>NC_091503.1:11945804-12257029 GCF_947461875.1 Haliaeetus albicilla | reverse complement strand
TACATTAAAAAAAATAATTAAAAACTCGCAACTAGAGACCGAAGCATCTCTCCTATGAGGAGAGGCTGAGAGAGCTGGGGCTGTTCAGCCTGGAGAAGAGAAGACTCAAGGGGGATCTCAGAAATGTGTATAAATACCTGAAGGGAGGGTGCAAAGAGGACGGAGCCAGGCTCTTCTCAGTGGTGCCCAGGGACTGGCCCAGAGGCAATGGGCACAAACTGAAACACAGGAGGTTCCCTCTGAACATCAGGAAACACTTTTCTACTGTGAGGGTGACCGAGCACTGGCACAGGTTGTGCAAAGAGGTTGTGGAGTCTCTGTCCACAGAGATATTCAAAAGCCATCCGGACATGGTCCTGAGCAACTGGCTGTAGGTTGCGCTGCTTTAGCTGAGGGACCGGACCAGACAGCCTCCAGAGGTCCCTTCCCACCTCAACCATGCTGTGATTCTGTGATTATTTTTGTCATGAGTTGTCTTACTCAAATGACAAAACAGCTGATAGCTCTCTCTCCCCTCCAACATCAAACCGAGATGAAAAAGTACTTTTTATATAAATAAGAAATTCTTATTCTGTGAGTTTTTACATAACAGTATTTCCTTCAATTCAACAGCAAAGTAATCAGTTGCATCACCATCATGCGGCGTTATATTGCAGGAAGGGAGGAAGTAAATTGCCTCTCCCCTATGGTGCACTGGGGGAGAGAGTTCAGTATTTCTCAAAGGCTTTTTCAGCTTGGTCTGTCTTTAAAAAAAAAATCTTCACACAATTTTTTTACCTTTTTGTCCAACAAACTCAATATACTTTGTGCCACATCTCACACATGTGCATCATAAATAAAAATACAAGGCCTACAACCTTTACTGAATCACTCCATTTTAGCCCATGCTAGAGGAGAATTCAACTCGGTTTCTCAAACCTGCATCTTTACAATACACTAGAAAATGAAATACGAGTAATACATTGAAGATAAAGAGTTATAACTTCAAACACACAACTGCATAAGGTTTTATGACTTATCTTTATATACTGATAGGAAGAAGACTTCTGATGCTATACTTTAAATAGTTCCATATATATAAATTACCTAACTCAGAATTTGTAACAAATCTTAGTTTAGTTTGAAAGTATAAGAACTTCCTGAAAAATATTCTTTTCCCATATTTTCGGTAATTCTGAGTTTACAGAACCTAGAAGTCCAGTATTTACAAATTTTAAATTAACAGAGATGATGGACTTCACACAGATCAGCTTCCAACACAACTGATATCAATACCTACTCGATCATAACTTGCTTGCAAATATTAGACAAATCTTTTTGTATCAGGTAATGAATCTCGTCTAAAATTTCCAGCAAGCACTCCCTCACCTGAACAGAATTTACGAAGTCACATCTTCAGTCAAGAAAAAGATAACTCTCAGAGGAAGAAAAGCTACAGGAAACTCGATATACAGAATTGAAATTATGTACAGGGGATCTTAAAGAAGCTTCCAGTGGCTGGTTCTGAAATGCAAAGCTCTAGCTAATCTTACTGCTGTTTCTTTCCTTCTCTCCCCCCGACTCCCCAAAATCTCTCCTTTCCCTAACAGCAAAACCGTCAGAAGGAAATGTGTGCTGCTTCAGCACAAAGCCTGCTCACTTTGCTGGAGCTTTCAACCAAGGCATGGTTAAACTCGCACATAACTAAACAAGGTACAGTGCCTTTATATAGAGGTTCACTTCTGTCTTCCCCAACATAGAAAAGTAACAGTAATTCTGGCATAGGAACAGAACAAAATCAGGACTAAAGCAGCTAAATTCCCCTTAGCATATCTGTAAACATCCTAAGAGAACAAGAACACACAAGTAAGTTACTACGATGTAAACTATAACAGGAACATACAGGATACACTTGCTACTCAGTGATAACTTGGTATTTGCTTGCCTAGTATTAGTGGCTAGTCTGTCCTTCTTTGCCCATCAATGTCATGCTTATCTCATGCTACCTTATCTTGTTATTTCTTTGGGTAGTTATACCCTTATGTGGACTAACCTGTCTTAACTATCTACCATTGCATCCCAAATCACCCCAACACAGATGTCAGCCAATGCTTAAATTACCCACTCATCCATCAGAAATGGCTTCCAGCAGACCTGGTTTCACCCCTTTGACAACTCCCAACAGTTGCCGAAGTCTTAAACTAAGAAGCTTTTAAGCTATGAAGTGCATCTCATTGAAAACTTTACAGAAATACCAGTGTCAGTAAAATGGAGGGGGGTTTAAAGCAGTTGCAATAGGAGAAAGTTCACCTGGCTTCTCTATCAGTAAAGCCAACATCAGAGCACTATGAAATCTCTCAGGTTTCATCCAAGCATTACTGTCTTCTGGCAGGTCTGCAGGGAACTCGGCTTCCCTTTACTTCAGCATTACATACAAACGTCTTACTCCTTCAACTGATTTCTGTACTTCTTTTAAAGAGACATTCAGTCTCTTCCATCTGCTGATGCCAGCAGCTTTGATCACCTATTTATCTGCACCCTTCCATCCTGTCCTTACTAAGAGGAGCACCTTTCCCAAATCATTCCACCTCATAGCATCTGGAGAGGTAGCCAACAAGACTACATATTTTGCTTACTTTCATAAGGTAACAAACAAAATACTTGAGCTGACAAAAACAAAACACCTAACAAAGAA
Source organism: Haliaeetus albicilla (assembly GCF_947461875.1). Lineage (NCBI taxonomy): Eukaryota > Metazoa > Chordata > Aves > Accipitriformes > Accipitridae > Haliaeetus > Haliaeetus albicilla. Next base: position 12,254,355 of record NC_091503.1, on the reverse strand, counting down.
CTAGTCATTAGAACAACAGAAATTATTTGCTTTTCTAGTTTGAAGCAAATTCACTTTGTGAAGGAGTCAGCACTGTTCCTTTAGAAACACAGCACTGCGTGGTGCTTAGTTGCTGGCTGGGGTTAAACCACGACAGTCTTCTTCCCAGTTTCCTATCTCATTTAGACTGCCTTTTAAGCTGAGATATAATGAACTGTTTTGAGGTAGCCCTGTTCTGCTATATATTAATACAAAACAAAAATCTGGTGAAACACTGATTGTGACAAGGGCCTGCACAGTCACAATGTCTGTAACTCAGGATTGAGAGCTGTTATCAAGACACCCCTTTCTCACAAAAGTATAATCAATACACTCTTCCCACATGGCTTTTTCCAGTAGGACGCATCTGAATTTCAAAGGCTATAAGCAAAACAGAGAGATACTGCACAATATCTGAAACAAACAAACAATAAAAAGAATCCCAAATTGTAAACAAAGCCAGGACCTTACTATGAAGCAGCAGCAATACTTTGTACTTTTGTACTCACAGATTAGCTTAATATAACTGGAATCAAGTCCCCAGAAAGTTATAAACAGCTTCACTTCGGAAATAACTAGAAACAAATCATCTCCTGAAAAACATAAATATAACATATATGCTCAAACCCCTTCTTTATGATTTTCATTAAAGCTATATCAAATTTTTGAGAATGTTGAGCTTTTGTAGCCATAAAGAAAAAATAAATGGCAGATTTTAAGACTAAAGCTAGTTCTAACAGTGTAAGCTGCATTCCTTTCAAGAAAGAGCATTTGCCAAGCATAGCAATTGAAGGGCATCATATCAATCACATTAAAAAAACAAAAAAGTTTCTTCACCCACTATGCTCAAGCCGAATTATGGTCGTATGTATATACGGGAAAACATTTGAGGTTTGGGAACAGGGATGAGACTTTTGAGCCACAGTTTTATTTCTAAGTTTCAAGTGTCTCAATTTGTACTGTACTTTCTTATGCAAGGATGATAGGGAAGGGAACACAAATTTAAATTTAATATGTAGGTGCTAACCAAAGCCTTGTAAAAGAACTGGAATACTGTATGAAGGAGGGACTTCCAAATTATACCACTCACATGAGTAGCATTAGAAAAGTGGTATCAAAATGGTCTAGCAGATGTGGAGCTACTGCTATTGAAACCAAGGGAAGAAGCTGTCATAGAAGTTTGGGAAGATCTAGCAGAGATACAGGACATGAAGGATGACTGTACACAAGTGCTGTGCATCTAAAGGAACAGTGTTGACTCCTTCACAAAGTGAATTTGCTTCAGACTAGAAGAGCAAAGTTGCTAGACACAATATACATTTCCATATTTTTCATTACAATATATCTTAATCTCTGTTTGCAGCTGTGACACTACTGCTACTAGAAAACGTAAGTGTATTTTTGCAAAAAACTAAGAAATCCTAGTCATCTGACTATCATTTGCTTTTGTAACCAAGTGCTCTGAAGCATGGTTCAAAGACAAAACAGCTTCTAAGTCACTAGCTGACCACATGATGCTAGTTGTTTAAATCCTATGATACTTCATTAAAATCTCTTTATAGCAGTCTATAAAGAGAAAGATCAGAAAAAAGCCCAAAAGAAATTCCACCATGCACTCATGGTTTAGCTTGCCTAAAAGGATTCTGAGAAGTGCCAATGAACACTTGCACTGAAGTTCTCCCATTCTGTAGAGGAACGCACAGTATGAAAGCCTTCCATGCCTTGGTAGAAATCCTCAGGCAGCATTCCAAACATACTTCACATTCAATAAGAACTGCCAGTCAGGCTTTTTCTGCATCCACTCAAATTATCAAAGACCTTGGTGTAAAACCATAGAAATTCATCTAACTTGGGGGCAGGGAGGAGCAGGTGCAAAGCTAGTGCTGAGAAGAAATTCTGACTTTAGGTATCAACAGAAATAAAGAATATTTTTTTTTTAATCTGGCCACATTAAGAATTTTTTTTCACTGAAGCATAAAATTTAAGTGACCTTGAAATGCCAACCATGCCAAACTCCGCTACTTTCTACATCAATGGTTTCCATGAAGAAAACTATTGGTTTATTTTCAAATACCTTTTGACATGTTAAAGAGAGAGAATGTACCTGCACTACGTACCTGCACTACTCTCACACACATTGTCTGCAAGTCTCCATGTGAGCATCCACGAATGTGGGCACAACAGAAGGGACATCTCAACAAAACTGAACTTTTTTACTAACTTAATAAACTATTGAAACTTACTGCTGTATCTGACCTGTGGCTTAGACCTCTACCTAAACCCAATAATACCAGATGCTTAAGAGGAAAGTGAAAAGAACTCTCGCAAAGACCATATAATTTTCAGCCCATCAGAGCCTTCTGCAATCTATTTTTTAAAATTTGGAAACTGGCATGAATTCAGAGGCATGAGACTATCAGCTCTTGTTGACATTAACCAGAATTCAGCTGAACAGCACTGTCACAACTGCTAGCTCAATGCTAGACTCCAGACTGCAAGAAAGTCCGATGGCAAGAAGTTCAAAAATCTACTGGAGCTATACAAAAATACTTTTTTTTTTAATTGTTCTGGATCTGTCACCTTTCAATGTCACTCACATGAACTGGCTTTTGAATCATTGTTGAGACCAAAAAACCCTTTGAAAAGCACTCTAACCTGGTGTAGATATCAGATTTCAAAACACACTTAACCTTTAACCCAAGGTCTAGCGTGATGCTTATTTTTAGCACACCTCAGTATTATTAAAGTGCTCCAAAATAAGTTTTAGTCCCCCCTCCTCTCTCTCCCTTGCCTCCTCCCTCCTTATTTTAATTGTGATGTCCCATTGCCATCTATCATTCATCAGGTTAGCAAAATAATCATTAAGATGTTCTCACATAAGTGTACATTGGTCTAGGACCGCAAGAGGTCATTTTTTGTGTGCATAACACCACACTTAACACAGGCTGCTGTTTTTTCTAGTTCTACTGGAGTATGTACATTATCAATAGCTGGAAACAACATATGTTAACAAAGAAAAGAGAATGTTTAATCAATCAGATGAATTGACTGGAATCCCCGAGGAAGCTGCTTTTAATGAAACAGAAATTTATATCGGTTCGAAGCCTTGAAGCATGAGTTTTTCCAACATTCATCAATCTTATAATGAAGCAGCCCACACTGAAGCTCTCAGCCAGACAAAGCCAAGTATGAAATTCTAAGTATTCATAAACAAGATAACCGGAACACAAACAACACAGCATGCATAAAAAAACATATTGAAAAGCAATAACAAGTTGAAAGTTTAGATGTCTCCTATTATCCCAGACACCTAGATACTATCAGTTATTTTCAAATTTTAAGTCTAACTGCATGTCTTTGCAACATTAAAACCTTTTTTTTAAAGCAAACAAAAATATGGGACTATTTACAAAATGCCTTTAGGTGTCTCAGAATACACATACACATAAATAAGTCTTTCAGCTGTCTGCTAACCACAACTCCTTTCATTTCAGTACCTTCCCATGAGTTCATTAAGTCGTCAAAAGTCAGGTGGCTGGGCAGCTTCTCTCTCTCAAAGCCACTTCCACAAGCTACCTCCTTTTTAGAACTCTACATTTCTTGACGGTAACATCGATAAGACGCACAAGTAACTTTATTCTAAGCCATCTGCTCTACCATTAAAACTGAAAAGCTTTTGAGGCCAGCTACATGATGATTTTCCATCCAAATATCTGCACCACTTTTTTATCCCAAAAGCTGGACTAACCCAGCTCCAAATTCCAAAATGGTTAGCCAAAGACTGCAGGCGCTTGGTACACATGACAGCCTTAATTGCAGGAAACATTGTATTAGTTGTGTGTGACCTGTGAAACTCAGACCTGTCCTTGGATGACTTAGCCATTCCAATGCATCAGCAGAAATATCACGCTGGCTCCTAACGCCCCGTTTTTGACAGTTTTTTAGACTTTTAAGTGTAGCAGCTGTAGCTTCACTCCTAACTCTTTCTGCTAGCAGCATACGACTTATCTCTTGACAGCAGGCGCTGAAGAAGGCACAGGAAACCCCGAGACAGCTGAAAACTAAGGCTGACATTCCCATCCGTCACATTTCTTCCACGTTTGGCACACGCGTGACCTTCACAGGAAGACCGAGGCTCGACAAGGTACGCGAGCGGGACGGCGGTAACATCGATCCTGGCGCCCCATCTTCTCAGCCCCCGGCCGTCCCGCTCCTACAGCCTCCCCCCGTCCCGCACGCAGGTAACAGAAAACAAGCAGCGAGGCAAAAACCGCCTTCCTTCCCCCCGCCCGCCCTTCTTCCCCACCGCCAAGGGCCGCACCGTGAGGCACCCCCGCCCGGCCCCCCGCAGCCCCCTCCTGCCCCCCCAAGAGCCACTTACTGAGCTGGCCGGAGCCGGGCTCCCTGCCGCCTGCTCCCCCGAGCACGCTGCCGCCCAGGCCGCCCAGGGCCCCGCCGGCGGGCGGCGTGCCGCTCTGCCGCTCGAAGTTGCCCGGGTTGGAGAAGAAATCGCGGAGCCGGGGCAGCTCCCGGCCGCTCTCCAGCAGCTCCGTGTGCAGCTCCAGCGCCGTCAGCAAGAACTGGTCCCGCAGAAGCTGCGCCGCTATCGCGTCCATCGACACCCGCGGCGGCTCCCCCGCGCCGGGGCCCGCGCCGGCCCCGCCGCCCGCCCCCGCACCGCCGCCGGCATCGCCCGGCGCCGCCGCACGCAAACCCGGCAGCTCCTCGGGGCTCCCCGCGGCCGCCGCCGCCTCCTGCTGCGGGTACGCCGGCCCGCCCGGCTCGTTGCTGCTGCTGCTGCCGCCGCCGGGCCTGGACTCCTCGGGCTCGTCCTCCTCGGAGTCGCTGAGGAAGGGGTTCACGCTGCTGCCCCCGCCCGCCGCCGCCATCTTACAGCCCGACGCGGCGCGACGGCCGCCAAGGCGCTACCTCGGCAAAGCCTGCGCGGAACCGCCGCCGCAAGCCGCTCCTGGCGGGGCCGGGGCCGCTGCCAGCCCCCCTTCGCTGCTGCGGGCGCTGCCGCCGGCGGCAACAGCGGCTGCCTCCCGCCGCCGCCGCTGCCTCCTCAGCCGCCTCCCACCGGCCCCGCTACCGCTTCCGGATCGCGGCTCTCGCGAGAGCTCCCCCGGCCAACGGCGCCCCAACGCCCGGACGCTTCCCCCGCCTGCGGCCGCGCGCCCGCCCCCTCCGCGCGGGAAACGGGCGGCAGCTCAGGGCGGGGCCCTTTGCCCGGGGGCGGGGCTTTACGGGCCACGCCTGGATGGGGGCGGGGCCGGGCAGCGGGAGCGACCAGGCGGAAGCGGCCAGGCGGAAGCGGAAGTTGCCGGGCCTGGCGGGCGGAGAGAGGAGTGAGTCGTGGCGCGTGCGCACTGAGTGCTTCCCGGGGGGAAAAGGGAAGGGGAAGGGTGCCGCTGGGTCGGTCGCTCGGGTCCCGGTCCCTGATTGAGGGGGTGGGCATAGCCCTGCCCTGCCCGGTCTCCGGGGAGCTCTGGCCGGTCTGGGGCCTAAGGGCGTTGCTGGGCGCGGTGCAGGGCTCGGCTTCAGAGGCCGGGCTGGGGCCCGGGCTCCAAGGCACCCCTCGACCGACCCGGTGCCCGGGTTGTGTTGGGTGGGCCAGTGTGGGGCCCCCGGTCCGGGCGGGTGCTTGGGTGGCCTGAGCAATTCTCCGGCATCAGGTGTGGCTGCTAGGCCTTGAACTGGGGAGGGTGCAGGCACGGGTGGTAGTAAGTTGCGTGTCTGGAAGTACGACGCAGTCAGTTTTAAAAAGACGTTGCGAAGCTGTTACCTTGTCTCTTACCTGGCAAGAAATTTGAATTGAAGCCAGAGATTAGCAACAGGTGGCGTTTGCTACCGAAGGAAGTTCAGCTCACTAGAAATGATGCACAACAGGGTCAGTGTTGGTTTGTGTTCTGTCCCTTTGACAGTAACGTCCTACTCCTACTAATAGGAGCTCTGTTTGTGTACAGCTGATTCACTAGGAGTTACTTGCTTAACTGAGAGCAAAACTGCGGCTGTAATCTTGGTAATAAAATAGTGGCAACGTTTTGCAGTGATACCAAGATCTACAAGCAATGTCCAGTACTGTGACTGCAAACTGTTCCATTCATATCGTGATAGCATGCTATAAAAGATCAGTGCTTTCCTTCTGTTTTTAATTTGCATAAAAATTTGTGAATAGTGTAATCAATTTTGCATTCTCTCCTGTAATAAACTTTGAATTTTTTTTACTAACTTACTGTTTTATGTTGTCCATATACAAAACGAGAGTATTGGGGTGTGACCTGGTTGTAGCGTAAAGTAAAATGGTGGTATATCGAAAATGCTTTAAAATTCGACTCAGACCACAATAAAAATAAGAATATTTCACTGTTGGTGCTCCGGTGGAATTAGTAACCCTTAGAGAAATCTTGTGCTTTTCCTTTCCTTTCTGGAGAGTTAAAGCATGTTAAGTATAAACGTGATAACAGTTGATATGCTGTTGTTGTGCCTCTTCCCTTAAAATGGAGGGAAAAACTTACTGATGTCCTGTAGCAGCCTCTAGTGGCGATCGGCAATGTTTACATGTGCCTTGAAGTTGTTCAGATGTAGTTCAAACACTAAATTCTATCTTTCTTTTAAGAGACTGATTTCTGCCGACTTCTGTGTGCGGTTGCAGGAAGGACTAACTTTTTTTCCCTCTTCCTCACCTAAAATAATGTAAAAGTATTCCTCTATTTGTTTGAGTTTATGAAACTAACTTAAATATTTACAGTTGTCACTCAGTTGCTCCAAAATAATTTATGGTTAGCTGGGCTAAAGTTAATACAGCTGAAATGTGTATTCCAGAGCTGAAGAATGTAGGTAGAAAAGTTTGGTTTTAACAATATGCTTCAAAACAGTTTCTTATGTGGTATACCGAACGGATATTGTTTTGAGAGACCTGAGAAGAAAACCTGGTAAGGAAAGCGTAGCGCTTTGGAGGATGTGTGAGGTGGAAAAAGATGTGTAAGTTCTGGCAACAAAGCATTATATAGGTCTACTAGAGACAGCTACAAATTATTTTTCTCTTCATTTATTTGCTAGTCATTCTGAGAAAGGCAGATTGTTCATCAAGCTGTGTTGCTTCTTACTGGAATTAATGTTTCCTTCTAACTTTTGAAGGACTCGAGTTCTATATCTGAAGAACAACATACCTAAATACATCTCAGCTTGATTTCTAAAAATGGTCTGACAAGCTAAGTATCCAAAATACAAGAGGCTTGTAGAAAAAAAAAAAAATCTTCAGAGTTTTTTGGAGGTGGTGTTGTATAAATAATTTCTTCCATCTATGCGTGTTTTTTCATGAACTTTTAAACTTGCAGTTCTTGAGATGGAAATAAGTAGGAAAAAAAAAATCAGTCTTTGCTTTTACTGTGTTGATTTTGGTAGAAGTGTTAAATCTTGAGTTAATGCTTCAAAGTTTAATGAACTTAAACATATGACCAGTTTCAGGTTCCCTCTATGCTGTTTGGTGGGGTCGTATGTGTGTAAAGTATGGTTTCTTTCCATGCTACTCTAGTACAGTGTCAACTGCTCTCACAACGAGTGAACACACAGTTTAAGTCAAGCTATAAGGGGTTTTCTGTTTCAGCTTCTACAGACAGGGTTGATTTCATTTTAAAAAAAATGTGCTGAATACTTGGAATGTATGAATTAACGTGTCCTAGTGAGTCCTACAGTGAAGTAGGGTAGCTTTGTTTCATCTGATTGGATTCCCAATCAAGACAGCAAACAAAGTAATGGAGGCAAATCTGAAACAAATCTGATTTCTACTTTAAAATAATGCAGATCTGTGAGTTCTGCCAACTCTTGCTTAACTCTTCTTCTAAAACTGAGCTACCTGAAAGAATCTTTGTCTATGTATGTTTATTTAAGACTAACTTTTACTCCCTTTCAAAAGAAACTTTATGGAAGTTACAATTTTTATGTTTATCTTCAGACCTTAAAAATAGAATGTTAGTGCTTTGTAAACTCTAACCTCAAAAATATTTTGATATTCTGCAGGAGCTGAGTAATGCACATGTTGAGATTCATAAAGTTAGTAGTTTGTGCTTACAGACCTCTGCCATTTCTCTGAAACTATCAGTTTTAAGGGCACGTTTTTTAATGAGAATAGATTGTATCAGTAGTGAACAGTTACTTGTGTGTTAAGTACAGACATAGCTTTACCCAGAGAAACTGACTTTAGAAAGTGTTTCTTAAATTGGGATTTGAAGTAAAAGCAGTACAGCAGTGTGAAGGGGCTCTTGGAAATATTTTCAGCCTCAGCAAAAATGTGATAATGTCCCATGAAGTCAGATGAGGACCTGAGTTAAACAAAACAAAGCCCCCAAATCCCTTTGAATCAAAGTTTGGCTGTGTTTTTCTACCTCTAAAAGTGTTGTTTTGAAGCATTATGGTGAACAGTGGATATTTGGATGCCTACCATCAAAAATACAGTGAGCAAACACACTCGGAGCCTAAGGAGTGATTTAGAAAACTTGTTCAAGCTTCATGATGTGTGTATTATGTTTTTGTGAGAATGAATAGATAGGAAAAAATGCTGTTACAGTTGAGTGAGGAGACATAATTTGGGAGTAAAAGATATGACCTTTTATGACACCACAAACACTAAAGTATTGAATTGCTTGGGCTTTGTTCTCCCTAGTCTGGACGATGGAGTGCGTTGTCTGGAAGTGTAGGCTGCACAGCAAGCTGCTCTAGAGGGTTAACAGACCACTCTAAGATGGTATGCCTTAGCATGCTGCACCATGGTGAAGGACAGTGTAGATGGGGAAGGGAAACAGTACCCTGAAGTGAAGTATGAAAATGATCATTATAAAGTCATTCTTGAGTTCTGAGGTCTAAAGGTACTAAATTCAAATGGAAAGCTGTTTTGGCCTGAATTTAAGTGTCTTGTATTGAAGCTTTGTGGAGGTCAAGACAATTAAGGCTTGATGTTGAAAATATCTTATTTATTCCTATCACTGCAGAAGCATGGGCCAGCTTGCGGAGATGTTGCTGTGCTGATTCCATGCTGCTGCTCTGTGCTTTTGAGGGTTGCCTGCTTCACCTTACTCCTCTTCAATTTAGTATTTGCACAGTTTTGCAAAAAAACCCCTTATATTTTCCTTATACTGCCTGCTGTTCTTCAGTCATGTTCAAATATAAGGGGAAATAGGATAAGAGAGATTTGAGATGGCCTGTGGAGGAGGTCATGCAATAAACTATGGTGTTAATAAAAGGAATACAACTAGTTTGAGATGCAGGCTTTGGAGAACAAAGTAGGAGTCTGAGTTCATGCTTTGAACATGCTGAGTTAGCACTGTTGCTGGGAGGAGATGCAGTTGGCAGATGGTGCCAACACAGAGGTTTGTATTGGGAATTAGATTGGGGAACTAAACTACAGCAAAGTTATCTTTACTCTTCCTTCCCTTTTTTTTCTTGAGGTTATTTTCAGTTGAATTCATTCTCCAGTCTGCTTGACTATACAGTTGTACAGATGGCTGTGCCAGCCCAAGGAAGAGGTTTGACATGGGAATAAGTGGGCAGGAGCAGAGAAGGACAGGACAACTCTCTGCAGCTGTACTGGCTTTGTTTTCCTTGCAGTATTTGTGACTGTGAAGGCCTCAAACATGCTTTTACTTACAAGCAAGTTTCTGCAGATGGTAGGGTACAGGTGAATAACTGCTACACAGAAGTGAATAATAGACTTTTTCTGTCGTCTCAAAACTAGCTGGTTGTGTCCTTCCTGAGAGCAGATACTGAGATAGGTAGACTTTGCCTTCGTGTTCTTGACATGAAACTGTATTTAATGTCTGTCTCATAATAGTAATTTTCATCTCTTTGGTATCTGTGTTGTATCGCTCCCCTCTTTTGCCAGCAGAGAGATCAGGAAACTACAAATGATTCTCCATCTTTGGGGGGAAGATGTAATAGGAGAACTGGAGAGATATTGCCCATCTGTGTTTTCCAGGTTTCTGGGTCTCCAACAGCTTTTGTCTTGCTCTCTGAGCTTTTTTTCTACAATGAAGCTATTGCCATTTTTTTGCCAAAAAAATTTGAGTGGTAGGGAGCTTTCATTTTAAATCACCAGGGCCCCATATTGCAAAAAGGCAGAATACTGATTGTCTCCAGGAATCATTTCCTGGCTCTGTTAATTACTAGAGTCAGTCAGCAGCTGAAAAATAAAGGTGTCTCACAGAAATGAAAAGTGACTTGGCTTTGTCTTAAAAACAAACGTAGGCTCACAGGGTTTCAGCAGAGGGTGTTTACGATATGATATATTTATGATATATCATAAATGTTTACGAATGTTAATTATTCTGTTAGTAGAGATTGCTGTTGGAGCAAAAAGAACTTTATTCTAAAGTGAATGTAAGTATTTCAGGCTGCAGTAACTGATAATCTGAGTGGGTTTTGTGTCTTATGCACACTTAGGAAAGTGCTTTCTATGTGAACACCTTGCAACTATGGCTGCTAGTGGAAGAGTTGAAGAGGAGCTGACTCCTTTGCATAAAGATTTCTTACTACACCTCAAAGTATCCTTGGACAAATACTGTATATACTTACACTGCTAGCTGAGAACTTTGGTGCTCTCTTGAAGGTAATATAATCCATCCTTTTGGTGTTCTTCTGCACTTTACAACTTGGCTATTGCAATTTTTTTTTCAGTAGTTTGTTTCATTTGGTGAGTGAAGGACTTGGAGAATTTTTTTCCCTTGTGCTTATTTCTTTATGACGAAGCAATACTTCCTGGCGGCATGTTTTCAGGGTGGGATTTCCCCGGGACTTGGTCTCTGATGGTGCCGAGTACTGGGTCGCCCCGTGAAGACGATGGCCTGCGTGGGGCCGGGAGCGGTGCAGGACCCTGGAGAGCGCCCGCCTGCCGCCGGGGGTGGGGGGGGCGGCGGGCGTCCCTGTCCCGGGAGGGCACCGGCCATCGCTCCCCTCTGGGCTCACAGGTTGCTCTTCTCAGCCGCGCTCGTCGGTGAATTGTGTCGCGTGGTGCATCTCCCATTTGGATTGCTTTCGTTGTGTGTGTTCACCTCAGGCTTTAAGAGAGTTTTTGTTCTTGGTGGGAGACTTTTACCTCTATCTCTGTCAACTTTGCTGTGAACTGAAGTTTGGTATGTAAAGATATATAAAATATCAATTATGCTAGCCAGCTGAATAGTATTCAGTTATATGTTATGTTCAACTGGCTCGCATAATTAAGTAGTACTTTTGAACTCAAAAGCTTGGAAGTCCTTTTTTTAGAAAAATGCTTTTGGAAGGGTGGGACCCTACAAACTGATTATTTGACTTTTGTATTCCTTTTATTGAAAGTTATTGTATTGAAATTTATTTTGAAATTTTATTGAAAATTATTACTGTATGGTTAGAAGGTTGTCTTGTAGTCCTTTTTCACCTTCAAACTGAAGCTATTGGCCAATTGGCATTCAGAGGCTTATATGCAAGTTTCAACAGATTGGCTTGTTACTATTTGACATAATTCCTGTTTATTTGTAATGGTTGATATTGATAAGAAAATGTGACTTAAGACAAACAACTTCTGTCAGCTTGTTTAAACCTTATTCATACTAGCTTCTATGGAATATACTTTAAGCACTGTTTGTTTGTTTGTCAAAGGCTGTTTTCTCCTCTGTGTGTATACAGAATACATTTGCAAGCTGGTTTTGTAAAGCTCAATGCAGCTGAAATTTCTTTTTCCATCCCTTTCCCTGAGTGCTCTATGTTATTGTTTGTTGTATGACTTTGAAGAGTTTGACCCTTGTACCTTTTATTGCTAAAGGGAAGAACTGTGCTGTTTGTATTGGTGCACATGCTTTATTGCATAGTTTTAGTGCAATTTCTTTGAAAACATCTCAAGGGGCTTTCAGCTTTCGTTTGTCAGAGAGGGCTCCGATGAGACAGCAAGATTGCTGTGGCAAACTGCCTTCCATACGTTTGCATTCTCTGAAGTGCCACTTGCCTCTTGACCATAGCAGCTGTGGAAGTCAGTGGGCTGGGTTCTGTTAGACACTCTCAGGCTGACATTCTTTCCCCAGAAGTATCCCATGAAACTGGTAACATGAAAAAATCTATCTACAAGATCTCCAAACAGGGAAAGAAAAAACAATGATAGAAAAAAAATCCTTAATTTTTGCAAGAATAGAGAAATCTGAGTAATGCAACACACTTGGCAGCACAAAAAGAACTAAATAATCCATATTGAGATGAAAATAGCATGTTAAGCTGTAGAATAGTAGTGCCTGAAGAAGACTTGCTGATAGAGTATTGTTGAATGACTCGGAAATCAAGAAATACCCAAGAGGATTTGCAAATACCTCCTGAAAACAGGCATAGGCCCCCCCCCCAAATGCTGCTGCCCAGTGAAATAGCTGATTTGCAGCAAAACCACTCAGGGTTTATTGTTGCTGGGTTTTGCTTTTTCTGAGTTCTGAATTTCTAGCTGCCTGCATACTGAGCAGATCTAATGCTGAATTTCTACTTTTCATTTTTTTTCCTCCACTTGGCTAACAAGGGTTACCAAAGGGGCCCTTGTTTTCTCTTTCATGCCTCAAAGCGGTCATCATTTCTAAAAGAAGTACCCTTCTTCTCATTGTCAATGCTGTCCTGTTGTCAGTGTTATTCTCAAGTATGTTTTTGTGCCTGGGAGATTAGGGATATGATTTCCCATGTTTACAGGATAATTCAGAGAAAATTGTGTAGGCTGATATTGGGGTAACTGATTTGCAATACGTTCAGGTATTAGGACACTTGATGTTATATTGGCACCTTGCAGGCCATAGTTAAATTTATGCTTGAAAAGTTTTGGCAAAAGAGACTTTTCTAGGCAGGTGGAGTAATTTTGATTATTAAGTGATGTTAAAAAGAAAATTAAATATTCTTTGAGCTCTTTGCCTCAGCTTTGGATGTGCTTTACTGAACCACATTTAACATTTAAACCAGATGTTGTTTGTTGTTATAATCCCTAAAATGCTCAGTGAAGATGTTGAACATTAAATAATTTTAAACAGATGGTTTGAATTACAAAAGCCACTTCAGTGCAAGAGCAAGTGGAAATACTGTAGTTGCAGTTTCATTGTCTGGCAGAGCATGTTATGTCTCCATAGAGAAAGAGAATGAAATTTTGGAAAGGAGGAAAAGGGACTGTATCACTATCCCACTTCTATTCATAGTATTATATTATGAAATCAAGATGAGGATTTGGGGTTTCTTAAGTAGGGTGTAAAGATATGAGAGAGAGTTACTCTGAGACTGGCTGGCAAGTCTCTTGTATAAATTATTTTATGCAGTCAATAGGTGTATGTGCTGTGACAGCAGGAATGACTTGATTGCATTTCTTGACTAGTGTAACTCTTTAAAAATCTAAATTAGTAAAAGAATAGCATAGGGACTGCTAGTACCGTCTTAGATGATGTTTAACTGCCATACCATGCAAAATACTGTCAGTTAGACCACACAACTTCCACTTTGCTCCCCTGCCCTAAGCACAAGGATTATTTTTTATGTACGGACAAATTGTACAGTCACTACTTTGACAGTTTAAATTACAAAATGCACAACACTGTTTAGTTGAAAAATGTATTCGTCAACCAGAAACATTGCAGACATTCCTGTCTTATTTCTTTTTTCTGTAAAAGATACTTAGCAAGGCCATTGATGCTTATTGAAAATGCATTTCCAATGGATTTTCTTCATCTTAACCAACAGACTTGACAGTATTAGTGAAGCATGGTCCCTCTAAAAGAAATAACTAATTTATCTTGAGCTCCCTGTCTTGACACTTTATTATCCTTAAAAAAATATTCCTGCCAATGGGGCATATTCCGTGTAGTATTTTCTGTATGTTTTATTGCTTATGTGAAGAATGAAAAATATAAAAGGGAAATGTTACATTTCTCACTAAGAACTATATTGTATTGTGGTACAAGTACAGTTTTCTTTGCCTCATAAATAGTGCTGAGAGATTATAACTTCAGAGGAATGCAGTTTAGATGTAGATTACTTTGGGAAAATGAGGGCTGCACTTAATTATGTCAGCTCTCCTGTTAAGCACTGAGGAACCTGATCCAGCTTGGGGCTGTGGATGTAGCTTCTGTGGCATGAGTCAAAAAAAAAAGAGGGGGGTGAAGTCTTGTCAGCAAGTTACAGATCAACTTGAAAAGAGGGAAAAGCTCATGTGAAATAAACTGCCTGCTTCTTGTCTCTGATGGTTGGGCTTCAGTGGCTCATTGCAGCTGACTTGCTCCTCTGCCACTGTCACAGTCTGAGTGTTTTAGTCCTCGCACTGACATGGAGGAACTCACAGCTAATAGCAGGATTTTTGGTATTGTTTTGATAGGTGCTAGTACAAAGAAAGAGAGGGTCTCTTCATCCCATCTGCCATTAGCTGAACTTCCCGTATGAGGATTCTGGGGAAAAAAAAACCCCAAACAACCCCCAAAAAAGACCAAAACCAAACCAACCAAAAAACCCTTCTCTAATACATGTGAATCACTTTATTCTGGAAAAATAATTAATTGCTGTCAGGAGGTCCTTGCTGCTTTTCTTTCTTTCATCTCCTAGACTTTAAGAAAGGTGTCTGATGGTTCTGCCTTGCTGTCTGTCAGAATGATTGCTCCCCTGCATCTGCTCGCTCTTTTCTCTGCTCGTGTACAACATCCAATAAAGTGAGAAGCTCTGAAGTCTGCTGAAGCCCCTGCCATAGCCAGGGCAGTGCTAATTTTCTACGTGCTCTGTTCATGTGGACAACTCATATTTAACAGGCAGTGAGTAGCTTGGTGGATCTTTAGTACCTTTCTGTTAAGGATCCAAAAATGGTCTTTATTTAAGAATCCATGCCAGGTTTGTGTTGTTGGCTCCAAATTGTTTGAACAAAAAATACCTTACTGGGATAGCTTAAATTCTGACGTACTGGAGGTTGGACAGTTATCAGTATTGGCTCTGTATTTAGTTTAGGAGGCAATGACAGAAGGAAAAAATATAGAAAGAAAAGAATAAATCTGAGTCTGATACATAGCTTACTAGTTGGGCTGAGTCTGTAGGGAGGTGAATTGGCTGTCTGAACTGTATTATAACAAGTGATACGTTTGGATGGACAGTAGGAAATGGCATGTGGCAAATAGGTTGCAACATGCTCTGCTGTTATCTACAAGGCTAGAAGCTTCTTTCTCTTCTCTTGGTGTGATAGGCAATGGCTTAACAGAATTAAGTAGAATAATACAGTCAGGATTTGGGCAAAGCTGGCGTGTTGCTTTGTGAAGGTAAGGACTGTGGGAGGTAGTGCACTAAGTCACTTGCTAAGGAATTGCCTGGGAAAGTATCAGAGGACACGAAAATGCTGAGATATCCTTGGCTTAAGTTTTCTTGACAGAAAGATGTAAGATATATTTCCAAGTGACAGTTTGTTTATCCACTTTTTGGATGGCTAGGCACCTGAGGGCAGAGACATTTTTGCACTAGTAATAAATAGGTCTGGCTCCTTGTCCTCCAAAATGAAAAGGGCTGTGCGTGTTTAATACATGTCTGTTTTTCTTTTCTTGACGGTCTGTGGCTTTTGCTTGTTCTTATAAGCTAGACTTTAATCCACATTTTTCCTTTTATCCTTGTTATTTCTTCCTTTTAGCATGCCTAGCAAGGTTTCTGCCTTGAACTATGAAGCACCAGGCTCTACAGAGAAATTTGCTCGTGATGACCTCTGTAACAGAGGGGGGAGGAGAAAACTAAAGGACTCTATTTTCCGTTGTGTGGTATCCCATACAAGCTGGATTTCATTTCCGTATCTCATGTGAGATACAGAGAAACAGTATATAGAAAAGCATGTTTCCTGCTAGGGCAGATACAAATACAGTGCTAGCTGTGCTTTCTCTGTGCCCAGAAGGCATGAGAGTAGACACTATAGGTTTGAGGGATGGCTGAGCACCCAAATTTTACTGGGTTAGCTACTCTCTCCTCTTCTCAGCCAGAAAAGCATGCCAGAAGGCTGCTGGGCACCAAGGAGTTTGATACTGATGCTTCCATTTGCAGCTCCTGCTGATGCCAACAGGCCCGTCAGAACGTCTATGAGATCCTGTTCAGCCTCTAGTTCCCACATTGGATCTGCAGGTTCAGACTGGCTTTTGAACCACCCTGTCAAATGGTGATGCAAAAGCACAAAGGGGGAAGTAAAGAGGAGTGGAAGACATCTCTGTGTGGCAGAAGACTCAGATGAGTGAAGATCAGTGCATTTTCAAATTCAGAGGTGCTGTCAACTGGTTCCAGCTGATCCTGCACTGGTGGTGTGGAGGCTGACTGCTAAGTGACATCCCTCTTTGGACTTGCAGTCTGAGACCTTGCATTGCATCTTTGAGAACACAGGTCAACTGATGATTCCACTGCTCTTGGAAATGGGTGGGGGAAAAAAGGTGTAATGCTAGAGCATATCATAGGCAGAAAAAAGCCAGATGTGCCAGGAGATCTACACTGAGGTTTTCACTAAATCTTCTTTTTCTGACTCATGAAGATTTTGTCCAGATCTTGTAAAGAAAAGGATATTTTCAAGATAAATATTAACTTTCCCTCTCCATAGTGATGGCCCCTCATGCAAGAGTGCAATGGAGGAGAGATGACCACAAGTATCCAATTTATACTTGAAGTGAGAGATATTAATCTTTTTCTTCTGTTCGTGCCACGAATGCTTGTAGCTGCAATTACACAGCACAAACGTTGCTTAGCATTAATCCTCCTTTTCTATGGAGGTCCATTCACAAATCCCAGAGGTCCCTCTGTCTTTTACCTTCACTGTATTCCTTGATGATTTACCATTCAAGGTTCAGTGATCCATGGTAAATCGACTTTTAATACCAGGGTTCTGGGGGATGGATGGCTGCTCCAAGAAGAGATGTTTTGTCTCTGTTGCCTTGGCATCCATTGAACTAATGACTCTTCATATCAAGTAGCTAGAAATGGATGGACAAAATTATCTCGTTGCACGGCAGAATGAAAGGTGGTAGCCCATCCTAGATTTAAGGAGCTCCAATACCTGCAAATGTGAATTCAAGTGACTTTGGCATTCCTAATTAGGGAAGAGGGTTGTCCTCCAATTTGCAGGACATATATTTTAACACCTGAAATCCGGAAGTTTACAATTAAATGTTGATAGTGAAATGCTGGTAGTCTGGCCTTGTCAGCTCTGTTGGCCTTAGATTGTAGCTGGGGTGACTGCTTTATCTCTCTTCCTAGGAGAGATAAAGCACCCTCATTTTTCTTACCGGTGTAGGTGCAAACTGAAGAAGACTTCTGAATGGTACCTCTGATGCTCTTTTTGATTTCTTTGACTTCCTGTTGTGCCGGCTTTTTTTAGTTAAAAGAACTCTGTGCTGTACCAGTTGGTAGCAATTCAGCCAAGAAATGCACCAGTATCAGCCAACACCTGTTTCTGCACAGCAATGGATCACTTAGACAAGCTCTTTCTCAAACTGGTTTTTGTATGGGAAGATGCCATTTCAGCCTGTTGTTCAACTGTCTTCCACCCATGTCTGTCTTAGACTGTAGTACCTTTAAATTCAGAGGGGCTAGTGAAGGCATTTCTTTGACAGGGAATACTTTACTTCATTAATATCTGAACCTGTTTGTTTCCAGATGTATTTGTCAGGTCTCTGATAAGTAATTTTGTAGTTCAGTGAATATGAATGACTGAATGTATTATCTTGGCTACCGTTTTGTCTGCCGTAGGGTGGCTCAGAACCTGGTCTGTACATATAGTGGTTGCAGCGTCTGTCACAGGCAGTGTGCCTGGGGGATCCCTCTGGCTGCCTTCAGTCTCTGGGAGAAGCTTTCTGGAAATTAACTTGCCTGTTTTCATTCATCTTGCCATACCTTTTAGGCAAACTAATGTTTCTGTATCATGGGTGAAAACTCTGCATTCAAGGACCCAAACCTTGCCCTTCCCCTGAGCACTGTCTCCCTTTGAGAGGACTAATGTGCACGGTCATTCTTTTACTTTCTTTTCTGATACAGTCTCATTGCTCTCCTTTGTCAGATCTTTCCTGCCTGCCCCATTCCACTGTTAGAGAAGAGGATCTCTACAAGAAATGTTATCCATGTGCCTGCTTGCTTGTCTTTCACCCTTCTTGACAGTCAAATAGGTATCAGTATCATGGGCTGAGAAGAAATGGGGGTGTGCTCCAAGTGGCACAGCATGTGTTGAGAGGAGCTGACACCGAGACGGGAATGGACCTGTGGAAAGTTGGGCCCAAAAAAGCCTGGTCTTGGGTGTTTGTCCTACAGGGGTAGAATGGGTGCTTTGGTTTGGAAGTCCCAGAGAAACCCAGGCAGTGATAAAGAACTTCCTTTTCCATTGAAAACTAGTTACTGGAAACATTTTGTTCTTCCATGATACTTTGGATGTTTGAAGAGGAAGTATTTTGCATATCAGCTGTCTTAAATGAACTTTAGGCACTTTGGGCTTGCAATGACCAAGTTGAGTTGTAACTTGGTCAAGATGAAAAGGTGTAGAAGGTCACTGGTTCTGTAGAATTGCTGTTGACTGTATTTAAACTTTGTTTGTTGGGTTGGAGCCTTCTCTAACCACAGATGAGTGCTTGTTTGCAACACCTTGCCGGATAGCTTAGTAGTTTGAAAGCAAGACTGCCCTTAGGAAAGAGCACCAAGTGCCATTCTGGCATTCAGCTGAGATGCAGTTAGGAGCTTTCCAAACACTTTATACCTGTGGGAAAGTATTTGTAAGCCTGAGGATAGGATATTCTTCACAGTGGTATGTCACAGTGACGACACACCAAGTCATGCATTAAAGGAGCAACGTAAGCTAAGCTGGAGGCAGAAGGAGGTGCTCTGGGAGCTGCCTGTCTTGAAACCTTCTGATGGTGATGAGCAGTTGGATGTGTTGTGCCCAGATGAATAGTGTAATGTAGTCAAACTGTGGTTGCAAAAGAAAGTATGTTTGGTGGTTTTTTTTTTAATTAATTCTGTAGATCACTATAGTCTAAGACAGCATTCAATCTGAATTGTGTTGATTGCACTCTGCTGCAAGCAAGGGCTCAGGCCTGGGGAGAGTTAAAGCAAAGAGAAATAGCTAGTGCTGAAAACAATTAGGTTACTAATACTTTAATTAGAAGAATTTAGAATATGTTAAGCTATAGAAGTGTAGCACTGGGAGTATACAACAGCAAGTATCTGACTGAAGTAACTGCTTTGTTTATTAGGGTGTTTAGTCTCATCAGTTTAAGGCATGAATAGTTTGGATTCTCTTATCAAACACAACTATATCAAAAGAAAAAGCCCTATGGAAAATAAAACTGATTGAATAAAATGAGGTCCAGCGTTCAACTTAATGGTATTTCTGTGACTGTGGTTTTATGTATTTAAATTCATGCAGGAACCCTGAGTACTTAAAAATAAAAAATAAACAAACTGATACTTACAAATATTCCAAGTCTCTCTTGGAATCTCACTTGTAGACACAGAAGCACATAAGTTCCTGATTAATGAAAAGTTTTTGTTTGATCACTTAAGTGTGACTACTATGTGTCTCTTTGAAATGTTGTATTTAGTTATCTTGATCTTGTTATGTAGTTTTCTCTCCAAATCTCAAAAATGAGAAATTACTATATTAATGTTTCTGATTTGGACTAGAATTGTTGCATCTGTGTTTGAGTAGGGAAAATGGGTGGAATTGGAAGTTATGGTTAAGTTGCATACAGATCTGAATTTTCCTTGCATTAGTAAATAATAATATATATTAACTTTCACAATTTTTTTAGTATGTGGGTTTTTTTTCTCTGTTTTTCTTGGCCCTTTAGAATTTTTATTTAAAAATATCTTTCAGAGTTTTGATCAGTGTTAAGGTTATGTGGTAGTGCAGTCTTTTTTTCTTTATTTGGTAAGAATTATAGTCTTACCGTGTGGTGGCTGCCTGTGTCTGTCCAGCTACTGGAATTCTGTAAATAGCAAGATAAACTTATATATTGTCATTTAGAAGCACTGACTAGATTCTGCAACAAAGAGTTTCTTTTAGAAAGAGGTGTGTATTTACATAGGTAATTGAATATCTGAACCTTCCAGGCTGTTAGGAACTTCTGTTTCTAAACTGGTGAGTGGCGGTGTTGTTTTGTTGAGGTTGATAGTTAGCTGGTATTTAAATAACTAAGTTAGCAGCCTGGACAGACCTAATAGTACTTTGTCAGAACTAAGCCTCATTCAGGCTCAGATCCCACACTTGCCTGAGTCAATATAAATATTTGCTTTGCCTTCAGTAGGCGTGAACCCCTCAGTACATGTGGCAGACTCGTAATTTCCAGCATACATGCTATTAAACATATTTGTATCCCTAACCTGACTTCAGAGGATGAGAGGGCAGAAAAAACATTTTAAAAGGGAATATAATTATCAATGAAACATAATCCTTCAGCTGTTTTGCTTTTGTCACCTGTTTTAGAAGAGGAATAGTGTTCTGCCCTCAGCAAAACATCTTCATTACTTTAAAAGAAGTTTTCTGTTTCTAGGCAGAATATAATGAGCCCAGGATTGAATAGTAAACTTAGAAAAAGCAATTTGCTATAGGATGGCTTTCCCTAGCTGTCTTTTGCTTGTGTTTGCCTCGACATACCTCAACACTGTCATGCAATCAGCCGGCAGAGGGTAGTATCTTCATGGAGACATTGCATTGTCCGAGTCTTCTGTCACTGATGTAGGTTACAAAAAACTGCTGAATATCAGACAAACTGGCTTGATTCAATGGTCTTTTGAAGCCATCTGATACCCCACTAAACACCAGAGATGAGTTGCTGAGACATAATTACTATGTGAAAGTCTGAATTAGCCATGCAGTGACTTTTGACCAAAACTTCTGGGGAAAAACTTGTTAGAAGCAGAAATTGATTATGGATCCTGGGTAGTGACTGTGGTTATGGTACTCCTGTTCTATAACAAATGAAATAAATATTGATTCTGATAAGTCTCATCTGCCTAACTATTTTTCTCACTCCTTCTCAGTGTTGGACTTTGCCTTGCCAGCCTGCTTGTTGCCATGGGTATACCAGTCTTCATACTCGCTGGTCTCCTTGTGCATTTTGTGTTCTTGGTCTCCATTTTTGACATCTACTTCAGCTCTCCCCTGGTTCATGGTATGACTCCTCAGCAGACTCCACTGCCACCTCCAGCAAAACGTCTTGTACTCTTTGTTGCTGATGGACTGCGGGCAGATTCACTTTATGAATTGAACAGCAACAATACATCCCAAGCGCCTTACTTGCGGTAAGTCCATCTGAAATCTCTACTGATGCAAAAGATTTCACTTCCAGAGGCAACTCTATGTAAGAGAACAAGAGAAACGATGGCAACTGTGGTGGCTTGGGTACTGCCTTTCCTCTGCCTTTGAAGTAACAAGCCTTGCCATGAATTGAAAGAATTCATGCATGAATTTGAGTTGGTGTCCCTTGTTGTCAGTAAAGCTGCTAAACCGTGAACAGAGTAAATTGAGTCAGTATTGTCCTCTGAAAACTACAGCTAGCCAGTAACAGACAGGAGTGTGAACTTTCTCCATTCACATCAGCATGGTATCAATTCTGAAGCCTAACAGAGTCGTTAATTTAAACTGCTTCCTGGATGTTCAGTTTAGCACTAGTAGTTCATTAATGTGCTTGTCTTCTAATTTGAAGCTACTGATGAAGCTTTTTAAGGAGTGATTAAAAAAGATGGCCTGAATGGATCTAACAGCAGGCTGCCATTTCCTATTTGTTCCACCCTTCCTGCATGCGTGACCCTGCTGCCTGTCTTGTGCTCTCTAGTGTGTGTCTGTTTAATGGAATGATTTGGTTTAAGATTGTGAAAAACTAGTCCTGCCAAAAAAGTGTTAAAAGTCATATCCTTGAGTGTTTAAAACTAATTTTCACCAACCTTCCCCGTTTCCTTGTATCAAGATAATTATTTTATCATAAGACAAATAATTTCTTAGTCTAAAAAAAGTAGACAGTCTTAAATAAGACTACTTTTGTGTAATAGCACTGGTCTGGCTTGAATATCAGAGCAAGCCTGAATTATCAATCATCTGAAGCTGTTAGGGTATTTGCATCTGCTGTAGAAATCTGAGAAGCCCTTGCTACAGCATTTGCCAGTCTATATAGGATTACTTGTACCTGCTTTTCCTGTTGTGTTTTTGTAAGGTGCTGTCTGCCAGTGGCTGATGTCTGTCACATCAGCGTGAGTTTTCCATGTCATCTTTTAACAGTGGACTTCACACTTCCTCCAGAGCAGTTTCTTCTTCTAGCAGTAGAACTGTTGGTCTTTTGCACCATCAACAAGGTGTGAATGCCGTAGTGGCCCCATCACTAGGGGCAGTGATGGGTAGCGGCTAGGAAAGAGTTATAATGGATATTTTTGCCCTTCAGCATTATCACGCCTATCTAGAAATAAAAAGTTAAACCATGTATTAGCTTGTCCAGTTGGGGAAGCTTGCGGTTTTGCTGTCTCTGCTTTACCTTGTTTGTGGAGTTACAGACTTGCTATTTCAAAATCTGTAGAAGTAAAAACATTGTCACCTGTGCTGAAAGTACGTGGCTGAATGAAAGGGAAGAACTGCCTTGTAACAAGCAAAGGTGCTGGTAGGTCACTGAGTGGAATAAAATGCCAGTAGAGGATTGAAGTGCCATCTCTCTCGTTGTCTATCAATCTGCATATAAATACACATGTGTGTGACCATATGTATGTGAGAAATGATGAAAAGAGAAAACGTGGCATGTCATGCCTTTTGAAAGGTGTAGGGCTAGGCAGTCCAGGGCATGTCTTCAGCTGTATTACATTGTCGTGGCTTAAGCCCGACGAGTAACAAAGCACCATGAAGCTGCTTGCTCACTCCTCCCCACTGGCCCCAGTGGGATGAGGAGGAGAAAATATAAAGAAATGCTCGTGGGTCAAGACAAGGACTGGGAGGGATCACTCACCACTTATGGCCACGGGTAAAAGAGAGGCTCAGCTTGGGGAAGAAACAAAATCAGTTTAATTTACTACCAAAGACAGTGAGAAGTAAAACCAAATCTTAAAACACCTCCTGCCCCCCCCTTCCTTCCTGGCTCAACGCCACTCCCGATTTCCTCCACCTCCTCCCCCCAGCAGCGCAGGGGGACGGGAATGGGGGCTGGGGTCGGTTCCTCACACCTTGTCTCTGCCGCTCCTTCCTCCGCGGAGGGAGGACTCCTCGCTCCTCCCCTGCTCCAGCATGGGGTCCCTCTCACAGGACACAGTTCTCCATGAACTTCTCCAGCGTGGGTCCTTTCCGCGGGCTGCAGTCCTTCAGTCCCAGCCTGCCCCAGCGCGGGCTTCCCCAGGGAGCGGCGGCCATCTTGGGGGGCCTCCACCCCCTGCTCCGGCGTGGGCTCCTCTCTCCCCGGCTGCAGGTGGGCATCTGCTCCCCCGCTCCCCTCCGTGGGCTGGGGGGGACAGCCTGCCGCCTCACCGCAGGCTGCGGGGCATCCCCTCCTCCTCACTGACCTCGGGACCCGCAGAGGGGTTCCTCTCCCATCCCAATCCCCCGACTCGCTGGGGGTTCCCCTCCGAAATCTGTTCTCCCAGAGGTGCTACCGCCGTCGCTGATGGGCTTGGCCTGGGCCAGCGGTGGGTCCGACTTGGAGCCGGGGAAGCTTCTAGCAGCTTCTCACAGGAGCCGTCCTTGCAGCCCCTCCCCTGCTACCAAAACCCTGCCACACAAACCCAAAATATATATATACTGCTACAATTTCAAAGCAAGAGGCTCAGCGTTTTGTCACCAAACCTTTGAGCTACACACCTTCTGTAAGTTAACCTTGTGAACAGGTCGACAAGATCAGGTGTTGGTTGCTGGAAGTGTTTCCTTTTTTATTCTGCCAAGTTACTGCTGTCTAAGCTTTACTTTTTCAATAATATTAACCCAAAGTATATGTAATTTAATATAAAGTTCACTTTTTTGCACATTCATTCCTAAGTGCCAAGTGTTCAGTCCCTTATCCACTTTATAGTAGCAGTCAATGTAACAGCCAGATTACTTGTCTCATCCAGGTGGAGCGCTTTGGGCACTACTGCGTTGTTAACGAGGAAAGATTATTTTTAAATGAGCAAGAACCATTCTTGTAGCAATGTGCTATAAATAGAAGCAAAGTTTTAGTAGGTACATAAAATTAATAATAAATATCCATTAGGCTTGGAGCAGATTGTTGGCTGATATATGCCCAGTACCTAGTCTTTTCTCTTACAAATATTCTTGAAAAAAATCTGGTTTTCAGCAGTGTTGTGATAGCTGTGAGGGGCGGTAGGTGGTCTGAATTGCTGTGGTGGTGGTGGTGATTTTGGAGAAGATGTTTTCTTCCTTGCCTGTCATGTTTCAGCAGTATTACTATATCATATTCATCATTGTTGTTATGGGTAGCTAATGTTTATACTGTCAAGGAAATTATTTTTTTACATGGTTCTTCTGAGTAAAAGGCTTTGAAATCATTCAAAATAGCTCAATGTATTTTGATCAGGTAAATGACAGTATTTGGCTATATTTTTTTTCTGTCTGGTATGTGTTATTGTTGACTTCAGATCCTATGATACAGCCCCACAAAAGCAAAGGTAAAGGATTACTTTCCAACTCAATAGAAATCACATTCTAATTAAAAGAATTTCCTACCTGTTGTGACAAGTGTGAGGAGGGCCAAAAGCGTTTTATTTTTGTCTTAAATCTTCCACTAATGCTAGTGCAATGCATTTTGATTGGAGTCTCCAGTGAGAATAAATTAGAAACCACTTTAACTAATACTTAAATCCTTTTTTCAAATTAGTACTTTTTTTAGTACAACTTGTCTTAAACCCTAGCTGAAATGAGAGGTAGGAATAACATGTCAGAATGCTGTATCACCTTTTACAATTTTCACTGTGATATTTGGGCTCTTCCAAATAGTCCTGTGAGCCTTCAAATAGGCCTGAGAATGTGAGGTCTAAGATTAATTAAAAAAACCCCAACAAGCAAACTGTGAATCCTGCAAGCTTAGAGTGGAGCCTGAAATTTAGGTTGTGTTTTGATTCTTATTTCATTACTGAGAAATATATTTAGAGCAGAGTGTACAGATCTTGTAATTAACAGTTGTGTAAAATCTCTGATAAAAATAAAGTTACAAATCATGAACTTAGACTCTACTTGGGCTAAAACACATCAGAAAAAAATATAGCAAGTTTTGTAGCTTATATCGTGAACAACAATAATACAATTTCCTGATAGATTTGACTCTTAAAAACTGCTCTGAATTTGTTCAGAAGATTCTGCTGCTTTTTTCCTACAAGTTAGTATAAGGTATGTCCTGGTGTGTTTTGCGTTCTTTCTCCCCTTGCTGTGACAGTGGGCAGTGAATCTTTTTCTTCTTCCAGAAGATGGAGACAAGAAAACAGCATATGGTAATGTTCACTGCTTGCTCTCCGACAGGCTCCAGCTGTTCATATCCTCAGCAGACAAGAGTAGTTTATGATGCTGTTCCTTACACCTGGGCTTTGTCCTCTATTTTCTTTGCTTTTTATCTGCCTGTTGTATGTGCATAATCCCTAGACAATTTATGTATTTCTGTATATGTGGTGAGAAGGTATTCTCCTTTACTTCAGTGTCATTGCAAAAGATACAAGGTTTACTTAAATTTTCTCCATGCTGCTGAAATGATTTGCACCTTCTATTTACATGGTTTTTAAATTCACTTGATGCTGGCCTCCAATATTCAGCACAGATGAAGGCAGACATGGTCACAAGAACTAATTATAATTGAGCATATTTAATGAGTAAGAGAAGATTGAACTAGACACTTTCAAGCTAAATGGAAAGAACAAAGAAAAGTAACACCAGGCAGAAGCGATCTGTTGGGGGGGGGAAGTAAGCTATAGCAGAAAGCAGCAGAAAAAATAGTACATTAATTCTAAGCATATTGGAACATCAGCTAAACTCGTCTGTTTGCAGTCCTGATGGGCCACAACAGTAATGTTCCCTGTGGGGTGTTATAATATAGAACTATTTGCAGGTTAATGTTCTGCTTGTTTTGCAGGACAGCAGGCGGTAGTGAAAATCTGCTTTAGTCTGGGGTTTGTTTTTTTTTTTTTGCATTTCCTGCCTCGCATCTACCTGTCACTCTTTTTATCTGCAATTCATTGTACTTTAAAGAAGTCATAAGCATTAACTGCCTTGTATCCTGTTTTCAGGAGTATTCTAGAGAATAATGGCAGCTGGGGAATCTCTCACACCCGGGTCCCAACGGAATCCAGGCCAGGGCACGTTGCACTTATAGCTGGATTTTATGAAGATGTCAGTGCAGTTGCTAAAGGTATGCTGGTCCTAAAGCTTTGAACACTGTCCTGCAAAATAAGGTGTTTCAGTGATGTGCTGCACTTCTAGATGATTATTGATAAATACCTGCATAGTGGTTTGTGTACCAAGATTATGTGGAAAAGAATAATTTTGGATGGATTTCCCACTCTTAATATTGATAGCTATGAAAATATTAACTTATGAAAGCTATTTTGTAACATGGTAAAATTCAGCACCCTGAGTCTAAAAGCAGAAGTATTTTATCGCGTGACCTCTTCATGTAACAAGAGTTTTTAATTATCATTTGGGATATAATGGGAGATGGCTAAGTAGATGCTGCAAACAAGAAGTGAACTGCAGTATCTTAGCTGAACCATTGCTAGGCTGAGTTGGAGAACCAGTAGCAAGATAAAGTGAAGACCGCAACTATGTGTTTTGTCCAGAGCTAGCTGTTAGTGCATGCTTTGTGGTTAAAAATGTGGAACAAGCCTTCGCATTACTGACTTGATCTTTTGTGTGGTCCTCTGCTTTCCCCAAGGCTTCCAGGCCTGAACACTTGTAATGTTGTGTGTTGGTTTTGGACAGGGGAGGTAAGAGGAATTACTTGGTCTTGTCCATATTCCTAATCAAAAGGTTCTTCCTTCTGACATCTGCTACAAATGCAGGAATTGCTGTTACGAGCATCTCTATATTTCTGTCAGCTGCCTTGTCATGGAAACAGAACATCTTGAAGGTTTTACTATGATGAGGTGGAACGTGACTGCTGGAAATATGTTATATGTGTGTGTAATTTATTGCCAAAAATGCCAAGAACTGAGTTCAGACAACAGGGGATTTAGAATTCAGGAGAATTTTAGCTGTTTAGAAGGTAAACCAGCTGTGTGTTTTGTCTGTTTGAATCCCTGCATAATGAGATTGGCTTAGGTTTTCAGCTCACTTAGGTTTTCAGCTCACTTCTTAATGAATGGGGGACTAATTGCAAATAGAGGTTGAAATAGAAGTGAAACCAAGACTCACAAAGTGGAGTTCATTGTGAAATAATAAAAAAAAAAAAGAAAAAAAAAAACCCAAAACATTTCACATGGGCTATCAATCTTAGCAGTCAATGAGATCTGGCAACTCCATGTAAATCCAGGTATGTTTGTTTAACAGGATGGAAGGAGAATCCAGTGGAATTTGACTCCATTTTCAACGAAAGTAAATATACTTGGAGCTGGGGAAGCCCAGATATTTTGCCAATGTTTGCAAAAGGTAAGGTTTAAATTTTGTGAATCTTTAACACATAGTTATCAGGTAGTAAAATAGAGACACTTATAATTTTTGAGTTAGAGAAGAAGGTGAATGAAGTATTTCCAGTTTGTATATTTGTGTATACCTGATTTCTAGTTTGTGAACTCAAAACTGGGTGGAGAAAAAGAAGCAAGCTTTTAAAGAGGATATCCTTATTTATTACTCATCCATTTAAGTAGGCCTTACTTAATTCTTAGGCCTTAATTCTATCAGCGTACTAAAGGAAACACAGCCTTAGTTAAAAGAACCTAATATTTTTTCTTTGAGGTTCAAAGCTGTTTGCAAGCCTGCAGCTGGGGTTTTTCTTCCTCTGCATGCAGCTCCCAGTGAGTCTGGTGATAGAACTGTAGCCATGCTTTTTGAGTGTCTGAGCTGGAGAAGTAGCTTATTGTGGGTTATCCTTCTTCTACTTCAGAACAATAATGTGTAAAGGGAAGAACTATATGCACGTAGGAACAGCCTGGTACTATTCCTAAAGCTGAGGTCTTTTCCCCACGGCATGCAGTGTGTTAAAGTCTTGTCAGCCCGGTGCAATTGGTCTTTGAGCATACAGACATTGCTGAGCAACACTTCAAACGTTTAAAGGATCTCCAAGTTTAATTCTGTTTTGTTCTTGGAAGAATGAGGGCATATACACCCTTTCCCATAATCTCAGAGTAAAACAGACTGAAGTGAAAAGGGGACAAGCTAGGGGCATATGCTGCTGTTCTCTTCTAAGTATTGGCATTGACAAATCAGAAAAATATGATGGGCAGGATAGGAGTGGAATCTAATATTGGTTTAGAAAAAGTGTACCTCATATTTCTCCTGGTGATTCTTGAACTTTTTCTGAACTCCAGTGTCTTCCCCCTCTCATTCTGATATTCCACACACACACACGCCTCTTTCCTGTTCTTTGCTTGATCCTCATAAATTTATGGTAAGCTGTAAAAATATCTCCTAATAATTTCCCATGACCTCAGATTACAGCTTGTGTTTGGGAATATTGTGATGGTGGCTGGGGAGAGGGGTAAGGTAGTACACTGCCCTGCACAGATTATTTAAATTTTTGGAGATACGTTCTTGGAAAAATATGTGGGGAATTCAAGAGTTTCCCAGACCCTATCCTTCTATTAGTTTTGTTTGAGTACAAAGATAAGCAGAGGACTTGGAAGCAGCTTTGATATTATCTGGAGGGATGTGCAAGGGTAATTACCATACTGTTGCTGTGTCTCTCAATATGGCTTGTTTTGAGTGACATCAATAATGGAGCTTTCTTTTGCAAGGGGAGGGAAATCCCTCTAAATTGAGAAGGGTTTAGTGCAGCACTGTATCTGAGAAGTAGATGCTGTATGGGAAAATTAATTACAGTTTCTCATGATAGAAAGGTAGATTAACTTCTTTGAGTAGAAAAAGGTATTTCCCCTTCTTCCAAAGAGGACAAGTTTTATAATACAGAAAGGATTTTATAATACAGAGTTTCCAAAGATGAGAAGTTTTATAATACAGAAGGGAATAGAATCAAGTGTTTGTTCTTTAACTCTACTTTTACAAAAAAGCCAAAAAGGAGATAGGGGAGCATAGCTTACTTTCACTCCCTCTTTCTATGTTGCAAATCAGTGATGTCACAGGACTCTTCTTGAATGTATTTTTATCATGCCAGAATGTTCAGAATTTTATTAACTGTTTCACTGCTTTCATTGGATGATGCATAATGAGTATATAACACCTGCTGGGTTTTGGGAAGGAGAGAAAAATCCTTTGTTTCCTGTTATTATCTATGTTCTTCAGGTCCTTTTTCTGTCATAAAAAAAAAAAATTTCAGTGACATGGTTGAGGATTCTATAGAGAAGGTAAATAAAATGCTCACAGATCTCTTTCAATATCGAAATAGATATGCATGAAATCTAAATTTGTCTCAATGACTGTATGATTAGTATTTTAGTCTGAGAAAATGTCCAAAGTACCTTTGCAACTGGTGTCCAGTTTACTTGCATCTTAAGCGGGATTAAAAGGTGTTAGTTTCTAGTAGTTAAATTTACTTAAGCTCCACAAATTCAGTGTGCTAATTTTAACCTTATTTTCCACGATATTTTTAGATTACAACCTTGAAATTATCTGAAAATGATGTACTTTGAAAAAGCCTATTTTATTTCCAGAATGCTCCTTAAAATTTTGAGTATTTCTTCTACACTTGCCAGAATTTGATGTTTGACTTGAACAGTCCGGTCCTGTTCTGTTTTGTCAGGGGCCTAGGTTGGACTATAATCCAGTGTATTAAATGCCATGCTGAAAAAGGAGCTGAGGCTGTTGCTTCTGTTAAGGGAAGTAGATATTAGTCCTTTGCACCCAGATTGCTATTTGTTCCACAGGTTCCCTTTCTCTCTCTTGGAAACTAGCAGCAAGGCTAGGGTTATTGTTTAGCTTGAGTATGAAGAAGGGTATCATCAAAACCATGGGGACAACTGGGACAAACCTTTGTCAGGGTTATTCTGGACAGACAGACCTCTCAATCTGCTCTTCTAGTTCCATGTTCCTACAGCGTGCCAAGAAAAATGCAGAATTTCTCACTTCCTCACCTGGCCGTGTTTGACAGCTCTCTGATGCCCACACTCTGTTGGCTCAGCTCAGTGTCTGACTGTCCTTGTGCCTTCATTCTTTTTTCCCCTCTTTTGTGCATGCAAAATTAGCTAGCAAAAGTCTCTTGCTGGTCTGGGCTCTGACCCATGAAAGGCTTGTCAGACACAGTACCTGCCCTGCTAGCAGAATGAGAGCTTTGCTTTGCACAGGATGTAAATCTTATTGTAAGAGGATGATAACGTGATCCTTGATCCTAATATTTGAATATTGACGTTGAGGACAAGATGATGTACCAGGCAAGCCTGCAATAGGAATACCTGGTGTCTGGTGTGGGAGTTGCTGGCACCTTCAGTTATTTCCCTTCATGTAATGGCAGCACAAAACCCAGTAGAGCTCTGTGCTCACTGTTAAAGGATGTTTTCTTCACTTTGCTATCCCATCTTTGCTTCCTCATCCCCAGACTTAAAGAAAGTATTGGGCACACTGTTGCTTGCCACCTCTCAAGCAACAGAAATAAAATAATATTTTGTAACATTTTGCATAGTAGGATTTCTTATTTTAAAAACAGTCAATTATTTTATAAGCTATGCAGGCACTCCAAAACATTCCTAGTATGGCTTCATTTTGCCACTGTTTCTCTTCAAAGCAATGCAGAGTTGGGTAGGATGGTTTTTTTTGCTCTGGTAGAAATTAGCAATGGGTAAGTAGTAGATGCGTTCCTTTGTCCAGTCTGCAAAGTGCATGCTTTCGTTTGGTTTCTTTGGTGTGGCACCTCTCAAAGACAGGTCTTCTCAGGTTTCCTGTGGCACTGCAGAAAAACAGTACTCTTCCCTCCTTAGACTATCAGTCATCCTGACAGTGATGGCCAGGGCTTATTTCTTCTTTTGAACTCATTTATCCACCAGTTGGAACTCCTGAATTCACTTTTTAATGTCTGGGAGTATTTTCTTCCTTTTCTTTCAGACTGTGAGAACTGCAGCAAGTGTTCTGGGTTATAAGTAGTAGTAATGTCTCCTGGGGAGCAGGGGGGAGCTGCACCAGAAAATCTGTGCCAGCTTTCATCTTCCTGGCCTGAAATACCTGTATCCCATGTGTGGGTTTGGACATAATCTTGGTTAAACAGCTCCCTTATACGGGGATGTTAGTTCATTCACAAGCCTGGAAGCTTACAAAACTGCATTATATAATCGTGACATCCAGCAAATGAGTTATATTCTCTCTGGCCATCAACTGATTGAAGAACATTTTCACCTCTGGGGGTTTATGTAGTCACAGTAGAAACAGCATCCCCGAGCTGTAACAACTCAGCCATTGACTGAATTATTTCATTAAACCCCACCTAACTTCAGATCTTTCTAGGACTTCAGAAGTTTACTTTCTTCCAGGTCTTCATCTGTTTTCCCCTCCTCTCTGCTTTGCTTTCTTGACAGTGAGTACAGAATGAAATTGCCTTGTCCAGATGCTGTGTTTTTGCATCAGTGGCCCTCATGTTGTACTTTATGCCTGAACATAGTCCAGTAGTTCTCCCTTTTTGTATTTTTAACCCAGGTTTTAAAGATGCAGACTTTGAATATTGTCTTTTGAAGTCGCCCACTTGGCTTTCGATACTGCATTACCTCCTAGAATTGATGTTGTACAGTAACTAAGTTACATCCCTCCTGTTGCCTTCCTTATATGTGATATATGATGTTTTCCTGTGTAAAAGGCTTCATTGATAGGGCATTGTCTTGTATAATTCAGTTCAACAACCAAAAGCTAAGTATACTTTCCTTAACCATGCCCCCCCCCACCCCAAACCATGTGTGTTCAAATAAGACTCTTAATGTGTAGCTTCCTCTGTTAGAAGTTTCTCAGTGAACTTCCTTGTTTCAAAACTAAATTCTGTTTAATTTGCTTTAGCTGGCATTTGTCCTATTCCTAACTGCTTTTCCATACTTTATTTCCTCACCTGAGCATACTGGATAACATTTTTCCTCATTCCTCTGAGGTGCTGATAAGCTAATGTGTTGAAATGGTATCTAGGCTTCAAAAAACCATAAATTATGGAAAGTTTAAAATAAGAAAAAAATTTCTTTGACTTCTTTCAGGTTTGTCACTCTTGATAGGTTTCTACTCCTATGCATTAATATTCATGCATTTTTTACTATGAGAAAAGGAAGAAAACTTTTCTCTGTCTCCTATTCCATCTATATTGTTTTTGCAGGTGCTACTGGAGATCATGTTTATACGTTTTGTTACGCAGCAGAAAGTGAAGACTTTGGAGCACAAGATGCAGCCAAGCTTGACACATGGGTTTTTGATCATGTTAAGGTGAGCAGAGATCTTTTTGTGTTACCTGTATATAAAAAGCACAGCTGGATGTTAACTTTATCACAGAACATGTTAACTTTATCATAGAACTAGAAAGTAAGAAACTTTTGAGAGACCTGTCACTTGGGGTCATAAGTAAAAATTACTTGAATTGATTATCATGATGAGCGTAATGGAAGCTTAGCAGAAGTATTTGTCATTCAATGCTAATAAAAAACCTAACGCTAATAGAAGTACCCTTTAAAAACCTTCTTGGCTTTTCTTTGTCTTAAATTTATGTATAATCTGAAGCCCACCTTAGTGTACTAGAGACCCTTTAAAATCTTGAATGTGATTAGTTAAGGATTTTATAACAAGTATTATGGTGTGGCAGAAATGGTAAGTCTTCATTATGAGAAAGAAGTGGACAATATTATTGACTTAATTTTTGTCAGGCTTGTACCCACTGTAATTATACAGTGTGGCTTGTTCTGATGCACGTAGCTGGCTCCTGACTATCTACTGTGGTTCATGCTATGCTGTGGCTGATGGAGGAGTCATGGTTAGTTTGGGAGGGGGAAAGTGGAAGGGGGGCAGAGGCAGTTTAGGCTCTGAAGCAGTGTAACTTTTTCACGTGGTGCTCTGCTCAGCTGACTTGGGTCAGTGCGGGTTCATGACTGTTGTTTTCTGTGGTGCTGTCACTGTATTAATAGTGCAAGGCACATAGTTTCTGATTGTTCCTTAATTCCTATATTAATGTCATTCCATGCTACCTCACCTGTCCTGGATTAAGAAATGCTAATAGTGGGTATTGGTGTATAAATATCTATATCAGTGGAGCAATTAGGTGAGTTACTTTCTGGATCTCATAACAATGTTAATGGAGTTTAAGACTTAATAAAACTTTTCCCACAAGATCTCTGGGCTGTATGCATTAACATTAGCTAACCAGCATAAATTAAATCAAACCAAAAATAAAACTAAAATTAATAAACCAAAGCAGCATCTATATTAGGAAGCTAAGGGTGGGTGTGCTTTAAATAGTGATGTAGGGTGGAAAAGTTCATTATAGTCTGCTAATTTTCAAAGGAAGTGATTTTCTGAGTTTGCAGGTGAAAAGATGTTTTTTCTAACTGCTATGCTCTCCCTGAATGTGCACTTGTGCCAGCTTGCATTTTGCAATGCATATGAATAATACAAATCAAATTAGGCTGTCAATTACACTTGAATAGCTGTTGTCTTAAAGTTGTACCCTGCTGTCATTTGGAGCTGCGCAGGTATGTGAGGGTGGTACTACCTTTCTTTTGCTTCAAAACACCTAATGGCATTTCTTCTTTCAAACTATAATGATATGTTTAATATATATGTCATTACTGATGACTTTTTCCTTGGAACCAGCACCATTATTTTAAAGACTTATTTTGCCCATCTAAATTTCATACTGTGAATGGATAGCACTTGATTGGCTGGTGTGAAACACTCATTCCATTTATCATCTTTTCAGTTACACATCAGTGATTGTTTCAGAAGCGTGAAACTTGAGGCTGACTGAAACTGAGGTCACTCTGCTATTATAACTCGAACAACTCTCAGCTATGCTGGTGAGATTTTGTATAAGTTACAATGACAATTTGCTGAAATCTAAATTCTGCTTTGCCTACGTTTTTTTTTCCTCCCTTGAGTTTTATTTCAAATATTTAACAGCATATCGTTTAACTCTGGTGGGCAAGGTGGTCCCTGGATTTCTGCCTCTTGAGGAAGTAAAAGACACTAACATGTATTCCCTCTCTACTGTGTAGTCAGCAGGTCCCAATCATCATGAGGGCCACTTGTGGCTTCCTCTGCCCCAAAAAAGATGGGGATAAAATGAAGAATGGCTAGCTAATGTTTGGGCTACTAGTGCTGGCACCTTGAAATTGCTTGTTCTCTTAAAAAGCACTAATGATAACTCAATTGGTGAGGAGATGTGAAATTCTGACTCATTTTTATTTGTATGGATCAGAAGCAAAATGCTTAAATCGTGAGTGGAAGAAAAAAAGTATGATACTTGATAGTTCCTGTCATGTCTGCTCATGGTACAAGGTGATCCTAGCCCTTTCCTGGGACAGAGAAAATTGAGTATAGACTAGATTGGGTAGGGTTTTTATCTGCAGGTGGGTTAATAGTCAGTAATTTTAATCTGTGATAATAGCTTGGGAGTGGCTTGGAGATCCAGATGGGTATGTAGTTGATTGACTGAGTTATTTCTGGGGTTTGGGGTGGTTTATTTTGGTGGGTTTTTTGGTTGGGGTTTTTTTATTGAAGCCTTCAGAATAATTAAGGGACTGAGTGTAATTTAGTGGGATGTGGCTCAATGATTCTCACATAAATAACCTTTACCTAGATCATAATTTGAGTCTGTGCTAATGAAAAATTAGGGAGCAAAATACTGGGAGTCTAGGTTAACAGGGGAAAAAAAAAAGGTCTTTTTACTGCATTTCTGATTTTTTAAGTATTTTGTGAAGAACAGTTTTATAAGATTGAACTTTTTTTTAGGGTAAAATAATTAAAATACCAGGAACTCAAACAGACTTGGAGGTGAGTCCCAGTAATGGTCTAACCACAATTTATTATGACCAAAGGGTAGGATACGCTCAAGATATTCAGTTGATGTCTTCTGACTTAAATGGACATGTAGGTGCAGATGGCAAATGTTTCTTTTTTTGTTTTTCTTTTCTCATTTTGAACACAATAGTTCATTCTTCCTTGCCCCTTTCTGCTGGAAGAAGTCCAGACCAAGCCCTCAGACTTGTCCCTTCTGTGCAGGGGGCAGGCCGGAGTCCAGAACTGAATGACATTAAACTTTGAAGCTCTGCAGACAGTGCTATGACCTGATGTTGATTTCACTACAGATAGCTCTGCTCTAGCTAGCAGTACAATGGTTGAGTGATTTATTTTAAATATGCGTCGAGTCTTGTGCATGAGCTTGCTCAACTTGATATAAACCTAGCATATATATGTTTATCCTGCCTTTGTATGTTTATTTTACATCTAAAAACTGGCATAAGTATTTAAACTCTCACATCAGCACAAATCAGCGTGCATAGCTTTAATCAACCGATTTAAGTTGTCCTGGATTTATGTATGAAGGAGCTTTGTGAAAGGAGAAAGTTTCTTTGGTCTCTTTCTCCCTGTATATCCATGCAGTTAGCAACAGTTTATCAGTTCTATTAAAGGATCGTGCTTCCATGGAGGGCTCTGTCTTGGGGGAACAAACGGTCCCCAACAACTTATGTTAAACATCTGAGGAGTCCATATTTTGCTCAGACATCAGTCAATCATGTATTTGCTAGGCCTTCTAGGTAGTCTTTTTTTCTTCTTTGCTTTCTCCCATCCAAGGAGGGAGATGATACTAAAAGATTTCACACAGTTGTAACCAAACTTCTCTTGTAATATTTCAATTAGTATTACATTATAATTACCTTTACAGTTTACTGTGAATGTTTTAATGGGAAACTTATTGCTGATCTTACTAAATTGCATACGAGTTGTAGCCAGGGCATTATTTGTTGTTAGTTGCCAGAAAACCATAGAAAAGTTGCCAGAATCATAGAAGAAGAAGGCTGTAGTGGTTATTGAGTCCAACTCCCTGCATGAAGGAGGTCCTGTTAGAGCAGGCTGCTCAGGCCTTGCCCAGTCAAGTTTTGAGCACCTTCAAGGGCAGAAATTCAACAACCTCTTGAGGACCTGTTCCAATATCTGGCTACAACTGTGGTTTAAAAACTAATTTTTGAAAGTCTTTTTTATCTTACTGGAATTTCCCACATTTCAGATTGTGAGTTTCCCCTTGTTCCATCACCAAGGCCCTCTGAGCAGTCTGACTCAATCTTCTTTTCACCCTCGTGGTAGATAGTTGTAGACAGCAGTGAGATCTCTCCTTAGCTGCTTTTTCTTGAGACTGTAGAAACTGAGTTCTCTCAGCCTCTTTGTTGTTTACTCCCATCCCTGAAACTTCTTGGTGGCATTCATATACAAGAGAGGTAATATTACTGAATACAGCAAATGAAAGGGAAACAGATAAATTTAGACACAAAGATACAGTTAATATATAAGAGTGGCTTGGAAACTAGTGGTAAGTAGTGGTAGGTCTCAAGTGTTGTGAATACTGAGTACCAAAAAGAAGAGGCCTTTAGCAGGCTACAAGGAGATACAAGGATAGTGCTGGGCAAATAGTTTAGCAACCTCCAGAACAAAGTGAAGTGGTTTTTGCCCTACTGTTTGGTGTCCTGCTTACTAACTCACCACCTTTATCAGCCTAAGATAACTCCTTGTGGTGAATTTCCCTTTTTTTTTTTCCTTTTTTTCCATAAAACCATTTTTAAAAATGTTCCATGGGATAAAGTTTGCTATTTGCTCTGGGAAAAGACGCCACATCTTAGGTTATGCTCATCTTCCTTTTGTTGTCTCATTCTTAACTAGCCATAGGTTAGGCAAGCTCTTGTGGCTGCTGCTGCTCTGGGTTACGAGATGGCTGGGGCTGGGGGAGTGGGGTGGTTTTGGTACATCGTGGGGAACTCATCTGGTGGGAGAGGAGAAGCTCAGGCCTTACCTTCCTCACAATGGTTTCTTTCACTTAATCAGTCCGTGATAGAAAAATACCTGCCTCCTAATATTGATCTACGAGTTAGCGTTTGATTTTGGGAGTTTCCTGTTTGTCTGTTTTGATGTGTTGTTTCCTTTTATTTAATTAAAAATAAGAAAACAGAATTATACTGTATCCTGCAAATTAATGGTGTGCTCTGGAAGGCTTCTTCAGCCTGTGGTCAAATATGTGCAGGTGGATGGACCTGTGTGGGAAGTGGAAATCTCCATAAAAATAATTATATTGCTATTGAATGTGATTGGATTTTGTTCTTGTATCTTTATTTAAAATATCTCTGGACTTTATCCAAAGAAAATCATGACCAAGAGCTGAAGTTGAGAGTGTGCAAATACTAGTCCATGTGGCTTGTGTATATTCAGGGAGAAAAGAAGGTGGAATTACATACTGCCATGGTTTCCTGACATGGCTTACTATGATGCTCTTGATGCCAGTTTGGTCTTCCTCTGGGTACAGTGACTTTCATTTACGCAAGGTGTGAGCTTTAGTTTTTAAGAGCTCTGCTGCTGGCCCGGGTGTGTGGTGGACTGATATGTCCTTTGGTGGCAGAAATGGTTTACTGGCTCTACCAGCATTTTCCCTGGACTCTTGTGTGAAATTCGAAGGCGTTTTCCTTTATATTAGTGTACTGAAAGGTTCTCTGGATGCTCTTTGAACTAAAACCCTATTTGACTTTGTTTCCTTGGGCAGTGCAGTTACTAAGGAGATCATGTTGGAATAGCTGTCTGCCTGCATTTTGCATTGCTGTAATATTGCTGGTCTAACACAGAATAGCCATGTCAAGACTTATTCAGTCTGAGGGGAAAATCCCCCCTGGCATCTGCCTCAGGGATGCTTAAGTAGGACATGTGCAAGGGAGATGTATGTTCTGTAGTTCATGTATTTGCAAAACATATCTTGTTTTGTTCTGTTTTAATTTAGTTTCTGCAAACAAGTTGTAGCTTGGTATCTCAGTCCTGCAGAACCTGCTTCCAAAGCAAGAGTATTTGAGACCTTTTCTTCCAGCTTCAAATCGATAAATCAATGGAAATGTAAAGCCATAAGTGGTGCTCAGGAATAGTTCATTGTTGTGATTATACAGGAGGCAAAGAAGGGATGTGTTGTGGTTTTACCTCAGCCAGCAACTAAGCACCATGCAGCCTCTCACTCGCTTCCCCCTCACCCAGTGGGATAGAGGAGAGAATTGGGGAGGAAAAAAAAAGGTAAAACTCATGGGTTGAGATAAGGGCAGTTTAATAGACTAGAAAGGAAGAAACTAATAATGATAATAATAATAATATGACAATAATAATAATAATAATAATAAAAGAATTGGAATATACAAAACAAGTGATGTATGATGCAATTGCTCACCACTCACCGACCAATGCCCAGTTAGTTCCCAAGCAGCAATCTGCCCCCCCAGGCCAACTCCCCCCAGTTTATATACAGGACATGACGTCACACGGTATGGAATACCCCTTTGGCCAGTTTGGGTTAGCTGCCCTGACTGTGTCCCCTCCCATCTTCTTGTGCCCCTCCAGCCTTCTTGCTGGCTGGGTGTGAGGAGCTGAAAAATCCTTGACTTAGTATAAACACTACTTAGCAATAATGGAAAACATCAGTGTGTTATTGACATTCTTCTCATACTGAATCCAAGACATAACACTATACCAGCTACTAGAAAGAAAATTAACTCTATCCCAGCCAAAACCAGGACAGGATGATATGCAGTTATCTGGTATTTCTGCCTAAAGAAACCCAAAACCAAACCAAAAAACCAAAACACACAAAAAAAACCAACAAAAAAGACCCCTCAACTTGAAGAGTGTTGCCTTAGATAATATGAAACTTTGGACTGACTATACTGATGGTAGTTATCCTCCAAGAAGTAAATTGGGAATTAATTAATTTTTCTTTTGTAACTCTAATAACTACTAGTATTTTGACATGAAAACAGCTGCATTTTAGTTTTAATAGGCTGCCTATCATCTTTTTCCATTGTACTCAGATTAATATCTTAATGGCTTATTCCATACAGAGCTTCTTTAATTCTTCCAGAAGCAATCAAACATTGTTCTCTGCACTGAATGAAGAGAAGGTGGTTCTGTTCCTGCATTTGCTAGGCATAGACACAAATGGACATGCTTATCGGCCAAACTCAAGGTAAGTGAGAGATTAAGCATATCTTTCCTATTAGTTTTAAAGGCATACAGTAACTTTAACAGTGCTATTTATCAAGCCTGAAACAAGACTTGTAGTCTTGAGGGTTTCTACAATAAGTTATATATGTCACCACATTCTGGGGTTTTTTGTTTTTAAGGTGTCCTCTGTAGAAGTGACACATTTTTGCTATATACAGTGTGCCTGGTTATACTCCTGTACTCAAGTCTGATTTTTAGCAGATTGTCTTCATTATAGTCAGCACAAAATCTAGAGGATATGTAGGAGATTGCAGTTTTAAATATAAAATGGAAACAGTTCTCAGATTCCCCATGACTGAAATGGTATGGTTGAATTTATAGGCAACAGTAAGCTCAGGAATAACAGCTGCAAATTCCAGCATTATGTCTTAGCTTTCCTTAGGACACTTGAACAAAGAGAAGAGTTTAGACTAACAGTACTCATCACCATTTCATCTTGTAATGTGTTATTTGAGAACTTGCTTTTCCTCACATGCTTTGAATGTAGGATATTATGTCCTGATCCTTGCATACTTTCAAAATCCTTGCTCTGATTTCCTACGTCATTCCAAAGTTCATACTTGCTGTATGTCTCATGGTTTTTGTTACGAATTTTGGGAGACAGATTTTTAAAACTGACTTTAGCAACAGCAACAAATAGAAAATTAGTTGGCTGAAAGTTAATTGTTGTCACTTCTTCAAAAAATATGCAAATTTTTGCTTTAGCCTCTATTTCACAAAAGTCTGGGACCTGTGCTGATCTGTGAATCATCTCAAAACAGTCCCTGTATGGTGAGATCTTCTTTGCTATTTAGTTACTGGCTTAAAGTAATTTTTGAAATTTACAATTCACTTCTGGGGTTTTCCAGAATTCCTTAGTTTTGGCATTCTCCTTAACTTGCCGGATAGTGATTAAATTATAGTCTTCAATCAGGGACAGGTCAGATTTGAAATACAAACAAACATCCATTTGAGACTGTGGTTTCAGGAACCTTCAAACTGTGCTGTGACAATTTAGTATCTCACGTAAGACTTAGAAGAGGAGAGATTTTACATCTAGGATGCCTTTTCTTAGCTTGAGGTTCTGTAGAGGATAAAGCTGTCTATAATCAAAGGACTGGGCATTATGACCATGGATAACTTGCTTTATACCAAGTGTGAGAGCCACCTTGAATCTAACAACATTTTTTCTTATTTTTCTAGGGAGTACAAGGAGAACATTAAAATAGTTGACGAGGGTGTAAAAGAAATTGCTTCGATGATTGACAATTTCTATGGAAATGATGGAAAAACTGCATTTATTTTAACTTCTGACCATGGAATGACA
This sequence comes from Haliaeetus albicilla, assembly GCF_947461875.1. Taxonomy (NCBI): domain Eukaryota; kingdom Metazoa; phylum Chordata; class Aves; order Accipitriformes; family Accipitridae; genus Haliaeetus; species Haliaeetus albicilla. The sequence goes on along the minus strand of NC_091503.1, from coordinate 12,213,772 downwards.
GATTGGGGTGAGTCTTTTTAAATTTTGAGTCAGGTGAGTTTATGGGTGAGTATCTGGAGTGCAATTAGAGCTCTGTCCCATTAGAAGCTTTGGAGCCCCTGCTTTGATTTGAAATTGTAAGTGTTGCTTGTATATGAAACCCATGCATATTAGGAAATGGTTAATTGGCTGCAGGGGCCCTCATCAGCCCTGGGACAGCTGAGCTGTATATCTGAACAGAAAAAAAAAATTAATAGGGAGAAGCTTAACTCCCTTAGTGGGTGCTAGTAGGGATAAAAAGACCTGAATACCACCTCTGTCAGAGCCCACATGGAGAAAACTGGCCCAAGCAGGAGGAGATTGTGTTATTTGGCTGCCAACAGCAAAGTTGGTCTTGTTCCAGCCCATGTGGGAGATGTAGTTTTCACTTTGGTGCTCTGAAGCACCTGGAAACGGTGGCAAATCTGTCCAGGACCTGGTGAAAAACTGGGGGAGGGGATCTTTTTGCTTTTTTTGGCCTTTTAGGTGCAGCAGAAAGGATGGGACTGCTGTGTGATCTTTCTAGAGGAGGTTGGTGCTGGAGACTAGGTGGAACAGCAGAGAGTACAAAAAGGATAGTGAGCCAGGTGGCCGGCCAGGCTAGTACCCACAGAGGGCACTTGTGAAGGGCATGACCACAGTGGCCAGATGACTTGAGGCGATTTTGGCATAACTAGATTAAGGGCAGATGAGAAGAGTTTACGGTGGTGAACTCATTTAGACAAATTTTTTTCCCATCTTTTTTCAAGAATTTTAAGAACACTCCTGTCCTTGTGTGCAGCCAATGAAAGTGATAAGTCTCTCCAATGCTATGTGTGTTTGTAACTCTTAACTGTGATACTTTTGAACCAAGGATGCTTCAGGCATGGTCTTGGCAAAATTCAGCATCTTACTCTGTGTGTGAAATCCTAAACTTTTTAAATGGAAGGGATGCAGACTTTTTCTGTCATCAGAGATGAAAAAAACTCATGTATCTATTCAAAATCAGCCTAATTACCATCTGCTCATTTGCAGAATAGTCTGGTTTGAATATTATTTACTGTTGAGCTGACTGCCACTTGTAATAAAATTTTAATTCTGGCAATTTTTTTTTTGTCTGTTTCAAGTAATCATTTAATAATTTTTTGGAGCAGAGGTGTGTATATATTTCCTTATATATGCATGATATATGATCATAGTGACCTCAGGATGTCCAACCACCTACTCAATGCAGGATCAGCTTTGGGGTCAGACACAGTTTCTTGGGCTGTATCCAGCAGGGCCTTTAAAACTTCAGAGGATGGAGCCTACGCAACCCCTTTTGGCAGCCTGCTCTGTTGCTTGCCTGCCCTCATGGAGGGGGAAAATGTTTTCTTCATCTGCAATTTGAACTTCCTTTGTTTCAACTTATGCCTGTTATCTCTCATCTTCCCGCTACGCACCACAGTGAGACTCTGGCTCCATCTTCTCTCAAAGCCCCTCGCAGTGGGGTACAGGGAGGATGCTCTGTTACATCCTCCCCAAAGCCATTTCTTCTCCAGGCTGAACAAGTCCCAGTCCCTCAGCCTGTCCTCACAGGACAACTGCTCCTCCACCCAATTTGGGGGCCCCCCACTGAGCTCCTTCCAGATGGTTGATGTCTTTCCTGTACTGGAGGGGCCCAAAACTGGGTCCAATGTCTGGAGGTTGTCTCACAGGTACTGAGTAGAGGAGGATAATCCCTTCCCTGGACTGTGCTTCTGTTAACACAGCCTGGGATGCTGTTGGCCTTCCTCGCTGCCAGAGTGTGCTGCTGGATGTTCTCATTATGTACTAGGTGCTTTGAAGGGGGAATAAAAGGTGACAGGAATAAATCTTCAGGCTTTGAGGACCACTGGTCTGTCATAGTTTTCTGTCATCTCTTTCTGTCTTGAAGATAAAGCTTGATCTTCTGCCAGAAGTGTTAATAACTTTAAAGAAGTTGACTTTAGTGAGTCCTAGAGGGAACCCAGAGATGATGCTTAGGCCCATAGCCAGCAGTCTGAAGGCTAGTTCAGTAGCTTTTTATTTGAGCTTGTAGTATCAGCAACTGCTGCAGTCTTTCAGTTATTTGCAGAATGGGATGTGCACCAGTTTTATAATAAATTAAAAATTAAAAGGGCAGGGGGGACCTATTAGGGAAGAGAACATGTTCTGAACTTGACATGATCAAAGAAACTGTGTTTGTTGGCAAAGAACAACACTTGCTTTCTCAGTCTGACCCCATGGTTTTGCTTTAAGCTGATCTCAGATGGAACTGCTGACCACCAACATAGGTGGTCCCACACCCACCCTCACCTTGGCCACTTGTTCCTGCTACCATCCTGGCACAAGTACTACTGTGTGGTATGCTGGACCAGAGAACAGAAAACTAAACAAAAGCACCCTTTCCCTCCTTTTCCCCTGAGGGGTGGAACAGGGAACTGACCCAGCTGGAAATAAGCTCCCCGCCCCTGCCCCTTATAATTCAGATCAGGCTGAAACCTGGTTCTTATAACAGGGGGAGGGTGGGTACAGCTGCCTCTTTCAGCTGTATCTGCATTAAAGTATTCATGGAGGCAGAGTCTCAGTAAAAACACTGATGGAGCTGGTGGCTCAGCTAAAATGAAAGCTCACCAAAAATTGCACTTTCCTCGGGCAATAGAAAGAAATAACTGATGCCTGGGAGATGGAGAAAGTGCTCTCTCCATCTGCTCTTTTCCCAAGCTCTGCAAAGAGCAGCAGTTGTGCTGCTTTTGAGCCCAGAGAGTGCCTTCCAAGGGATTTCTGAATATCAGAAAATCTTATTGCCAGACCTGTGTGTTCTTAAGCTTAGGGCTGTTTAAAGAAAGCAAAGCTGGCTCTTCAGCTCTGCCATAGTGATTGTTGTACAGCCACAATGCTAGTCCCAATTTCATACCCAATTCTGGTTTGTTTTTGTTTTTTAAAAAAAACAAAACAAAACTGTCCTTAAACCAATGTGTTATTCTCTGTCCTTCGTAGTCATTAAAATATATATGTATACACACACACACAGAGGGAAGAGTGTGTGTCTATGCAAATACAAGGAAAATATATAATCTTGTAGACCATGCAGTGACCAGTGTAGAGTTTGTATAACAATGTCATTCCCTTTGAGATTGGGTTATCTCAGTGCTATGGTACCTCACCCACTGAGTTCAATGACCAGTGTTTCTTTCAAGCTTGTGTGGCTTCTGCTTCAGTGCAGCTGCTGTTGAGACATCATAGTTTTAAAGCATCCTCCTTTTGGTGGCTGATATGTTAATCGGGAGGAAATTAATTTCCCTGGGGAAGGAAGTCATGTTTCGTCAATTTTTAAGGAGTGTGCTACCAGGCTTTAAAACCTTAAAAATGAACTTGTATCACTGGGGAAAGAATGACATTTGCAATGCATATTGTCTCCTGGTTTTGAAATGGAAGTCTAATCCTTATTTGGGGACCAGAGATTAGTTCTATATAATTTTTTGGGGGCACATGCCTAATTTTACTCAAATCAGTCATCCCTCATTTCCATGGGATGCTTAGGATAGGCACATGCATGTGTTTTGAGCAGGTAACTCCTTTACACCTTCAGGCTTTCAAATACTTTGGCTTTAGCTTCTGTATGTTAACAAGTTGGGGTTTTTAATATACAAAGTTACATATCTTTATAGGTTTGACTTAAGAGGCACCAATTTCCCAACTTGCAACTTGAATTTAGCCTTTATTGTTAGTGGCATAAAAATAAGCTATGAAGGTGGAAGAGGTTGTCTGTAACAGGATTTTAGTATGCATACTGTAACAAGAACTTAGTACATGTGTGCATAGATATAGGTTTTGTTTGTTTTTATACCATGTGTCTTAAAGTTTACACTTTTTTTTTGTTTGGTGTATCTTAGGAACCCATGGAGCTGGTCATCCCTCAGAAACTTTAACACCACTGATTGTTTGGGGTGCTGGGGTGAATTATCCACAGAAAGTCACGTCCCAGTTCTTTGAAGACAATTTTTTGAAAGGTAGGTAAACTATGAAACTTAAGTGCAAGATTCTGGTGGAAAGGGAGGTGTTTAACTGTTACACCTGTCTATCTTCACTGACTTCTGCTCCATTACAATAAATATGACTTGCTTTGTGTGGCATGGAAAGAAAAGGTGACAGAGTATGCCTATGGAGGATATTGCAAAATTGGGTACATAACATCAGAGTCGGTTTTCTTTTCTAATCATGGAACTGAAGACTTTCTCTCTTTGGGTACAGGAGGCTATTCACACTCCTAAAACTTATTTCCAGAGGAGACTTAATTCTTAGGAAGACTCCCAGAGCTTAAAAGCTATTTGTACAGAAACATGATAAGTTGACATGTCCTAAGACTCTTTTCTAGCTTCACAGTATAACCCTGGGAACTTTGCAGGGCTGTCTTGTCTCACTTCCATCCTTGTGGCTGTTGTGGAAGTGTAAACAGTCTTTCTTAATGAAAACCTGTGAGACTGTACTGTTATTTTTCCCCTTTGTAATTTATTTAAGTGTAAACTTTTTTAAAAAAATAATTTTAATATTTCAAATATATAATGTAATAAATACTGGCTTACTGAAATATTGATGGATTTCTAGAACCATGTGTGATTAAACTGTGCAAGCTCTTCCTCCTTCATGTGCCCAATTCTTATAGTCTGCTCTGTTTCTTAAAATGCCTTGAATTTCTCAGGTTGTTACTTGTGATCGATGAGGTAATGGCTTTCTATTTTATTGGATTGTTTGTCAAGCTACATTAGAGAAAACAGGTGAAAATAACTTCAGTCCTGAGATTTTAACCCCCTCCTGCACTTGAGAAGGTATTTGGTAACAAATTAAACAAACAGGACTTCTCAGATATAGACCATGCTAACATTTCACTTTTTGTGATTAACTGTTACTATAAAATTGCTATAAAACTATAACTTCTCTGATAAAGTTGAAAATGAGTTGTAGAATAAAAAAATAGAAAACAGAGTAAAACCAACTGATTTTGGTGTCTGTGATGGCTGATCTGCTCGACTTCTAAGGATACTTGAAGTCTCTAAGGGTTGATTTTTACAGTTGTCAGTTTTCTTGATTCTCTTCAGCCTTAGTACAAACCTCAGCGTTTGACTTCAAGTAATGATGAAAATGGTGTGAGAGCATTTCAAAAAAGATGAGTATTGACCTGGCTTCCAGGTACGCAATAGGGAAAGCTTTTTGGCTATCATCTGTCGGGAAGCGTGTATTTTCTTAAAGGAAGGAATGTGTCTGCATCCTGCTGTGCCTGCTTGATATTTTCCTTCTGATGGTTTAAAAAAACCCAAACCCAAACCAACAGGCAGACAAAAAACCAACCACCCCAAAGCAAACATCAGAAACTCCTCCCTTCATTCTGGACTTGCTCTGCAGCTTTCCAGCTGTCGAGCATGTTGTTGGTCTGTTTAAGACACTATCTTTACAGGTTCTTAATTGCAAGGGATAATCTTTATTGGAGATTTGAGTCTCTCTGAGTATCTTGGGAGTTTGAATCTCTATTTGAGTAATAAGTATCTTCTTAAAAAGTGACTATTTTCTCTATTGTAGTACGTTATAGCTTCTAGTAGGCTATGTAGCTTAAAAGTAAAGAAAAAATTCTTGCTGAAATGGAACTTGGCACTTTCACAGCTCAATACAGTTCAGCTACTCCATTAAGTTGCAATCCCAGATATTTTCACAAAGCTAACATATGAAAGAAAAGATGCTTAAAAGAGGTCTCTTGAAAAGGTCTTTGAATTTGCCTTTCCTCCTCCATACAAATGCAGCTGAAACTGTGCAGGAGAGGAGAGCATTTTCAAGACTTCTTTGTCACTGATGTATGTGGGTCTCTGACTTACATTTGTGATTGCATGCACCAATGTTCAAGTTCTTGCATCTATTGACAATCCTTTTTAATTTCTCCGAGTTAAGAGTTCATGGAAACAGCAGAATATTTCTAATGCTGACAAACTTCTTATGCTCTGTTCAGTGCAAGCAGGCTGTAGGCAGCTTAGTGCATTGTCTCTCTTCTCATCATTGCCATCAAGGGTCGATACCTCCAAAGGCGGTGCCGACAGGCAGGACTTAGTCTGTCCAATTTGTCATGGAAAGATTAATGTGCTCCTTGGATGGCTGGAAGGGCACAGTGTCTGCCCTGTGATGACAGCCTTCTCCTCATCAGTCCCTTCACCTGTGCTCTGCCTTCCCTTAGGCCTGGCCATGCAATCATCTTGGAAAGATTTGTGATGGCAGCCCTGCATCATGTGGGTAATGTGTAGTATTACCCATTTGGCCGTTGACTTTGACCTTTCTTCAGAAAGAAAAAAAAATACAGAGCTGCTGTCCAGCTCCTTGGCACAGGCCCTGCTGGGTGGCCTTGGGGTGCAAGTCCAGAGAAAGTTGTAAGTGAAAGCACAGTCTTCTGCAGCGGAAGGATGTGGGGTGGTTGTTTTCATCGATACACATCCCTGTTTTGGAGGGGGCTCACCCTGCTTTGCCACAACTGAAGGAGCTCAGTGTACCCCTCACTGTTTTTACTTCTGAGGTTTTACGTGAGATTTACTTTGGTTCATATAGCCTCATCCCCAGCCTCTTCTTGAACTGGTGCTTCCCTGCTGTTTCCCCTGGACTGTTTGCATCTGACTGCCCAGTGAGCTGCAGTAAAAGCAGGGCAGGATAAAGAAAGAAAACCCTATCAAGTGAGTGGAAAACTACTGAGCACTGTACAGGAAACCTAGAGACTCAGCTGGAATCGTAAACCAACATGGGCAGCACGTACACCTAAGGCACCTCACTCCCGGGAGTACAACCTGGACTGGCCAGTCTGCAGGTGTGTCCCGGTCCTCGGGAGCTCCTGGGCTCAGTCTCTTATGGCTCCTGGTCTAAGGCAGGTGTCTTCAGCTCTGCCTTTTGGGAATATCTGAGGAGGGGAAGCAGAGATGTAAAAACTTCTAACAAAGCTAGATGTTTCTCTAGCAGAGCTACAGTTTCTTCTTACCTTAAGCACATGGTGTGCATGTAGACAGTTTTCCAACATTTTTCATTGGAAAATATTATTTAAAGGAAAACAAACAATGCATTTATGTAATAGAAATATGGGTGACAGTCTATATCTCTAGAAATGTAAACCCATTTCCTTTTCTGGGAAGCAAAAGGAAGCAAACTTGTTCATTTTGGTGTGGGTTTAACACAATTCATGATTAATGCCGATAATACTTCACCTGCGTTGCCATGGGAGCTTAGTGTAACTGTATGTCTCACTGCTGTTAAGGTACATGGCTGCTCTTCAGGGTGCTCTTGGGACCAGATAACAGTGGACCTGTACTCAGACCCCCAAAGCTAGCAGTGGTGTGAACTAATTGCTGAAAATAAGTTTGCTACATGCAATACTGCAAATGTAGATGTTTCCTGTCTTGGGCCATTTTCAACTGAGACAGATTTGGATCTGGCACAGACAAGGTGTATTGAAAGATGGAGAAAGGGTGGTATGATCTAGGATTTGAACGCCTCTTTGGAGAAAATAAATGAGGTTGAGCCAGACCTTTGAGCAACGGTTTACTGATATTTCGCATGAAGCCTGTTTCTGGTGCATTTAAACTTCCACTTCATATAAAGCCAAAGGACACTTTTGGGCAACATGGCTACACCGTCAATGGTCTGAGCTGCTAGGTGGACTCCTGCTTCCATCTGTGCTGTTTCTGCAGTGTCATTTCAGCAAGTGGCGTTAGCAGTGCCGTAACTGGCCGGTTTAGCTTTCTGTGTATACTTAGGAAGGTGGCTGTGCCCCTGTTGCTAACATTAAGTTTTGTTCCCAAGTTGACGGTAGGTGCCCCCAACATCTTTACTGCTGTACTTGAGATCTGCTTTAGGTAGGTCATTGACAGTATTTAAAGTACTGTATCAGCAAGTCTGTTTCAGCCCCTGTCATGTTTTCCTGTGTATCTGATTTTTTTTTTAAGCTTGAATAAAAAAAAAGCTGTGTGTTGTCTTTTTTGGGTGTTTTGGGGTTTTTTTTGTTGGTTTTTTTTTCCTGCTCATATTATTGCTGTGGGTAGTGGGGCCGCAAATTTAAACATTAGGAAAAGAAGACGTGAAGAAAAAAAAACCAACACCCTGCTAAGCTCTGTTTCTAAATAACTCTCCACCCCCAAAAAACCCAGGCAATTTCTTCTTTATTTCCTTAGGGGCTAATGGAGAGCAGGAAAATACAGTTTTGAACCAACTTTTTGTATGATGCACCACAGCTTTAGGGGCTTGTACATTTGGCTTTGTCTCTGCCTTCATAGTAGTTGTTCTGATTGCTAAATCAGTGAACTTTTCCCTTGAGCTTGCTCTTGGCCAATATTGCTTATGGCAGACAATGAAGTATGTTTGTACCACTTTGTACCAGTATATTTGGGACCTTGTGTTAACCTTTTTTAAAAACTATTGAAGAGATTTAACAGCTCTTCTCCTAAACCTGAGTTTGAATTTTTTAGTTGGCACAGGAGGTAATATATCACTTTCTATACTGTGCTGAAAAAAATAAAAACGTTGGACTTTCTTCAAGTGATATGGGTCACAATTGCAGGCAGGAGTTTATTCTGATAGGTAAGAGAAAATGTGAGCTGAAATGAATGCATTTTGCTGTTTCTGCCTGTTGAGTTCCATCTGTAACCCCTCTTGATCTAGCATCCTAAAGTCAAATTATAATTTTCTTTAGTAACACTTTACAGAAAATGGCAACAAGACATTAAATGCCAACTGAATTATTCCTTTCAAATCTGTGTATATTAGCTGTTCATGTGCTCTGTTATTACTTGCAGAATGGAAACTGGAGAACTTGAAGAGGCTGGATGTCAATCAGGTATCAAACATACTTAATAGCTCATAAGTTTTCACCTTAAATTATGAGTTTTGTGTGATTTAAACTAATTTGTAGAATTTGAATGAATGATCACACCGATGTAGCATTTCCCTGGAATGTGTTACTTAAAGAGTTGCAGGAACTGTACCCATACTGAACATAGTATGAAAAAGTTTAAATCGCTTGTCAACACATGTGGCCACTATGTACAACTTCTCCTCCTGAAGATGCATTATCATACCATTTTTAGTTTAGTGATCATATGCCATTGCAGAAAGAGTGCAGTACAATATGGCAGGTGTTCCTCAAACTCAGTGCCAGTTAGCCAAAAGTAACTTGAATAGCATCTAACGTTTTCAGAGTGGGATTTGTTTTTGCAAACCTTTAGAAGTAACTTGTAATGCTTTCCTTCTACTTTCTACTTTGAAAATGTCCTGGAGCTGAGCTTACACCTCCCGGTATCTCCTATGAAGGTGCCCAGTGAAACACAAAGAAAGTATGGTCTGATGGCCATGTTTCCCAAGTTTGTGAGCATCTGCTGTATGTCTTTTGCTACACTTAAGTTAACTGTGTGTATGTTTAGTTTTTCAGAGCTATCTATTTCGATGTCTGTATTTTGTCACTTTTTCCAGAAGTTGCTGTCATCATTGAATCAAAACCAATTCTTGCTATACTATGAAACTGGTTTTTTCAACACAGTCTGTGATTATGGCCCAGCTGCTTAGCAATTTAGACAATTTTTACTGTAAAGGAAGAAAAAAAGGTGATTGGCTTAACCCTTGATACTAAATCAGACAAGCTTTTTAGATCATGATGATAACACATGTACATGTGTGCACCTGAAGCTTGTTTGCTTCTTACTTCCTATGATCCTATGAAACCCAATATGTGAATAACAGACTCCAGATCTGCTCAAACAAGGGAAATAAACTCGTGCTAGAAGGTTGAAGTTGGGAATGTTCTGGATCAACTGTTTCAGCAAAGCCTTGGTACAAAATTAGACATCAATTTTCCACTCAATGCTGGCAGGAGTTATGGGAATGTTATTCTGAGACTGTATAGAAGAGTCTCAAATGTCATGTTGTTCTGGGTACTGGAGTCCCTAAAGACAGAGCTTTTGTCCTGTAGTACATGTGGGTCTGTGGGTAAAAATGGCAAACTAGACTTCTGATTACAATATACACTACATGTATATTGTTCTCTACAAATAATGGTTTGGAGTCTGCTTCTGCACAGTAGATCTGAGGCTGGAGCAGTGCCTGTGGTTTCAGTGTAGTTTCTTCAGATTTGTGCTGGAGAAACAAAGAATTTTGGTGAATAGTTTTATATTGAAGGAAAATATAAACCTGGTGAGAGGTAGTGTTTTTCATCACAAATAGAAGGTAATGGTAACTTATTTTATGGGATGCCTAGGTGTAGATTGAAGGGCCTTCTTGAGGGCTGAGCGGACAAAAATAAATGTGCAGAATCCCCCTCTGAAGGGGAGAAGGTGAGTAATCAGCACCATGGAAACATGGGATGAGGAGTGTTGTGAAGAGCAATATAGTCAATGTACTGCTTAAAACTGTATATATGAAATTAGTTCTTTCTGGGGTATAAATAGTCATAAACAGTGGTATGCCTCTCTGCAGTGAAGGAGGTACTGAATTCCTGTGAATAAATATTGTGGGGGCTTATATTTGCTTTTTAAACTAAATGCATTTTTGAAGCTTTATCAGTAGTGGAGCCTCACATTTTGAATCTAATCATGCCATGATGACTACTGGAAACTAAAAAAAAAAATATTATGAAGAGTTGTGTGTCATAACTTCACAGTATTATACCATTTGCTTTTGCAAATGCAGATACGTTAAAATTAAACTGCATTTATTAGCTCTAGAGGCTGGAATTATATTAAAATGGGAATGTTTCTGTTTGCACAGGCTGATGTGGCACCGCTGATGGCTTCCCTTATTGGTGTGCCTTTCCCCCTGAATTCTGTGGTAAGAAGAGGTGTTGGGGACAAGACTTGAGGCATGTGAGGGGAAAGATTATAGATTTGGAAAAGTCTTATAGGGTATGGAGACTGCTTGTAGTTTTAGCTTTATGTGTATGTGTCTTCAGTTTAGAGTATAAACTCAGTCTTTTTATATATTATATAGTGCTTTCAATCGGAAAGGCAGCTGATCGTTTTATAATCTGCAACTTTATACTCTTGAGCTACATAAAAGTTTTTGTTACTTTGTTTTTTAGGGATGGTAAAAATGCAATATGGTTTGAATAACACTTGATTTTGATAATGAAAGCTGAGCCTGTAAACAAGCTGGTTCCTGCAATTTCATGTTTAATTATTTCTTGTTTAAACTAGTGTACTTTCTTCAGATGGTATCTTGTGCCTCTAATTTAGTGAACAGCGAGTGCCCTCACTGCGGGATGGCTTTTTCTTTGAATTTCTTTCATATATTATTACATAGTCCGAAGGTTGTCTCATAAATATCTAATTGACAATTAGTATTACATTAGTGTGCTTTCATGCTGCTTGTTTCACATTTAAAACACCTATTTACAGCATATTTTTTGAAATATTTCTTATGGAGACCCTGCCCCAAATTCTGTCCCCCTGTCCTGCACTCATTGCTGGTCATGTGAAGAAAGCTGCCCAACACAGGGTGGCATGGGAACTGCTTGCTTTCCCATCATGAGTACTGGGTGAGTCAGGCCCAGGCGAAGCTTTGGATAGAGAACACTTTTAGGTATTTCAGAAATGGCTTCTGATCAGAAGTTGAGGTTGTATTACTATATAGTATGTAGTTTAATAACAACTTCTGTTATTTACCTTTTTTGCATTCGTGTAGGAGCTGGGATATTATGAACCATCCCTGTGATGTTGAGAAATGATGAGGGTATTTTCAAAGGAGTTACAGTAGTTATTTCAGCAATAATTTGAAGTATTCTTACTGCTCATTTGGCCTGCAGTTCAGTTAGAGAAATTCCTGTTTCTTCATTTAATTTTTTTAATGTATATATGTATTTTTCTTCCTCAGGGAACTCTGCCTCTGGAATATCTGAACAATAGTGCTCATTTCAAAGCAGAGAGCATGTTTACCAATGCTGTTCAGATTCTTGAGCAGTTTAAGGTAACTAAACATATGGTAAAGAAAAATATTTCTTTGAATAGTGGTTGTTGTTATGTGTAAAATAATTACACCAGGATATATGCTGTATATAGCATGCCGTAATTCAAAGGACTAAAATTGAATGTGCATACTGGGTGATGTTGATTGACTAGCTGTGAGCCATATCTGAAGGAGTTTGAAAGACTTTAATGAACACCTTTTTTGTAAGGAGAATGAGTAATTTTTTCTTGATTCTTTTGATGTTTATCAATATTAATGTAAACCTACTTGCAGTATGTAGGTAGAATCCGAGTTCTGATACCTGACAAGGGAAATACTGCCTTTGCATCAGGGGCTGGGAGAGAAGGCTCTAAGTCAGAATCGGTACACAAACAGATCAAAAAGGTAACAGGCACCTGTCCATTAAAGAAATGAAATTAGTGGCCTAATTAACTTTTAGCTAACGCTGTCATATCTGTTGTTTTGCTCTGCAAGTGTTCATCTCTGGCTTCTCTGTCTTGATTCATCTAATACCAGATATTATCGTATTATGAGAACACATATGTGGTCCAAACAAAAAAGGTGGAGTTTCACTAGATGCTTTTCAACTGTGGAATAAGAAACAGTCCCAAATCCAAAAATCTCAGTTTTGGCAAGACATAAATGCTGTGAGGGAAAACTGTCTTTTCCACAGACAGGAAGCTGAGAGAGAGAACTGTTGCCCTGTTGGGAAATCTGTGTGACAGTGGTAGAACAAGGAACTAGCTTGAGAGTACCTTCAAGATATTAGCACCATCAGCACCTTCTGTCTCTTGAATGCCCGGTTCCCAAATGTAGTTTGTGTGAGTACCATGTTGGCAGTGTCAGCAGCAGAGTCACTTCCAAATCTATGGTGGAAAGCTGGCATGTAGCAGGGGAAATGTCCGGCTGGCTGTGAAGTTGAAGTGTGCTGGTATAACCTCCACAGTTGGAGGTTCTGCTCTAAGAATTAAGGATGTGACTCAGGTCTTTTTCAGTTAAACTGGTGTCATGGGGATTACTTAAAAAATAAAAAAAAAAAAGAAAAAGTTATTGTCCTTCTTTTCTTTAGGTTTATTTTTATTCTGTCATTTTGTAGTGCTAAATATTCTGTTTTCTTTTTGGTTGGCTTGTTTCTAGCATTGTTTTGGAAGGATTTTGTGTGAATTTCCTTCGCATTTCTCTGCTGAAGCAGAAGTAGTGCACTGGCTTAGACATGCCAAGTGGGTTTTTACTTTTCCTGTGATGGACTGACCTGACCACAGTTTGTACTCCCTGGAGAGGATGTTGTCTTGGATGGATAGGATGAGACGTGTGGGTTGCTACTTCAAGCTATCAGGTTTTGGGAGCAGTACACTTAGAAAGTTCCTGTCTGTGCTTTATGCCGACAGTCAGATTCAAGTCAGGCTGCTGCAGGAGGCCTTAAAGATGTTTTGAAGGGCCTTGGGCAAAGTGGCTTTGACGGCATCAAAACCTTCTATTTTTATCCATGTGCAGGTTAATCAGTCTAACAGCATTGCTTTGGCAGTGATGCTGCAGTGTACTAGTTCCCATCTGGTACAAATAATATCAGTTTTATCAAGGGAGGTTGTCACTGAAGTCTGGTAGCACTTCTAGCCGTATCTTCCCTTTACCCTGCAAACTGTAGAAGTCCTTCTGTGAAAATCACTGGCTGAGGAGTGGTTTATTTTACCTACTTTAGAGCAGGTCTGGGTTTCCGTGAACTCAGAGGAGTTACACATATGGGAGTGTAACACCCAGTTTCCTGGACAGTATATCGACAGTGTGATTCCATTCCTTTTCCAAAGTCTTAGAACTCTTCTGTGATTTTTTTTAGTTTGATTCCTGATACAATTTTTAGTCTTGTTGCAACTTGCATATAATGGTTTAATGCTTTTTTTATGCAGGTTAAGATGAGTCAGAAAAAGGAAACTACACTGTCATTTCTGTTCACACCATTCAAGTAAGTGTCTGTAAAAACTATATATATTTTACCTAATTGTCTTATCACTTTGGTATTTCAGTGAGATGCAACAACAGAAATTCGGTCTCCTCAGTCTGTTTTTTAAATGATAGTGTTTATCTGACTATGAAACTTGGCACTAGTACTCTATGCAATTAACTTCTTTTTAAAAATTCTGATTAGAAGTAGAGTTTTTTTAAAAAAATCTATTCCTTACTTTTAATTTTCTGTTAAGGGTTATTTGCCTAAGCTTTTTGACAATATAGCTATATATAGACTACACGGTAATTTTCACTGACTTTTTTTTTTTTGCTATGTTCTTTTAGCATTCCATGGGAGATGTAAGTCCCTATAGGGTCAGGAAATACAATCTGTTCTTATTTATATGTATATAAAAGTTGAACTAAGAATTGTTTCTTCTGTGATTTAAATTCTAATGAGAAACAAAATGCCTGGCATCCAGAAAAGAAGCTCAAAATCTTTAGAATTTATGCTGCCTAGTGTTAGTGTTTCCAGGGCTGTGAAGGAGTCTCTGTAGTGATTTGTGTATCCGCAAGCTCTGTGTTCTAGTGTATGGAGCAGTTACTGACCCACTCACCCTTCAGTGTTACCAATTAAAGCTGCTTTTTCCTCTTTCTTTCCCCCTGAAAGGTTTGTGAAAGCTTTGCTATGGGTGCACGTGATACTGTTCAATTCAGCTTTCAGTTTGTGGAGTGCTCTGAAAGTGCTTTGTCACAAAGAACAGCTGTTTTCCTTTGGGAAATAAAACTGATGTTAATTAAGATCTTTAAATCATAGGAGCAGTAAAAAGTGCTTGAATCTCTTCCTGTGAAGTACGTTTAATCGCTAAATAAGATTGCTGTCTTTCTGAACAGAGATCTACTGTGTTATTTTATACTACTAGCTTCTTCAAAGGGAAGGGTTCAAGACAGTCTCTGAGACACGAGTCAAGTCAATTTTGGGTACATAATGAATGTTAAGATCAAATTGTGATTATGAATGACAGGTACATTATCAAAGAATTTACTGATCTGTATGGAACAAAAATGCCATATGGAAAGGATGGTCAGTCATCTTTGATTCTGTGGGGAAGAACATTAGTTTGATTTCACAGCTCTTGTTTAAATTTTACCTTTCCCCAAGAAATAAGATTGATTCTGTAAATAGGATGTATTTTTCTTAATGCTAAATTTATCTTTAAAGGAACTGAGTGTTATTGATTGACTTATGGACACTGGTGTCTTTATTTTTTTTATGATATGTTGGATTGTTTTAAGTGGAAATGCCCGAGACATTCATCACTTTGAAAATATGACTAAAACTTGGTATGAACATGTTGTTACTTTGGTATGGTCCATTGCAAAAATAAATTTATTTTACTTTCTTTAGGTATTCTTAAAACTTTCCTGAATCAGAATTTGGGTTAATGGTCCTTCCAGGAAAGGTTTTTGTATGAGACCAGAATAATTCCTGGGATGTGTGAATTACCTTACAAAAGGTGCCTATGCTTGCATGTTTTATGGGTAAAGACTTTCTTTGGTTCCTCAAGTTGATGTTGTTTATTTTCACTCTGGGAAAACAGAAGACGACTCGGAGCACACATTAATGCAAATACTCATCCACAGTGTGCTGGGTGGGGGGGAGGGTTTGCCCAGTTTCTAATTAGTCTTCATGAGTCTCCTTGACTTTCAAAACTTGGCCTATGTCTGGGAAGCCACCAAGGGGCCTTGACCAACCAGTTACTAATAGTTGGGATGAAGTGGTTGAACACCAGCTTATTTTTAAGCAGATAAGTAACTTCCTAGTGCTTCAGCTTGCAGGAACTGAAGGAAAACCTGAGGTAGTTTTAGACATGATCTGTCTACAGATCTATCCCTTCCTTCACATGAGGTGACTGACTGTGTGTGAGCGGTGAACAGGAGCCTGGGCTTCACCTGCAAGTCGTGATCTGATGCATTAGTGTAAAGCAACCCTCATCAATTCTTAAAAAAACTTTTGCTTGAATCAGAGTGAGATACTGAGGGAAAGGCATGTACCGCCTTCTGCTGACTTTACTGTGACACTGGTTTCTTTGGTGGTAGATAAAATGATATAGAAGGGTATAGTTACTCTACCTTTTTCAGGAGAAGTTAAAAAGGCAAAGTTGGGGATAGCTTACTCCTGTATCTGGAGCAAGAGATCTCTTGGTATACTATGCTAGGTTTCAGAGTAATTGGTAACGATATGGAGATTGCATTTCTGCACAGCTATACGCTATTTGGACTTGTCAGCCCAGGTTTAACGGGATGCTTGCCCGCTAATTTGTGTTAAACTGTGGTTGGCCTTGTCCGCTGCTGCAGCTGAGCACGGTTCTGTGCTGTGTTTCTGCTAGGCACTACTGTCCTTTCATTAAGTCAAGAATAGCTTCTTCCACCACTGTACACTGATTTGAGTTGTACAATGGAGTTATATCCTTTTCTAATCCTTCTGGTGCCTGAAATCTGTAACTTGAAGCTCAGAAAGTGTGTGCTCCAGCATAATGCTTTATTCCTTCTTGGTTTATTGGAGGTTAGTGAAGCATAATTCATGTCTGAACTGCTTTGGCACCATCAAGTTTATGTAGAAATCGAAAATATAAATATTCTCTTTGGGAATGTCATATTTTTTTTTGTATATTTCAGCACCTTGATAACCTGAAAATGAACAAAGATATCTCTAAGAATTGTCTTTCTTAAATAATTTAGATTAAATTATGTGGTTGAATAGAGTCTGTGTAACAGAAACATAGCTATGATTTCCAGAAGAAATCTGAATCTAAAATTCACATTGAGACATTCTGGTTTCAGAGAAGTTGATGCAACCACTATTGAAGATGTATTTATCTGGAAGAGGGGCAATATGTTCACAAATAATGTGTTCTGTAGAAACTACAACTTAACCTCAGCTTAATTTTTCAGCCAGAAATAGTATTTAAAAGTTTAATATCCTCTGAAGAAAATCCTGTTTCCAAGCTTGATTTTCAAATGTTTTATTACCAAGTGACTAGAAAACTGTTCATGACCTTCAGATGCAATGACTTAAAAACTAGTGTTGAGTGGTATGTTGAATATATTACATCAAAAGCATTAAGCTAGTTCATATATATATTACAAGCCTATTTTTACTCATTTACACAACATTGGCAACAGAGAAAGTTTCTTGAATTGATACAAGGCTTCTGATTTCCACAGGGAATCTCATCCCTAGTAGAGGTGTGGCTGGCACAATGGGCAGGGAATGAAGGAGGCTATTAGACATGTGCCCTTTCCTGCTTGGATCTAAACTGCATCTCTCTGAAATCCATCTGTCAAGCATATAATGATGAGGAGAATGGAGCTGATCATTGTGTTGTGTGATGGACACTTCAATAGTGTCTACTTGACCAGGGTTTGAGGCAGATTAAAATGTGGGTAGCTGTATCTATTAATAAGGATGTGTCTGGCTGCCAGTAATACCATTTTCATTTTGTCAGAGTGCCTTCATCAAGGAACAAATTTGTGTAAAAGTGTATCTTGATGCTACTTGTGAAACTGTTGGCAATACTTTTCAGAAGGAGCTCAGCTGCAAGTGTCTGCTGATTGTGCAAGGCAAGGTGCACAGCCTGTGCCCAGGGGAATGAATATGCAAGAGCAGAGAGCATCCCTTGCTTGTCTGCAAGTTACCTGCAAGGCTGATATTGAATAATTGTTCAGAATAATTATCAGCAATTCCTGTTGGATACATGGAGGGATTTATTGTCTGAAATTAGTTTCCTTCCCACTTCGACTCCCTGCCTTTTTTCCCTGCTATGAAAGACTTTTCAAAAATTATTTGTTTAGCAAAATCAGATGCTTTTCTTATCACAGTTCTGAGACATAGGCACAATGCTTGTACCTTTATGTGTAAGAAAGGCAGCTACCAAGATGCCAGATGCTTTGAAGGAAGAGTGAGGGAGGACAAATCTGAAGATTGCTGACAGAGGAAAACTGATGTCCAGAGTAGTGAACTATCTTATTAGCTTTCTGACCATTTGATGTGCCTTAAGGCAACAGCAGAGCTGGCACAGTTCAAAGAGGAGTGTGCCAAGGGGCCAGATGCTACTGTTGCAAAAACATTCCCAAAGCTAGCATCTCTGGTCTGTGAAAGTAATCCTACAAGAAGTAGAAGGAGGACCATTGTAGTGAGGTGAGTAGATGGGACATCAATTGTTGCGCTAAAATCCTCTTAACCAATTAATGCAATTTGATTATCCCAACAGGTACTAGAGATTTAAGATATTAAATTACATAAAAGCACAGGAGTGCTTTTTGTGTATGCCTGGTGTATACAGTGCTTTCAGGGAAGACTCTTCCAGGTGTTCAGGTTCTGGTGCCTCACAGTAAGATGGCAGGAGCAGTAGCTTAAGAATCATATTAAAAAAAAAAAAAAAAAGTGTGCAGCTGAATTATAATCAGTGCTTGCTTTCTACTAGCTGTGCTTTTTTGTTGAATGTCTTGAGCAGTTTATATCAATAAGGGTTTTTTTTAGCAGGAAACAGCTTAAGTATCTTAAAGACAAGTTTATATCTTCTCATATATGAAAAAGCCCATACCATGTTGATGCTGCATTTTTTAAGTAACTTAATTGTTTGAATACTACATTTTAATCATTCCCAAATACTTATTTTTTGTGTATAATCAAGTTATAACTTGCATAGTTATATAGAAAGTCACTGCATTTTTTTATGTGCAATGTACAGCTATTTATTAAAAATGTGCCTCTCCCTCACTGTATGAAAACGTAACTCTTTCCCTTTCCTCTGCTCCCCAGTATGCACTGAGATATAACTCCCTTAAACATTTGCATGGATTTGATGCAAGGAAGTATCAGTTGTGCATCATGTATTTATCATGGTGATAGAAAAGAAAATAGTTCTTTCCTGATGTAGAGCATCTTTGAAGATGTACAGCAACTTCAAAGAAATGCCATATGCACAAATACCTCTCTTTTCTTCCTTTCTCTGACTGGAGATAGAGCACTACATTGTTGCCTCTGTCTGATAGCCTTTCAAAACTTAAATAATAGGTATTTCCACAAAACTGACTTTTGGAGCAAAGTGAAATAAGTGATTTCTCCTCCACCATTAAGTGGGGCAGGGTCCCTTAGAATGTCAGTAAACATAATACATCCTTTGAAGCATCCTGTTCTTGTTTTGTTTAAATAAATGTCATTTGCATGATATTTGTGATACACATGATAAGGCATTGCAAGAGCAAACATTAAGGAATGAATGTCAGGAGGAAAGGGTTGAAGCTATTGCAGTAAGGAAGGGTATTTTTAACAGCAATTACTCTCCCTGTCCATTTGTCTGCAGAGGAACCTTGATTTAGCAGAGGCACTGATTTATCAGGGAAGACATTTCAGCCCCTTTATCCTGTGGTCGAGTGAGGGACAGCCACTTCTGTCAACTTCTAGTGAACCCTGGAAAGGCAGCCAGCTTTTTCCTTTCTTCACTTTATTCTCACTGTGTTACCCGGTGGGAATCTAGGCATCAGCCTGCTTCTCGGGCAGCTGGTACAAGCGGCCCAGTATGGGCACCTTTAGCCTGTTGGTGTCAGGGAGGCAGACTGGCAGCCCTCTCCCCTCCACCCTTCGCTTTAGGAACCTGTGTATATACATATGAACAAAAAATAGAAATGCAGTGCTATAGAGACAAAAGTGCTCAAATGGAAATAATGGCTTTATATTATTTAAAAAAAAAAACCAAAAAACTGATTGAATAGTATATGTATTATCTCTTTAGGGAGAAATCAATGCCCGTGCTATAAAATGCATGTTCTTTGGCAAAAATGTCAGCTTCTCTTTCACTGAATGGGCTCTGTCTGAAGTACTCTTTTAAACGCTGCTCAGGGAGGATGCAATCCTCTTAGAAAGCAGGCATCCTGCTGGTCTCGAGTTTCAGCAGCACACTCAGGAGCTTTTAGTTTGTACATGAAAAGCTTACTGGCAGCGGCTTCTGCGCAGGAGGATCAGGCGTAATTGGATTTACTATCAAGTAGGAAGTAGGTAAGGTCTTTAGAAGGAGCTAAGAGGCTAATGTATAAGATAAAATACCACAAGATTTATGTGTATTTCTCTGTTTCCTTATATAAATCCCTTTGGCCTTTTCTTGGAACTTGTGAGGCTTCATGCAGTGAGGGTGAGGGAGGATGTACAGGCAGGGGTGGGGTGGGCAGAGGATGTTCTGCCCAGGGCATGAGGTAAGACAGTGCAGGGGTCTTTCTGGATCCCAAGAAGAAAGATCCGATAACAAATAGCTTAATAAATTAGCTGGTTTAATAAGATAAAATAAAAAGAAGAATACAGAGAGCAAGTAAATCATACATCCCTTCAGATGTGGGTTACCCTGCATTCGCACAGCATCAGATGGAGCCCAGGCGGGTTTTCCCATGGTGTTGCACAGATCTTGTCTGTGGAGGGGTTCCCTCTTTTTGGTCATTCAAGCTCTTATATGATTTTCTTGCAAGAAATCAACCCTAATAATCATTTCTACTGTCAGAATGGAGGTTCACATGAGAACTTCTAGATAAAGATGAGGACAGGCAGGCACTGTAATCGCTGGTACGGAGTGGGAGCTGCCTGCAGCCTCCTCGGTTACTACAAGCTGGCTGGCTTTGTCCTGTGGCCAAGAGTTTGTGCAGCACAGCCTGGAGCCACGCTGGACAGGCAGCACAGGCCTGGGCCTGCTCAGGTTAACCGTCATGTGGATCACTGACTCCTTGATGTACAATGGTCTCCTGGTCAGGATCAGTCCAGGGGGCCTGCCCAAACATGTGTTTCGGTGGCCGTGGGGCCCCCACTATTAGGTACCTGCCCACGCACAGCACAAGCTGCCTGCTCTGGAGGCACCTGGTTGGAAAATGATAGCTACGGTTTAGGTTTGGCACATGGGATCACTGAGCAGAAGAGGACCTGTGGCACAACGTGACATATCTACGATGCTGCAGATATCTAGATCCAGCTCAACGTATGACATAAATCCATCACACATTTTGCAGAGGTGAGGGCTGACTTACAGCATAGGTAGGGCATTGTTATTTAGAGTCAGCACATGTCCCCTGCTGTACTGAAATAGAAGAGATTTTAAATATGGTGCATTTCCTTTCCTTCAAGGATCTTCATCTTCTCTGTTAAGCAGTTTCCCTTTCCAAGGCTGCTGCATCATGTCTTGCTGGCTCTTCAGGCAAAACTCCTGCCCCTGCTAGATGCCTGCTTCCAGTCTCTGGGGCAGCTTCAGCGTGTGGCATCCTCCCTCCTGACCTCTGGTTATCCGAAGCTCTTGCTGTAGTGGTTCGCATGCAAAATCTGCTGTTTGCAGCCCGGTTATCTTAATTGTTTCTCTGTTCAGTGAATTGGCAGCTGACAGTTGGATTGCCCGCTCTTTTTTCTTTCATCTCTGCTATCTAAAGGATTTACATAAATATCCTAAGGCACTTTGCTGTTGATTATGCAAATATGCTGCATCAGGGACACTGATTTGTGGAAATTAAAAGGCTATTTTAATTTCTAGGACTTCACAGTCCAGAGTTAGACCATTAGCAGTCAGACCGCTTCCTGCGGTTTCACTGATGTCCCACTGTTTCCTCCTTTGCTTGTTTATAAATCTGAATGCAAAAGCATATGTGTACTGGTAAGTTTTTGCAATGTGTCAGTAAAGATGCTTTTTGCTATCTTTGACCTGTGGAAGTGTGTGTCCCCTCCCTTCGTTTCATTATGCTTTGAAGAACAAAAACCTCAGAACTTAAAACAGGAGCTTATTGACTTTCTTACTCCTTTTCTTTCTTTTGGAGTGTCTGATGTGTGCAGCGGTGCTTTTTAATGCTTCTTAAAAGAAAAAAATTTGCAAAGATAACCAAGTACAACCCTACAGCTAGACTGACTGATTTACAATCTAACATGGTAGTCAGAAAATCCAGAAACACAACAACCTACTTCAAATTTAGACACTCCAAGACTGAAACTCCTGGCAGTGGAACAGCAGGAGAAAAGAGAGTAGATCACGTAAGGAGAGGGCATATTGAGGATCCTGGGCTTTAAGAAGCCATAATAAACCCTTTAGTGTAGGTTTATGTGGAGTACGTTTTCTTTAAAAAAGCATAGCTTTAGCACACTAAAAACATCGCTATAATTTTTTTATCTGTAAACTACATGCATCTTGTTTCTGAATTATGAAAATCAAGTTTTGTAGGACTTCCCTGTTTCAGTAGCTTACCTGAAAATATTTTGGTAAACATTTAAAATTCAGGCCATCTAAACAGATTAAGGATCACTGAGTTACCCTCCAAATCATTTAATCTTTGAAACTTTACTCTTTGATCAAAACTAAAACATATGCAAAGGACTGTCTCTGTATCTCATATTATGTGCTTTCAGTCTGTCTTTGGCAGATAGAGGAAAACAATTCTTTTTTTTGAGTAGGTACATTTAAAGAACTGGAATTGAACACATTTTGAAAACAGGAAAAATAAGCTTATGGCTATTAAAATTCATGTAAATACGTAATTTAGTGAAGTCCATAGAACTGTGACACATTTTTTTCCTGATCATTGCCCCTACTAGCATCATGTACTCTGCACAGCAGGTTCAACAGAAAGTAAACATCATGGTTCCAGACATTGATTTTTGAAATATCTATTTGGTTGATTTTTCCATGTTTTGCTGAATGAACTCATGACTTTGCTTCACTTGCCATTCACTTACTTTCTGATGGTTCTCTGCTGTTGATGGAGAAGTGGGAAGGTTTTATATTGTGCATTCCATTCTGCTCCTGCAAGGCTGTGCACCACAGCTTCAAAAGAAATGACAGAGCAATAAAGTTAGGCTAGTTTGTGATTGCACTATTGCTAATATCAAGTCTCTGCACTCATGGGTTGCTAACTGGGGTGAATTTGATGTGGAGCCGGAATAACCATGCAATCATGTTTCTGCTAAATTAATAGTGTTTGATGCAAGATCTGTGTCTCTACTTTCCCATTACCCACCTGATGCTTTCTGGGGTGCTGTCTCTGTTGTATGGTGGGAACGTTTGAAGGCAGCTCTCATGGGACGCTGACTTTGGTTTTGAAGGCTGTTGCTACTCTGAAAAAGGCTTTGAAAAAGTGTTTTTTGATTACTTGTATAACTTTTGAATAGCAGCCCTGCAAAAACATCAGGCCAGTCTTACATTTGCAGTTTCAGGCTGCCATTTTGCCAGCAGCGATGTGGATCAAAGCAGTAATAGTGGGTCCTGTAAGTACTATTTCAGCTGATTGCAGAATTGCTGGACTGGAAGGCATCTGTTCTCCTTTGTATGGCCCTCTCACAGCAGGATAGGTGGCAACAGAGTTTGAACATACTCAGCTGCTTCTGTTGCTGGCAGCTTTCTCCCATGGCGAGAGCAGCGAGGCACTGCGCTGGCCCCCTCGGTGTCCAAGTGGCAGGAGGACAGGGGTGGGTGGCAGAGGCGGGGGGATAGCGCCAGTGGAAGAGCTTTACGGTGAGAGGGGCAACGTTGACCTGGGCGATTTCTTTCAGATTGCAAGTTACTAAGATGCCGGGGATCATCTTTCTGGAGAAGAGGACAAGAACCTGTGATTGCTCAGCCTTTGGCAGAAGACATTGCTCGAGTTGTTTAGACAGTGGCAGTCTGATGCCTCTTTTACTGCTAACAGTTTTGGAGTTAGAAATTTCATAGCAAAGCAAGTGAGGAGGTCTGCCTTATGTGGTGTTCAGGAGGAGGTAATCCATACAAAATCCTAGCAGGCTTTATTCAGATGGCCTTGCTCCATCTTAGGGCTACCACGAGATTCAAGGGATGTATATCCTTATGCTCTAGCTTTTTTAGTTTTGCATCAACAGGAGTTGGTCCTTTTCTCCCCATCCCCCAAAGAGCCAGTGTGAAAAGTTAGAAGACTGACGTCTGCTGAGCAGCTACTTCTGATTTGTTGTTGGATAGGGGTGATATAAATGCAATCACTATGTCTTCTGCAAATCTTGCTGCTCTCAAAGGCTTGTAGGATGCACAGTATTATTTTTTTTTCTGATGGGAAGAGCGAAAAGGCGGTGATAGAAGGGTGTAGATGTGCATGGTGCTGACAATAGTCAGGTGTGTGGAGTTTTTCTGTGGAGTGAAGCAGCTGAAATACATGTGTTTTCATCTGATAGTGAGCTGGACAAAGATCTCAGCCTTTCTCTTTATGCATCGCATTTGCAGGTCTGTGATGCTTCCTTGACTTTCATTATTAAATCTGCAGCATTTTAAGTGTTAAACTACTGCAGATCCAAAGGGGTTACTTTTTATAGTATAATTCTGGAAAATCTACTGTACAATAAAATTAATATAAAACATTAGCCAAATAACCAGGCATAATAAAATTAACAAACTAGCAGTGGTGGATACAGATGTATTTGCAAGACATCTCCTTCTGTTCCAAGATTTTTATTTCATGGTTTGCCTGCTGCATGCTACCTATGCCGTTGGGGATGGTAATTTCACAAGTGTGATGATAAACAAGACTCACTGGCCAAAGAGAGGTCCCCTTGACATTGCTATGGTGAACATACTTCATCACAATCTTTTTGTTAGTGCTGTCAAATAGCTTAGCTTCTATGAAGCGTGAATGATGTGTTGGAAAGATTAATTTTGTCAGGTATACTTATGACAAGCGTAGCTAACATCTCAGAAGGAATAGTTTACAAGCACTTGCATGATTAGCCCAATTGTTTTGTTTCATAATTAATTATGTTTATTCATGGATGAAGCTGTGATTTCTGTCCGGAACTAGAAAGTGTATCTCTGATAGCCATTGTGAAAAACAAAATTCTCAGATTTAAATTCTCCTTGTGGTTTTGTTGTCGAGTGAGTCTTCTAGGTTTTATAGAATCACCATTTCTAAAGTTCCTGGCTTCTTTCTACAGGCAACTTTTCACTTCTGTTCATGTCTCTGCTTTGTCTCTTTATGCTTTCTGCTACACCTTCCTTTCAAATCTCCCATCTACTTTGTCAGCTTTAGGAAGTGAATGGGAGTCCTCAATGGGTGATAAACTGCTTATGGTGAACTATACCCATTCCTTAACTGAGAGGTAATTAGCATACTTGGTAGCTCTTATTTCTAGTCTGGTGTGAGATGCAAAAGTTCTCTAATCACTTCTTTGAGTTTTTGTTTAATACAGAGGCAAAAAATATCTTAAGATAATGATCAACCCTTGCACTCAGGATGAAACCTGCGTTTTGATACAGTTACATATGAACAGTCCTTAGTTTCTTGTGGAACTCATAAACTTTACAAAACCAATCTGTAGACAATTGTAAATTCAGCATCTTGAAAAGCGTGCATATGGAAGTAAGGTAATATGTGTGGTATGATGTTAGCTATTGAAAATTAACAATGCATCTACTAATGGTAACCCCATTTGACAAAATAATTGCCTTCTGCATTTGACTTGCTGAAGCTTTACTCTTTAAAACCCCCATTTATTTTGTTACACCATCCATGTACAGAGATCCCAGGTGCTGTCATCTAAGAAGGAATAGGTAAAGACTATTGTTCATTAATAATAAATGATTCATTGAGAGTAAAAAGATAATTAAGGGGTTTATAGCTAAATGACTAAAGATATAAAGTGAAAGATAATTTTAGCATATTAAAAATTTGCATTGAATATGACAAGGAAAAAGTCCACAGAAAATAGTATGTGTAAAACAATAAAAATGAGAAAGTGAACATAGGAACATCTTGGATATATTTAAGTCCTAAATAAAGCTGATTAACATTTATTCCAGATTTTTTAAAATCCTTACCTAAAAGCTAAGATAACTTTTTTCCCTCCTATTAATCTCCACACATGGTGAAAACTCCCACCTTGGTTTGGTGTTTTGCTCCCTTTCCCCTGCCAAAAAACTTAGCAAAACTTGAGGCTTACAGATTTCCTTGAGGCAGTACTTGGGTCTGGTTTGCATACTTGAAGAATTGATTTTAACTTAAGTCATTGTCAGCCTTGGTATGCACTTGCTGGCTGCATACTAGTAGTCCTCGGCTTGTGGAGCTGTAAGGTTGGCTTTCGTAGGGATGTGTCATGAAGGTGCAGGAACAACCTGCACTTTCTATTACTCTTCTATTTTTCAACTCTGTTTTCTAAAATCCTCTGTCCTCTGCCCAAAGTTACGGTGATCAAACACTTACCATCACCTTGTCATCATCTTTTCCTCCGTTCTTCCTTTTCCGTTGAACCCCTCTCTTCCTACCTGTTTATAGATACCATCCCTCAATTCTTCTCAAAAGTAAGATACATTGCTGCTTCTATTATCCAATTTTTTAGAAGACTCCTGCACAATCCTGCTGTGCTCTGAACTCAAGAAAACTGTATCAAAATATACCAGGATGTGATTAGTAATAAAAATTCAGGTTGTTCAGGCCCAGAATCCTTTTAATATATATCAGGGCTCAAAAGATGATATGTCTGTATTGTTGATGATGTATCAACTGCTGCTGGGTTGCAGGCAGAAGTGGTTCCCAAGTGTTTGGGGGCTGCAGGAATGAGCATTTCCATGCAGTCGTTGCGTAAGATCAAGACTTGCCCCTGTGGTTCAGCTGAGTGACCACACAGGTGATTGCTGCCAATTTAAATAGTAGGAATGAGACCCCAGGGCCAGTCCTGATTTGGCACAGCCTGAAACCTGAAATTGGTGGTTGTGTATGAGGTTGTGAAGGAGTGCGTCCGAAGGAGGGAGGCATGCAACTGGGCTATTGTGTGCTGGGGATGCTGAGGAGAAGATGCTGTGCCACAGCAGTTTTGTGGAAGGCGTGAAGGAAAACTGCTATAGGCATTCATTAGCTAACAGGAAGTTGTTACCCATGATAGTTTGGTGCCTAGAGTGACAGTGACTGTGTTGTGGCTTATAACTTGCCCAGGGTAAGCCTGGGATCCTCTGGCCTGCCAGCATCCTTAACTTGGAAAAAAAAATGGTGCAGGGAAAATGGCTCCTTCCCCCTTCATTTGGTGGAGGTTGGTTGACTGGCTTCTTTTTCCATGTTGCTGCTTTCTGTAAGGGAAGAATTGCTACAATTATTTAGGTTGATCTCACATTCATTAAAATCAAAGAGGTTTTTGTCACTAACATCAGTGTAGCCAGGTAACTGCATTATCACCTGCTCTGCGGACTCTGCTAACAGCTCCCTCTGTAACAGGAGACAAACTCTTATTTTTTCAAAGAGAAGATTGTTACGTATCACCTACTGTTAGTGTGGAACCTGACCAATTCGTCCTTTGCTGACAGGTTTATGAACTGCTTATAACCATCTATCAAATCAATTGAATTGCTTAATTCTTGTATGTCTAGTGCTTCTTGTCCAGAGCAACGGTCAATAATAATGCACATAAGAGATAATTTTCAGCAGTATTAGATGTGAACACGTACATAAAAGAAACATCTCTTAATGCAAAGATCTTGGGATAAGTTAGACAGCAGCAGCGTTGACACAAGCGTGAAGATGAATGTAGAGGAATGGATTAGTTCCAATTACCTCTAATGAAGTTCAGAATATTTTGGTATGTTTCTTTCCAGAGTAATTTTTTTATTACAGAGTTAATTTTTTCTGCCTCTCCCTCTGCTCTTGAAAAGAAGAAATGTTAATATCTCTTTATGTTGTTGTACAGACCACTTTCTGATTCTGAACAGATCAACTTTTTAAAGAAAACGAGACTATATATTCAGCAGCAGAAGTACAATGAAGCGGTAAGTCTGGTTTTGCTATATGCCTTCTAGAAACTTTTTACAGGAACTTTTATTATATATATAAATATTTAGATTTGTTTAACTTGAAACTGGGAAATACAACCTTTTTCCTTCCTTACGATGCACATCTCATTAACACAAATAAAATCCCATTGTAAGTCTCCAAAATTTTGCATTTTGACATCAGTTCTAATGAATAATACTGACGTGCTGTATTTTTTCTCGTACTTCTTAAACTGTTACTATTCCATAGTATACTAACACACAGTATATGTTTTTATTTTCCACTGTAGAAAAGGGTATATTGAGAGAGAAACTGAGGAATGTAGTTCATGTTCACACTTCTTAGGCTGCTAGTTGCATGGAAAAAAGTATGTCTTGCTCTATCATAGATCCTGCTTTGTTTTTTTCTTTTACATGAACCAGCTGTTCTTGTTTTTAATTTCACATTTCAGTTTGTCAGAGACTGGGACCCATATGTGGAATTGTTCGTGCTTCCCAGTTCTGGTATTACTTTCCTAAGCATTTGCTGCCACTCACTGTGCAACAGGGTACTCGATGGGTGCAGTTCACCAGTGCTTGTATTCTGACATTCACAGAAATAATTTGTAGAGCTAAATGATAAAAAGAAGTCTTTCATTTTAACAGGTTTAGTTTGGTCACTGATTTTATGTTTAAAAAGTACATGAAAAACTGGAATATGTAAGATTACATTTAACCTGCCAGATGCATGGAAGAATAATTTCATTATGTGTTAGGGTTCAGCTCTTCCTTTTTCCCAGTACGTTTCTCAGGGTAATAAATTACTATTTTATGCACAGGACAGCTAAATCTATTTTATACCTTATACCTTTTTATTTACCTCATTATAAATTGGAAATAACTCAGTTTAAATCAATGGATCTATTTTGCTGTGGGAGAAGGCTTTCTTTTTGGTTTTCTAATACTACTACTTGGCTGTCACACATTTACTTATAGGAGATATTTTATACATTTCAGCAGCAGAACCTGTGAGTTTGTGGTATTGGTAATATAAATTTTACCCGTTGTTCGCTTGAGTGCCCCATGTGTTCAGGTTCACTCTTGATCACTAACACATCGGGCTTGTGCCTGTGCCCTGGTTATCCTCAGCTTCCTATATTGCAATGCAGAAAGGTTGGTGCATTACCAGCTGCTGGGGTATAGATGATTCTTTGCCTCCTCAGCTCTGCAGCTCTTTGCATTGCAAATGTGCGTTCATAATTGTACCCTCAGGAATGACGTGATTTTGGGCGAGTTTGCCCATTGGCAGACTTGTGATCTCTTCAGTAGTTGACATATCTTTTTCTATTGATTGTTGCTATTAAGTCCCAACTGGATACCTGGACATATAAAGAAGCATTGTCACGTATGCTCAACTTATTATACTCTTCCTTACAGATCTTTTAATCACCAGAGAATCCTCAGGGACCACAAATTACACAGCTGAGCTGATCTTTGGGTAAATCACAGGGGTCAGCACACCTCTGTGTAAGGAATGATATGGTGGGAAAACCCACTGTCTTTATCATGGTGTCTCCCCAGTGAAGGTACTGAGTAAGGGGACGTGTGATTAGGCTCGGTACAACCCTTCTTGTGTCCAAATGATTTGCATCCCGAGAGCCCCAGGCAGCTGCTTTGTGAATGAAACTGGGGGTCCCATTCAGTCTGAATTCACCTCTGGTGCTTAGGCAAAGCGCTGGGGTTATCAGGTGTTACTGAAGTGGAGGACATCAAACCGCAGGAAGCGGGTGTTTCAGGCTGTGGAGAGTGACCATGGGAATGCTCATGGGAAAAACAAGTGGCGTGCTTGGTAGTAGGTGGTGGTCGAGGAGTACTATCTGTGTAGCTTTCACCATCTGACCGCTGTCATGGCCGGAAGGATGGCGAAGGAGCCAAATAATGGTTGACTTCATGTCCAGCAGGAGTCCAAAGCAGTGTGTATTCCAGCAGTTGGTGCTGGCCAAAACATAATACCTCAGCGCAGAGAGGACGCACATGCCAAGAGAGGCGGAGCTGCTTGAGCTCCACTTGCTGTCAGTTAAGTTGATTTCTGGAATGGAGCTTACACTATTCTAAACTGTTGCTTATATGTTTTGTCCACCTCTAGGTATCTCTCTGCAAAACCCTGATTAACCTTGCTTTGGAAGGCTTATCTTATTACCATACTTACGATAGATTATTCCTGGGTCTAAGTATTGCAGTGGGTTTTGTGGGCTGGACGACTTACGTGATTTTGGTCATTATCAAGACCCATACCAATTTGACCAAGACTGTCCAGGCTAATAACAAGGTAGGTCGGAAACATGCAATTATTTTTTACTATCAGTTTTCAGCATTATATGTATGCTTAGTCGCTCTGTGTGGGACAAATTGCACACCTTCCACTTCTTTTAACTACATGTGGAAACTGGCAAGCTATGGAGTTTTCTAGCTACTGTAATCCTGTGTAGCATTACTACTTGGTCCATTTATTAGGATCAGTATTCCTAAGCTGTATAAGTCTGAGCATGCAATATTGTGCTTTCTCAGTTGCTTCCTTCCTACAGCTGTGCATTTTACTAGATACTAATGCAAGTGTAAGCAAACATAGTGATTTAAAACTATTAGAGGGACTGTCTTTAACCAGAAGTCAATTTTCAGCATTAATTGTGGTAAAGTCAACACTCTGTTGTAATACTTGTTTAGAAGAATACCGACTTCAGGCTTCCATTTTGATTTTTGTTCTTTATTGTAAGGCCAAAAAGAAATTGGCATGTAAATTATTTTATTCCTGTCCTCTTTGGCAATGTGAAATCAGTTTTCAGAAGCTGTGCAGTCCAATCATGGCATTTTTAAAATATATAATCTGTTTTAATAGAAAGGTGAACTGTGGTTTCACAGATCAGCTTGCCGTCTTGCTCTTTGTGATTTGCAAGGGTGCAGCAGAAGACACCAAAGATGAAGGAAGTTCACTTTGACAAGTTTATTATGGTTTGATTTTTCACAAAGTACGAAATCCGAGGAAGTTCATTTACTTTCAGTTATTCATCAGGAAAAGAGATACCTCAAAATGGTAAACAGGCAAAAAGCTAGCATTTCACTGAAGGATTAAAACCTTGGGGGGGGGAATCACCTAAACTTCAAGAATTTGTTTCTGAATAAAAGAAATTGTTTCATTTAGTAATGTAAATGAGAATGAGCACTTACTTAGCATCTTTACTGCCTTCAGTATATTACTCTGAGAAAATCCCTATCATGCTATCTTGAGGTTTTTACTACTGGCTGAAATGAGATAATCTTGGCCTTTAATGAAAATGATCAAACAAAATTGAAATGGAAAAATATTCATAAGTGCTGTACTGCATGATTTACATTTTCTTTCATCAAATAACTAAGAAGAAATAATCCAAGATGCATGTTATGTTAGATATGTACACAATAATTACAATAAATAGACTGGATATTGGGCATATTAATAACTATATTAACCAAAAACTTCACGTTTTTAGTTGACATCAGATTTTCATTTGGTATATTTTATTTTACTTGTTGAAGACAACTTTTATGCTAGTGACACTGGCAGAAAAAAAATTAGGTTTCTTAGTTCTTTGTCTATAGAATTTTTCTTTCCTCAGTTTTAGTAAAAGGCCTTTTTCTGTAGTGTCTTTTTAGTGTTCCTGTTACTTAGGGAATCACAGTGTGAGGCTAATGCTTCATAGCTGAAAGTTATTTGGTTTATAGCTAACATTGGAGCTACTTAAAGAATTTTTCGGAGAAACTAATCTACCATTCACTAATAGTCTTCTGCAAAGCACACCCTTATAAAACCTGAAAGGAGCCTTTGAATAATGAAACTGCATATCCTGTATATATCATCTTTAAAAGTTTTTGGCTTCTTACAATGCATATGAAAAACCTTTTTTTCTTTTAGAGTAGTCTGTTGTTTTACTTTTGCAAGAAGCCTGTTTAATCTATTTTTAAACATCCACAGAAAATGCAAATCTGGTTTCCATTTTCAATGCATGACCAACTAGATAGGACTTTATAATATTTATGTCTCTATATGGAATAAAATGTTGATTGCATGTGTTTACTCATTCAGTGATAAATTATATTGTATGCATATCATATCTATACATATTCATTCTGTCTATATGTCAACAAATGTAAACTTTAATAAAACAGAATTGCATCAGGTCAGCTTTCTGTATGACATATTTTTTCTTACTTTAATGGTATATCTTAACAGAAATTCTGTTTTTAAAATCATTTAGAACTTGCATTTGCTGTCAGTTTAGATCAAGGCAGTTGTATGTCAGTTAGAGGATGGGGCGGGTATGACCCAGAAAAAATGTTAACTTGCCTATGTGAACTGCTAATTGAATGTCTTTTCTTCTAAGCATATTTAACATAGTCGCATATCTGTCTACACAAGTCATTCAAAGAAACTGCATTCATGTGGAAGAAAACAGTGTCTTCAGTCATTACCTACACAATACACTAAAGACTGCTCAGTCACTAAAGGTTCCTTTGCTATGTCAAGTTGTAATATGTAAAGATAAAATTGTTTATTTATAGCTTGTACATAATCTTCCCTTACCAGTAATTCTACTGATAACTAAATGTCCCTAAATAAGGAAGAGTAGTTCAATGACCAGGTAAAAGGCAGATGCAGAGTGATTGTTTAAATGTTCCTCTTTGCACAAACAAGAGATTGCTGCTTCCTGATGATTAAGGACTAGCCTACCTGTCTGAGATTACCCAGTTTTTAAATTTCCTTTCTGTCTTTGATGTTCCTCCTTACAGCGCTCTCAGTCCGAGAACGTGTGTCTTTGAGTACATGGTAGGGAGAATGTTTTAATCTCGTGTGATTCCCCCCCCCTCCCCCCCCACCCTTCCCCAGAAAAGCCCAAAGCTGGCATTGTAGGTCAGGTCAGGGTTAAATATAATAACAGTTCTAGCTATGCTACGAATCTTTTAGTGCCATGCAACTCTAGTCCTCTGTTGTATTTTGAAATTGTAGGTTCTCTGAGTAAGGCTGTCTCTCCTGTGGAAGGTAGGTCGCAAGCCTCCTTCAGTAGCTGTCCCTAGATCCTGAAGAGTTGAATTTTTTCCAGTAGGAGTTAATGTTTCATATTTTACTCTAATTAGTTATCTTACAAATGTCTCAAGCGGGAGGAGGAAACATGCGCTAATGGATTTTTCATTAAACATTTTGACCGTAATGCTATGAACTTGAACTCAAAAGGTTATGCTCCAAGTCTGTTTTTAGAATCAAAATTTAAGAGAGTTCTTCTTTCCAAGACCCTTAGCATGTCTGACTTCCACTGGATTTCAAGTATCCATTGAACATAAATAACATTGCATACATTGGGCTTCAAGATTGTACAAGTGTGCTTGCCTGTGCAGATTTTACTGCAGGACCTTATGTAGAGACATATTTAGAATTAGATCTTCAAATGCTACTGTTGTTTTTTTTTCATCTGGCTGGAAGCGGTGTACAGAGTTGTGTACATAGACACAGCGCAGCTTGAGCGGCTGTGTTAAAATAACATTTGCTTTACTGTATAACTAACAAATGGAAAATAGTGTGTAGATTAAAACATTTTACTGCTGTTTCAGGAAGCCATTTATTTTTCAGGAATCTACTGTTCTCTTCTATGGTTTTGCCTGTGTTGGAATGATAATAGCTTTCTTCCTGTTGATTCAAACATGTCCTTGGACATACTACATATACTGTCTCTTGCCAGTACCAGTATGGTATGCAGTTGTGAGAGAGTAAGTAAAGAATACATTTCACAAATAATGTTTTATAAAAACAGGTCTGTGCTTCCTTTTTGTTGATAATTAAATTTTTCCCATAAGTTTGGGAGAAAAAGTGAGATATAATTTTATTAAACTTTCTGAAATGCTTCCTGAGACATTCCAGAGGACTGTGGTTTATATTTCACTTGACATATAGTTTCCAAACTGACTGATACAGCTGCCAATTCTAGAAGATATCTCTTCTATTAGCAAAAGTAAATCAATGTCTTTGCAGGATGAACTGGTTTTAGTACTCTTGTAACTGTAGCAAAGGGGTGCTAAAATCCTGGGCAAATACTTGTAGTAGCTGTTATAAATGGGGCAGGTTGTTCCTTTTCCTCAGTAATTTTGAAATAGTCTCATCCTGCAAAGTGTCAAGTATGCTGAACTCCAGCTGCTTTTGGAGAACATGTGCTGGTCATGTTGAGGATTGTGTTCTGATATTGAAACAAACTTGTCTTGTTTGGGTCTCCTTTTACTCCAAATCCAAAAATACTTGTTAACTTCTGATTTCTGTTACTTACCTAATCTACTGGCAATTCTGTAGATACCAACTTCGTATTATTCAGAGAAAATGAGACCAACTGCAGTTAGATAATGAGCTACCCCATAAAACACTGGAAAAGCTAACTGGGGATTTTTTTCTCTCTAAAGCTTCTGAATGTGTTTCATCAGTTATGACAGACATTAAGCACAGCATAACCAAAAATGTTCATAAACTCAGAGTCTATTTGGATAAAGAATTATCAGAAGCTTGTCCAAATACTGGTGAAGATGTGCCAGAAATGGAAGGGAAAAAGCTGGAGGGTTTTATTGTAGATTTTATATCAAGTAAAACCGGGCAGAAGGAGCTTAGGCCATCACCCACTCTGTTTCTAAACAGCCAGCAGGATCAGCAATACCTGAAACATTTCTTGTGCTCTGACCCCCTCCTCACCCTTCAAAGGCAAAATACTGTGTTATTTCTGTTTTTTGAAAATAATTATTATCTTGTTCCATCATTTTGAACAGAATTCCAGTTATTCAAGACCTTGCCACGAATCTCTTGTCACTTCACCTCGGTCAGTCTATAGGATTTCTTTTGGTTTGTACACTGGGAATTGAAATACTAGTAAGTATTTTATTCATATGTATCAACAGGGTATCTCATTGCTAGCATTCTACATCTTTGAGAAATTGTAAGTTTTATTGATGTGCTTATTTTTCAGTCTTCTGTTGGATTTTAATTTTTTTTTATTAGGTCTTCAGCTTTTTCTACCGCTCTACACTTACTGTTGGTCTTCTCGTCTTTGCTGGCTGGCCAGTAATCACACAGCTGTGTGTTCAAGCAAAGGTATTGTATTGCTTTGCTTAAAAAGAACGTTTTAAGTGGCTAACAGCTAATTGCATCTTAGGATGTTGGGACTGGTCTCTTTGGAATGCTGCTTTAGATTCTTGTTCAGTTATGCTCTTATTCTGATCTCTGTCATAAGCAGCATGTAGCAAGGCAGGGAAGTTTAATATGATCTGGATAGATATACAGGATAAGTAGTAAGACTGCTTAAGAATTTTGGGGTAGCTATGAGTTAGCTATCAGTTTTCTGTTGTTAATGATAACTAAAAAGTTCTTGACTGAAAATCATATGAAATGCACATCACTTAGCAAATTGTCACAGTGACAAAAGTGTTGACATGCATGATTGGTGAAAGCGATATACCATTTAAGTAATATGATCATTTCTTGAAAAAAAAATTTAAGATAACTGGAAAACGCTTGTCAATTCCATTATTGTCTGCAATCAGCTGGCACATACTGTTCCTCGGAGGCGGCTTTCTGTAGTGTTTTTCCCAGGAAAAAACTCCACTTTTGTAGATATGAGTGTGAAGTGGCACAACCTTTAACGTAAGAGACATTTGTTCCATTAGTTTATTCAAACGTCTCTTATTTCACAGGATACCTAAAACCTAAAGTTCTAGAGTAACTTTAATATTTCAATTTTTAAAAATTGGAGTCAAATTGCGAAGTCTTGCTCTGCAAGAACTGTCAAGATGAAGGCTTGTATTTATTTACAATTTTTTTTATTGTATTTGAGTAATAAAGTAACTTGTCTTAAAGCTGGGTATACACAGAAGATGTTTTGTTGCACTGAAAAATTCCTTTCAGAAATTTGAATCTGACTTGAGCTTGAAAACTTTTAAGTGATGTAGCTCTTGATGTCTTTATTTAAAGTAAAATACCTGGGATGGTTATTTTTTCTTCCTAGCAAAGAATTTAGAGAACTACTTAGATGATTATGGTTGTTAAATCAAATGGCATTCAGATTCAAAGACTGGAAAATGTTACCATATTGCTAGAGAATAGGTGATTAGTTAGCTGCTGCAAACTTCTGATGAGATTAGTTTTACTCCTTTCTTCCATAAGGTTACTCATCAGCTTTATGGCAACTGCAATGTGTGTGAAGGCCACACTTTGAGAAAGTGCTTTAAAGTATAAGCTTAGCTTTAATTCTCATTGTCTTTGATAGGATTTTGACAGCTGTATAAATAAGACTCTTTTCTGTATTAAATTGAAGTGCTGTAATACCAATGACCCTGTGCCCTTTTTTCAGTTAATTTTAGTCTTGATAGATGCAGGGGGGTTTTGCCTGTGGGAGATGCTAGTAGCTGTTAGTAGTTTGCTGAAGTATACTTTTTTCTGATTAGACAATTGTCTGTCCCCATGACCTCCAAAAAATCCCATTTGTTTTTCTTCTTTTAGGCAAGAACATTGATCTGGACTCTTCTGTGTGTGGTCCTGGCAATATTTCCTTTAATGCCTGTTGTAGGAAGAGAACCAAACATTCCTATGGTGTAAGAACCACATCTTGTTCTTTAAACTTTTTATTTCCGTCTTTGATATTCAAAATTTAGGCTGCCTTTTGATATATGTGAGGAATTGTATTATTGAAAGCTGGCTGAGACAGGTATTGAAATTCAGAATTTAAATAACATGATTATAGAGACCTCAGCTATGCACTATTGTGAATGAGAATAGACTTTTAATTCTTTTGCCACATCCATTTGCTCTTTGCATTCTTCCCTTTCTTGTCAAGGGAAACATTTCTTGCAATACAAAAATTTGCAAATTTTACATGAAAATGAAGGTCATCATTAAAGGAGGAGCTTCACTGCTTAAGAATTTGGGGGTAGCTATGAGTTAGCTATCAGTTTTCTGTTGTTAATGATAACTAAAAAGTTCTTGACTAAAAATCATATGAAATGCACATCAGTTAGCAAATTGTCACAGTGACAAAAGTGTTGACATGCATGATTGGTGAAAGCGATACCATTTAAGTAATATGATCATTTCTTGAAAAAAAAATTTAAGATAACTGGAAAACATGGTAAATAGCACTGACATGTGAATAAGAACATTTATTCAAAAGCAATTTACTTTATCTGAATTCTTCCATCTAATTTTGAATAATCTGTCTTCAAATAGTGCTCTGTACCTAATGAGATATTCAGGGAAATAGAACAAATAGTATAGGCAGAGCTCTCTTCTTCCTTGGTATCTCCTTTGTCTCTTCTTTTTTCCACTTCTGCCTCTCTGTTCTGCATTTTCCTTTCTGGTGTTGCTTGTCTGATTTTCTATAGTTGTTGATTTGCATCTTTTTTCTAGTGCATCTTTGTTGTCTGTCCCTCTCCTCTTGTGAGCTACACTTTCATCATACAAGCATTCTCTCCTATCTGGATGCAATCCAGGTGGTTGGCCTGAAAGCATTAGGCTTGTGGTATCATTGTAGTTGCTGCAGAGAGAGACTTGAATTGACCTTGACTGCAACAGCTCCTTCTGCTGTCTGGCAGAAGATACTGTGCCCCATCAGACCCAGGGTGCCTGATCCTCAGTAATACATGGGATTTGAGCAGTAATATATGATTGCAGATAGAATTATGAGCCCAGATATTTCCAAAATTATTGACATTCTGGCTCAGTATTTTTCACTGTGATTTAAATTTATTTATTGCAAACTCTTCTTAGTCTTGATGGTTGGGCACGTTAGAAATATTCAGGACTGATTTGCTTTGGCTGTATTACAATCTCTCAGCTGTATATACACGTGTATGTATTCTACTGGGCCAAACTGAGGGGTTTTTATTCTTTAGAACATTTGAGCACAGCTTAGAAATCAAAATGGAACTGAATTACTTTCAGATCTTCCTCCCTGATGCTTCTTTACATTCACCTTACCAAGGCTCTACATCTTCCTATTTATTCTTCTAATAAAACGTTGTACCTCTGAAACAGTTTGCGCCTCTCTGAATCTTGTCAAGGGAGTTTTGAAGCTGAAAATGCTTGAAGCAACAATTAAAAATATATGTGCATGTAACACTTCAGGATATTGAAGATAAGGAGATGCTGGGAGAGAAGATACAGGAGGGAGAAATTAGAGTACCGGTGAGAAATAGGTGCATTTATTAAATCTGTTCTTGAGCAGTGGCACTGTATGTCAGGTCAGGGCTTCTTCAGTACATAAACAAAACTCACATGGTATGAACAGGGACCTCCTGACTCAACTCAGTCGTAAAAAGGAAACATACAGGAGTTGAAAGCAGGGTCAGATGACCCAGGAGGAACATGGAGATGCTGTCTGAATATGCAGGATAGGTTAGGAAAGCCAAAACTCTCCTAGAGTTGAATCTGGTGTGGGACGTAAAATACTACAAGACAGTGTACAGCAGCAAAAGGAAGACTAGGGAAAATGTGGCCCTGCTGCTGACTGGGATGGGGACCTGGTGATGAAGGACATGGGAATGGGAAAGGCTGGGGCCTTCTTTTGCCTCCATCTTTACTGGTAAGACTGGCCATCACAAACCCCAGCCTTCAGAGTGCTGAGACCTGTGGGGAGGTCTGGAGCAAGGAAGACATAACCTTAGTGGAAGAGGATCAGGTTAGGGTTAAACAAATTGGACATGCATTAGTCTGTGGACCCTGATAGGACACACCCAAGAGAGCTCCAGGAGCTGGTGAATCACTGTGATAATCTTTGAAGAGCTGTGGCAATGTCTGGTGGGAGAGGTTCCTGAGGACTGGAAGAAAGCAGATGTTGTCACTGCTATCTTCGGGAAGGGCAAGACAGAGGATCCAGACACCTACAGGCCAGTCAGCCTCACCTCAATCCCTGAAAAGGTACTTGAGCAACAAATCCTGGAAGCAAACCATTTATTATAAACATATGAAGGACAAGGAGATTGGCAGTAGTCAGCATGAATTTATGAAGGGGAGATTATGTTTGACCAAGCTGGTAGCCTTCTAAGATGAGAAGACGGGCTTGGTGAGCCAGGGGAGAGCAGTGAATGTTTTGTTTTGACTTTGCAAGGATTTTGATACTGTCTCTCATAATATCCTCATACAGAAATTGATGAGGTACAGGCTAGATCAGTGGACAGTGGAATGGACTGGAAACAGGATTAACTGTCAAGTTCAAAGGATTGTAATCCAGGGCACGAAGTCCAGCTGGACACCAGTCACTAGTGTACAGCAGGGTTTGGTACTGGGGCCAATACTGTTTTAACATCTTCATTACTGACCTAGATGATGGGATAGAATGGGCCCTCAAGTTTGTAGGTGATAGAAGACTGGGAGAAGTGGTTGATTCATGTCGTGGTTTAAGTGCAGCCAGTAACTAAGGACCGTGCAGCCACTCAGTCATTCCCCCACCACCCAGTGGGGGAGAGAATCGGAGGGGGGGGAGGTAAAACTCGTAGGTTGAGGTAAGAACAGTTTAATAGAACAGAAAGGAAGAAACTAATAATAGCAACAATGATAAAATGACAGTAATAATAAAAGGATTGGAATATACAAAACAAGTGATGCATAATGCAATTGCTCACCACCCACTGGCTAATGCCCAGTTAGTTCCTGAGCCCCTCCCCAAGGCCAACTTCCCCCAGTTTATATACTGGGCATGACATCACATGGTATGGAATACCCCTTTGGCCAGTTGGGTCAGCTCTCCTGGCTGTGTCCCCTCCTGAATTCTTGTGCCCTTCCAGCCTTCTTGCTGGCTGGGCATGAGAAGCTGAAAAAATCCTTGACTTAGTTGTTGCTAAGTAGTGTTTATACTGAAAACATCAGTGTGTTATTGACATTCTTCTCATACTGAACCCAAAACATAGCACTATACCAACTACTAGAAAGAAAATTAACTCTATCCCAGCCGAAACCAGGGCAATGCAGCAGATGGACGTGCTGCCCTTCAAAGGGACCTCAGCAGGCTGGAGAAATGGGCAGACTGGAAACTCATGAAGTTCAAAAAAGGGAAGTGCAAAGTCCTGCACTTGAGCAGAAATACTTTCCATGCACCAGGACAGGCTGGGACCAACTAGTTTGACCATGAGCCAGCAATGTGCCACTTGTGGGAAAGGCCAATGGTATCCTTGGCATCACCAGGATGATGATGAGGAAGGTGATTATTCCTCTCTACTCAGCCCTGACAAGACACAGCTGAAAGTGCTGTGTCCAGTTCTGGGCTCTCCGGAAAGAAAGATGTGGAGATGCTGGACAAGGGCCAGAGAATGGCCATTAAGATGAGTAAGGGTTTAGAGCATGCATCTCACGAGAGTGAGTGAGAGCTGGGACTGCTTATCCTGGAGGAGAGATTGAGAGAGCTGGAACTGGTTATTCTGGAGAAGACTCAAGAGGATCTTATCAATCGATATAAATACCTGTCTGGGGGAGAAGACTAAAGAAGACAGATTCTTCTTGGTGTCCAGTGAAGAGACAAGAAATGGGCAAAAATTCAGATGCAGGAAATTCCATTTAAACATATGAAAAAAGCTTTTTTACACTGAGGGAGGTCGAGCACTGGAACAGGTTCCCCAGAGAGATTGTGGAGTCTCCATCAGTGGAAGTATTCAACAACCTGCTAGGCATGGCCCTGAGCAGCCTGCTGTACTTGGCACTGCTTTGAGTAGGGAGTTGGACTAGACTGATTTCCAGAGATACCTTCCAATCTCCATTCTGTGAGTGAGTAGCCTGCAACCATGTTCCTGTATTGGTTAGTTAATTACTTGAAAATTGCTATTGAGATATGCCTATGAATATGAGGTATTTGTACAGTTTTGTATTTATGTCTGAGAAAACACAATGAGTGGAGCAGTCACAAATGGACATTTTTGTCAGTAGTCTTTCACTGGAGATGCTGAGGGACAAGTGGAAGCGAGGACTGCATGGTTTGGCTACTTCCATATCAAAGTTATAGCGTGACAAATATATGCAAAAACTTCTGCTGCCTTTACAGTTCCTCTGCTTGCTTGATGACTGAAGGGAGGCAGTTTGAGGTGGTATCAGTATTGATCTTTTAGTGAATCACGTCTATTATTTTGGAACAGTGTCATTAATTAGCATATTTACTCAATAATGCTAGGCAGTATTTTTCCTGTGTTTATGTGATAAGTGACAATCTTCCCGTTAGTCTTGCTGTTGCATTTAAACAAAGCTATGTATTTGATAGTAATGGTGGTGTAATTACCCTGTTAAATGACAAACCTTGAAACCACTAAGTTTAGATCACCGGTCACTGTTACTATTTTGTTCAAAATATTATTTGGAGGTAATTGAAAGTAGCTAAAAATGACAGATCAGACACATAGCCAAAATGGAGAGGGTTTGTTTTGTTTGTTTTTTTTTTTTTGCCGCTGGCATCAAAGGAGCGTAACTGTATTTGTGGATGGCAAGCTTGTAAAACAAACAAACAAACAAACCCCAAAACTCCCCCAAAAACACCCCCTCCCCAAGCCCCCCTCCCCCCAACCCAAAGAAAAAACCAACCACTACAAAAAAAAAACCAAAACAAAACAAAAAAAAACCAACCCCCCCCCCCAAAAACAACCAAAAAAAACCCCACTTGATTCTGGATTGGACTTTGTTTCTCTAAAGTTGGATGTTTAAGTTTCCTTAATGTATTAAGTCTTGATACTGTATTGAATTATTTCATCTTGGTGAAGAACACTTCTATGAAAATTTCCTGAGCCTTTTTATGATATTCCCTGGGATTTTATTGTTCTCTTGTTTGTTTTTACAGAATAGGAACTGGTTTGCTGACTCTCTTGATCTCTTGCTTCTCATTGGTATCTCTTTGTAAAAACAAAAATAAGTACAGAAATAACGAAGATCTGAAAGTACATTTTTATCAGGTCAGTTGCTACTTTTCAGTAATTCTGAATGTTAGAGGGTTTTTACATGCAAATTTTTATGTACTTTCTAGGAATGTGTTCCTACCAAGGGTTCAATTTTCAAGAAGAAAATTATTGTTCCTAAGACTTTTCCACTTGAATATTTCAAGGGGACCATGTGCTCATGGTAATATGCATTTTTAAATATCATAATGCTGTGTTCCCAAAAAGCTTATCCTGTGCATATTTATGTGTATTGATATATAGATGTGCATACACATTTTGATGCTCTACTCAGAGTTTGATGGTTTGTCCTGCCTTCAGTCTGTGTATGTAACTTCCAGCGACCTTGCAGGAATTGCACATGCACACTGAGAACAGGCTTGCTGGTTCAGGGGCTTCTTTCCAGCTTCTGGCTGTTGAATAACAAAGTGAGACTGA
This sequence comes from Haliaeetus albicilla, assembly GCF_947461875.1. Lineage (NCBI taxonomy): Eukaryota > Metazoa > Chordata > Aves > Accipitriformes > Accipitridae > Haliaeetus > Haliaeetus albicilla. The sequence goes on along the minus strand of NC_091503.1, from coordinate 12,171,713 downwards.
TACTGAGCTGGTTTTTTGTTGGTTAAATCTTCTTTCAGGTGAAAGATGAGATTTTTTTTTCTTTATAGCTTCATGAAATAGGTAGATCTTTTCATAGTAGGTACTAATTAAGTTCTAGAGAGCCTTTAAGATTCTAACAATACCTTGTATGTCTGCTGTCCTCTTTTGTTTTTTAGAACTTATTACAGGATAATGGTTTTATTTCAGGACCAGCTTTATTGGTTATGACTTACATGCTGGAGTTTCTTACTGAGCTAAGCAATGCATTCATTATATGACTGATTTAGGTATGGAGCTTAAATTGGTTAAAAGGAGGAGGGGAAAGAATAATGAATGCTTAAGATGCCTTTACCTGAGCACGCACACGTGTGTAATGTGCTGGTGGTTTCTCTTAACTTTTCCAGCTGAACTGTGGAAAAGAGGTATCAGTTCCGTTCTTAAGCATTTAGGACAGATATTTTCAGTATATACTTAGCAGTGGATTTCTCACTGGAATGCCTGAAAACAAATTGTACTGGATGGAGGAGTGAGAGGACAGCTGGGTGGGCATCTGGCAGCTGGCTGACATCAACTTGCCACATAACTGCTGCAGCATCTCATGTGGTGTGACTTCGTGGAGAAGCTCACAAATGATGATGATGATGAAATAGATCTGTAGTCAAAAAGTAATGCCAGACTATTCTTGAGCCAACTTTAGAGAATCGGGAAATTCACTCACAGAGCCCTGGGATACTTAATTAGATTAAAATGTTCTGCCTCCTTGTTCAGGGAGTAACATCTTTGTTTTTCTCCCAACCTTGGAGAATATCATAAAGCTCCTCAAATTGTTCCTTTATCAGAGGATGTTTTACAGTAGTGACATTTAATTACTAGTATCTGTTAGATTTTTATTTCAAAAGCTTACTTGGGAATGGAAAACATGGGATCCACCATTCACACTGAGGGTAAGGAAAGGATTGGGAGGGGAGATTATTCAGACTTAGAGGGGGAAAAGGACATTACAGAGGCATTACCCATTTCTAAGTAATTAACTTGTTTTGAGGTTAGGTTGCATGTAGTTGCTTTGAAATGGACAGCAATATGAAAGAAAAACATTTGCCAGAAGACTAGTATTTCTAGGCGATTAATTTCCCTTGTTCTCCTTTTACGTTTTCTTTTGAGTTGTTGTTGGGGACAGGGAAGGGGGTAATCTTCAAAAATGGTGGTTTGGAGCATTTTGAACTCCCAGGCAGTTTTAATGGTGCGATGAATCCTCTAGTCAGATGCAACAGACCTATTTTGCAATGACAGGCTGTGATCACCTCACTGACATTCATATACATAACCACACATGATCAGGTTCCTGCTTTGCATCTGACAAGGGGTTTCTTATAAGTAGTTTTGGCAGCTCCCCCATATGTGGTTTTGGAGGCAGTCACTGAAGGTTATGCTTTCCTCTGATAACATTGTTCCTTCCTAGACAGGAAACTAAGATTGATTGATGTTTCTTCATTTTGGGGAATGAGAAGATAGATTAATTTGCTACAGGTCTGTCTTCTTTGTGTGCCATTTTCCTCCAAGTATAGACTGAAGTGGAAGGGAAAATACTGCATCCCTTCCTCGTACTCTTTATGGTTTGTCTTGGGGGTTCCCTTAGCCCCTCTGCTAACATCTGTTGTAGGTTCAGCTCTGACTAAAAGCTTTTAAATTACACAATGGAGAAGGAATAGCTGGTGTTTCTAGTGTTTTTCCTTTTAGCAAAAAGTCTACTGATCTGACCAAACTTCTCTGATCAGAGTCCCCTGACTTTTTTTTTTTATAATCTTTTTCTTCTTTGTTTTTGGTAGTGTCTGTGTGCAAGAACCCTCTTAAGTCTTTTGTTTTGCCTCACCTCAAATTTTTGCATCTGCTCATTTGGGATGAGATGCATTTTCATACAAGAAATAAGGAAATATTTCCCAAAGGCTCAGGTAGTTCTTATTTGCCTGAGTTGTTCTTCACAAGTTATTTTAGAATTGCATCTGAATAAAGACACTTCCCTTTTCAGTTCTCTTCCTATTTCAGTCAGAGAAAGAGAGGGATTCATAGAATCATTTAGGTTGGAAAAGACCTGTAAGATCATCGAGTCCAACCGTCAACCCAACACCACCAGGCCCACTAAAGTATGTCCTGAATTGCCATGTCTACGTGTTTTTTGAACACCTCCAGGGATGGTCACTCCACCACTTCGCTGGACAGCCTGTTCCAATGCCTGACAACCCTTTCAGTAAAGAAATTTTTTTCTAATATCCAATCTAAACCTCCCCTGGTGCAACGTGAGGCCATTTCCTCTCAGCATAGCCTAGGCTTTTTGTTGTGCTTATGATGAACTTTTTTTCTCTTCTGAAGACAGCTTTCTTCTTTCTTGCCCAAGTGAGCTTCCTTTTCCATCTGGGAATTAACCTGTAGTGAAGATATCATGCCTGGTAAGGAACAAAGCTTGTACCATTACATTAATTGCTCTTCTTTTGGCCAAAAAGAAACCTGAGTTGGCAGAGACCATCAGAGTAGGCAAAAAAATGGCCAGTTTGTGTGTAGACCTCCACAGAAAAGGTAATTCTCTCCTATCCAGTCCTGAACTATGTATTTTTGTGTTGGTTTCTCCGTGGATGGGACAGAGTGTACACCTTAGCAAATGAGTATGAACTACATACCTGTATGGATCTGAGAGGCCATTTACAGGCTGCTCATTTATTGGTGGTACACTGGTTTTTGTAGCTACACGCTATAGATTTCCAACATGGGTATTAGCCTTAAAGAAACAAAAAAGTCCTAGACAGCCAAATAGCATGATCAAAAGATTTTTCAGCAAAAGTGTATAAATAAAGACATTTTAAAAAGTAAAAATGCAAGATTGAGTAGCTTCATATGGTTACATTTGTGTTACAAAAACTTCAGTTATGTTTAAACCTAATTTTGAAGTTTTGATACATGTCACTGTTTGCTTGAAGCAGAAGATAATAATTACACCCTCACAGTTTTTGAAAATTGCCAAGAGTTTCTCAAGTTTTCTCTTGATATCATTAAAACAGGAATAACATTTTTCTTGCTGAATTTTGATTGCTATGGCAAGGAGAGAATCGTCTTTTGGTTAATGCTACTTTTGTCTTCTACCGAGGTGGGTGTCAGTCTCTTCTCCCAAGTAGCAAGTGATAGGACAAGAGGAAACTGCCTCAAGTTGCACCAGGGAGGGTTTAGATTGGATATTAGGAAATACTTCTTCACTGAAAGGGTTACCAAGCATTGGAACAGGCTGCCCAGGGAAGTGGTTGAGTCACCATCCCTGGAGGTATTTAAAAGACGTGTAGATGTGGCTCTTAGGGACATGGTTTAGTGGTGGACTTGGCAGTGTTAGGTTTACAGTTGGACTCGATGATGTTAAAGATCTTTTCCAACCTAAATTATTCTATGATTCTATGATCTTTGAGAAGTCATTAAGGCTTCAAAAATGGTGAAAACAGGAGTTATTTATAATCCATCAGCTAGACTGCTGCAGTGCTTACTGTACAACTTAATTTTTTTTGCTGGAGAGAACACCAGTTTCTCTTTGGCAGCAGTTTCATAGGTGAAGTCCAGGTTTTTTTTTCCACTACGGAAAACACTGCTATTTTCATTGTTTGATAATGTTGGGCCAAGTTATTATTTCTAGGAGGCTTGAACTTCATGTGGGTCCAAGATGGTCGGGTTTTTAATTTTCTCCTCTAAATTAGGAGGAGAAATAAACAGTAGTAATCTATGTCATATCAGTGGAATAAGGGGACAGGAGGAGTGTTTTCAACCAGCCTTTTAAAGTATCCAGCTGATGGTGCTGGTTCTCCTAACACTTTCTCTATGGGTTATCATGTTAAATGCTTCAGAGAGCTCCCAGCCAGAGCTGCTGGCAGAGAGGTGTTGGGACTGCAGATGTCACCCCTGATTTCTTTCTAGCTGTGACCTGTGGATGAGTGTTTCTCAGAGGCCAGCTGTTAATTCTTTCAAGAATAATCTCTGAACTTTAAAGAAAGTTGTGAAGGGGGAAAGAAGACAGATTCTTAGCTGGAGACCTCAGTCTGCATCTCCAAGTTGCTTCTGCTCTGTTCCACAGTCCTGGAGATGTTGGTGAAAGCTGAAAGCAGTTTAAACATTACTTAAACTGCAAACACAGGAGTCTCAAAAGCAGATGCTGAGCCCTTCCCTGGATGCTGGCATAGATCTAGCAGCAGTAAGTTGGGTTTACTAACCTGCCCAGGTCATCACAAGTCTTCCACGGCACAAGATACATTACAGGAGATGACACAAAGTGAGTGCAAGTGACTTCACCAGTGGCTAGGGGATAGCAGAGGGATTACCAGAGCTCATGATGCTAAAAGAAGTTGAAAAAATATATCAAAGGGGAGACATCTGGCCTGAATACCACAAAAGCATCCCAAATAAACATCAGAGGTCTAAAGGGGCCAATTCCCTGAGCTTTTGGAGGCTTAATGCTTTGGCCTAGCTTATTGATGTCACACAGAAGTACAAGTTACGTGTTCTTGTGGCCTGAAATTAAATAGAAGCAGCAGATACTGAGCACCTGTGAAACCGGGCCAAAAAAGGATGCTGACTGCTAAGTGTATCCTCTGGGCAGGTACCAGTAGGTACCACTGCATCTGGCAGGGGAATGGCAGCTATGGCAGTAAAAAGTGATGGATGTGAACACTATGTAGTTGTTTTGCACTAAAAAAAGCCACAACAGCAATTATACCTTGTAATGCAGTTTTAAAGCACATGTTTGCAAAGTACCATGCATGCTTGATTTGCCTTTTAGTGGAACTGCAGAGTTCTGAATAAATAGCAGCAATTGAAAACTGAGCTCAAGCATTTTCTTGGATGATTGTCATCTTTCAAAAATAACTGACTGATGGGGTAATTTTCCTAAGGTTTTTCGCGTCTACTTGATGACTGAATGGTGTCTCTTGAATTAGTCAAGAAAAAGAAACCCTCTTCAGCTTCACTGCTTCTCCAAGGCAGAGGGCTCTGCTTGAGATGGTTCAGACAATTTCATTTGAACAGTCTGCTAAGATTGCAGCTTCTTTCCATCTCTTAAAATCCACCTCCAATCTGCTCTGCTGCTGCTGTCTCTTCTTACAGGAGCTGTGCTGCCCATGCAAAACTCTTGCTTTAACTAGCCTTCCCCTGTACCTGATCCTGCAGCAAAGCCAGAGGTTGTGCTAGTTCTTTGTGGTTGCTGTTTGAGGACAAGTGCTTCTTGAAAAACTGAGGGCGTATGTTTTCTGTGGTTTACATGAGTGTTTAAGTAACCAATCTTGACAGAAAGCTTATCATGTCAAATCAGTGATCCAGGGCACTTGTTTAAACTATTTTAAGATAGTACAAATAGATAATAATAATAATTTAAAAAAAAGTTGTTTTAAAAAGCATAAATTGTAAAAAGCTAGAAATACTTGACACTACATATCAGACTTCCTGTTGTTACATTGATTCAGAGGATGTGTTTATGCAACTCTAAAGCATATTTACATATTTAGTATGGGATGGCAGAGATACATAGATTAATTATGTGTTTTATTATCTGATTTCTTCTTTCTAGATGTTGAGTATTGCACTTTCAACATATGTTGTGAGCAGTACCCATGAGAGTCTTAAGAACAAACAGGGATTGCCTATATTGAATCAAATTATTAGCTGGATGACTCTAGGTAAGAACATCTTCCCTCTCAAACTTGTATGCGTTTGAGGTTGGGTGGAGGGCGGTGACATTTTTCTACATCTTACTTTTGTGCATATTCCTTTATTTGACTCCTAATAGTTCCTCCATGTGTTCACTATTCTTTCCCAAGTGAGGTTTTTTGAGGAATGTTAGTCTTCTAAAATATTACTCATTTGTACATTTGTAATACAATGCAAACAACTTTGATTTACAAGTAGCTTTATCTTTTGTTTTGAATATTCTGAATATCTTGAAGACCTGTTTTAGGAATATGATGGTATAAATTCCCTTTCTGTGTCACTTGGAGCCATATAAGGGTGATCTGAGATGTTCTGCAAGCAATCCAGTTAAGCATAGGAAAGTGAGGAAAGGTTGTTGCTGAATTTCAATAGAAACTTGAAGTTGCAGCTGATGATGGAGACCCTTGGGGTGTGGAAGTGCTTTTCAGAGCTGCCTTGCAAAATAAGTGTGAACTAAGGATGCTAATGTATGTTTGATATCTGTTAGAACCTAATTATTAAAGAAAAAAATGATTTACAAGTCCATGGATTTTTCACCACTCTAAAATTAAAATGCCGGTGCCAGCAATAGGTGCCCAGAGCCTGGAGAGGGATCACAGGTCAGCAGGAGAGCACCTGAAGAGCAGCACAAAGGAATTCCAGCCACTCCAGCCAGTAAGTCAGCTTCATCAGGAGGCCCACTTAAATACCTCTAGCATGGGGAATAAACAAGAACAGTTAGAGATACACGCATGCCTGCAGGGCTGTGCTCTTACTGGCATCAAGGAGATGAGGGGGTGTCTCCGTCTGTCAAAGACCAGCTGGAATGCATGGAGCTCCACCTGGGGACGGATAAGGAGCCAACCGAGAGCTTATGGGTCAGGATTAAAGGGAGAGCAGGGACAGGTGACATCATAGTGGGGGTCTGCTACAGGCCACCTGACCAGGAAGACCAAGCGGATGAGGCCCTCTATATACAGATAGAAGCAGCCTCACATTCATAAGCCCTGGTCCTTATGGGGGACTTGAGCCATCCCAATATCTGTTGGAGGGACAACACAGCAGGGTATAAGCAATGCAGGAGGTTCCTGGAATGCGTTACGACAACTCCAAGTGATGGAGAAACCAATGAGGAGAGGTGCTATGCTGGACCTTCTCACCAACAAGGAGGCAGTGGTGAGGAATGTGAAGTTCAAGGGCAGCCTTGGCTGCAGTGACCGTGAAATGGTGGAGTTCAAGCTCACCCCTTAGGGCAGTGAAAGAGTGCACAGCACGCTTGCTACCCTGGACTTCAGGAGAGCAGACTTTAGGGCCTCTTCAGGGATCTGCTTGGTAGAATACCATAGGATAAAGCCCTGGAGGGTAGAGGGGCCCAAGAAAGCTGGTTAATATTCAAGGATCACCTCCTCCAGGCTCAGGAGCCATGCATCCCAACAAAGAGGAAGTCAGGCAAAAAGGGCAGGATGCCTGCATGTATGAACAAGGAGCTCTTGGACAAACTCAAACACAGAAAGGAAGCCTGCAGAGGGTGGAAGCAAGGACAGGTAGCTTGGAAGGAATACAGAGAAATTGTCTGAGCAGCCAGGGATCAGGTTAGGAAAGCTAAAGGCCTGATAGAATTAAATCTGGCCAGGGACGTCAAGGGCAGCAAGAAAAGCTTCTGTAGGTACATCAGTGATAAAAGGGAGACTAGGGAAAATGTGGGCCCTCTCTGGAAGGAAACAGGAGACCTGGTTACCCAGGATATGGAGAAGGCTGAGGTACTCAATGACTTTTTTTGCCTCAGTCTTGACTGACAAGTGCTCTAGCCACACTGCCCAAGACGCAGAAAGCAAAGGCAGGGACTGGGAGAATGAAGAACCGCCCACAGTAGGAGGAGATGAGGTTCAAGACCATCTAAGGAACCTGAAGGTGCACAAGTCCATGGGACCAGATGAGATGTATCTGCAGGTCCTCAGGGAACTGGCAGATGAAGTTGCTAAGCCACTCTCCATCATATTTGAGAAGTTGTGGCAGTCCAGGGAAGTTCCCACTGACTGCAAAAGTGGAAACATAACCCCCATTTTTAAAAAGGGAAAAAAGGAAGACCCAGGGAACTACAAGCCAGTTAGTCTCCCCTCTATGCCTGGCAAGATCATGGAGCAGGTCCTCCTGGAAACTATGCTAAGGTGTATGAAAAATGAGGAGGTAATCAGTGACAACCAACATGGCTTCATTAAGGGCAAATCATGCCTGACAAATTTGGTGGCTTTTTACGACAGGGTTACAGCATTGGTGGATAAGGGAAGAGCAACTGATGTTATCTGCCTGGACTTGTGCAAAGCATTTGACACTGTCCCACATGACATCCTTGTCTCTAAATTGGAGAGACATGGATCTGATGGATGGACCACTCAGTGAATAAGGAATTGGCTGGATGGTCACACTCAGAGTTGCGGGCAACGGCTTGATGTCCAAGTAGAGACCAGTGATGAGTGACGTTCCTCAGGGGTCGGTATTGGGGCCAGCACTGCTTAACATCTTTGTTGGCAGCATGGACAGTGGGGTTGAGTGCGCCCTCAGCAAGTTTGCTGACAACACCAAGCTGTGTCATGCGGTCAACATTCTGGAGGGAAGGGATGCCATCCAGAGCGACCTTGACAGTCTGGAGAGATGGGCCTGTGTGTGAACCTCATGAAGTTCTACAAGGCCAAGTGCAAGGTCCTGCACATGAGTCAGGGCAATCCCAAGCACAAATACAGGCTGGGCAGAGAATGGATTGAGAGCAGCCCTGAGGAGAAGAACTTGGGGATGTTGGTTGATGAGAAGCTCAGCATGACCTGGCAATGTGTGTTTGAAGCCCAGAAAGCTGGCCGTATCCTGGGCTGCATCAAAAGAAACATGACTAGCAGGTCGAGGGAGGCAATTCTCCCCATCTATTCCGCTCTTATGAGACCCCACCTGGAGTACTGCATTCAGCTCTGGGACCCCCAACATAGAAAGGACATGGACCTGTTGGAGTGAGTCCAGAGGAGGGCCATGAAGATGATCAGAGGGCTGGAGACAGGCTGAGAGAGTTAGGGTTGTTCAGCCTGGAGAAGAGAAGGCTCCAGGGAGACCTTATAGCAGCCTTCCAGTACCTGAAGGTGGCCTACAAGAAAGCTGGAGAGGGACTTTTTACAAGGGCATGTAGTGATAGGACAAGGGGTAATGGCTTTAAACTGAAAGAGGGTAGATTCAGATTAGATGTGAGGAAGAAGTTCCTCACTGTGAGGGTGGTGAGGCACTGGAACAGGTTGCCTGGAGATGCTGTGGATGTCCCATCCCTGGAAGTGTTCAAGGCCAGGTTGGATGGGGCTTTGAGCAGCCTGGTCTAGTGGAAGGTGTCCCTGCCCATGGCAGGGGGGTTGGAACTAGGTGATCTTTAAGGTCCCTTCCAACCCAAACCATTCTATGAAATCAATTCAAAATTAATACAAATGATTGTGATCAGTGTGTATGTGAGCAAGGCTCTCTTTGTAATGTAGTTTTCTTTGGAGCATTTTCCTTTCCATCATGCTTTCCTAACTCTTTGTAACCTGCTAAGCTAAGTGGGGATCTCTGCGTGGATGAATTCCTTGCAGTCGTAAAGTCTATGAGATCAATGATGTCCTGCTTGGCTTACTGGAGCAGGAATTGAGGGTAAAGGTTATCTTTCCTATGTAAGGGTGAGAGAAAAACATTTTTCATCTAGGAGATGATTTGGGCAGAGAGGTCTAGAGTTATGAGGAAAAAGTATATCAGAAATTCTCTTTGCTGTGGGTGATGTTTCTATGATAAAAATAAAGCTAGCAGTGAAGTAAACTGTATGTACCCAAAAAGTCTACTTGCTACCATGGTAGTATTGAATATTTTAGCAAAGTCTTTCAGACTGGAAGTAATCATTTTAAGTGAATATGATATACAAGGTAGGAGCTTTATGTACTTACTGAAGCTGCTCTACATAATTAAACACAGAACTAAGCAGGTAAAAAGCTAAGGCATCCAACAACGTATCCTCAGTGCTCCTGTTGGAGAGAAATGCCTTGTCAGTACCATAACCACAACTAGCACCTGCCTTGTCACTAGTATGTACCACAAATATGGCACCATAAGAATAAAGATACCAAGGTCTACTGTAGCTTTTCCAAGGTTGGTGGCATTACAGCTGGTCAAACTCCTCTTCATCTTTTTGCTTAGTTGCGGAAAAATGGCACTGTTACTTACTGAACTCTCATTTTGCACCTCTGTGTGTATTTATATAACCAGAAACACAGTTACCAGTGTTTATTCATAATAACATTGCTAGGATTATTATTATCATGTCGGTAGGATAATGAAACTTGTGAAGTTTTCTGGAAAATTGTTCCTCCCTCCCCAGCTATTCATTCTGATTAATATGAGGCCTACCTTGTTTAAAGTTTTAATTTAGGCCTAAAATTATTTTTTTGAAGAAAGACTGTTTTTTGGAGAATCAGGCAAATGAATTAGTGATGGGTGGGTTCCTGCAGGCCTGCGTCTAGCTGGCTTTAGCTGTTACACTGTATGGTTTGTGCAGTGTACATTAACCACAAACATAGAGGTAAAACCAGGAGGCATAAAGTTAATCCAGCTGCTTCCCATGTTCTTCAGAACTGTCTTTATGTTAGCAGATATTTCTAAATGAATGTATATTATGTTTTAAAGTTTTCGTCAGTGGAAATCTATCATAGCAACTTGCCAAATTTTGAGGAATTTGGCATGGCTACTGTCTGCAGGGGACATGTACAGAGATTTGTATAGGTCAGAAACCTGTAGGTCTTTTGATGGTTAACATCTGATGTGTCATATCAGAGATGAAAGGGGAAGGCTAATTATTACCTACCAGCCACTCATCTGTTCTCATCTATGATTGCGCTCAGAGTGATACACATCTGATGTGTTGAGTGTCATTGAAAGAGGCCAGTTGCCGTGCTGAATTTCTTTGCAGCTGTTCTGACTTGCAGTGAAGTCCCTGGAGTTCCTCCTTGAGTTGGGCCTTCTTTAAATATAGAAAGCTACAAGTGATGCTGAAAGGCTGGAGCACCCCTGAAATGAACTCACTCTAATTGTAGCAGTGGCCAAGGCAGAAAGGCAGGAAATAAAATATACTGACCCCCACGTTTTAGAAACAGCCTCATCTTTATTTCGTTGATATGTTTACTATAAATACTAATGTATACTATGATAATAAGTGTCAGCGAGCACTTTCCATATATTATAGTTTTATTTCTGTTCCTTAATAGAGTGATAATTAATTATGACTTACTGTTTATGCAGTCTTTGAGTGATTCAGTAATGTGAAGGCGCTGTATCACAATGAAGAATCACACCAATGTTATTTGTCAGCACACTTCTTCATAAACACATAAAACTTTCATATTAAAAAATCAGGTTTAAAGATTAAATCACAGCAATGCTTTTCCTTCTCTCTTTCCTTGCTTCAAGCACTGGCCACTTTTCCTTTACTCTTCTTTGTCTTTACTTGCTTTTCTAGTAGCCCATTTCCTTTCTTCCCAGTTTTCCTCACCTCCTGTAAACTGTTGGGCCCTGTCCTCACCTGCAGAAGTTTCCCAGCTAGAGGGGTGTCTTTAGGGGTGGCACAGACTCTTCTAACCAGGGCTGACTGGGCAGTTGAGCAGTGGACTGCACTAAGGAGCAACATGCAACTCTTAAAATCGCACATCTGCATTAGAGAAATGCATTGCAAGTTGAAAGCAAGGGCATGACAGATCGATCCCCTGTAGTTCCTTAAATATTCCTGTTTTAAAACTTTCAAGTACAGAAACTACCAACTTATTAGCTTCTCTATCTTTACTACCAGTATTTTCAGTTGCACCTCAAAATGTGGCAGGTTTCCTAATCTAATCCAGTGGAGCAGTGGCTCTGTAACCACAATCTTGGAGCTGCCAGAGGTCCTTGGGGCCATGGTAAGTGGTTCTCAGAGTAGTATTAAACAGCCAAGTTTGAGCATTTTTTTCGGGTAGTGCTTCTGCATCATCTTAAGGACTTATTAATATCAGTTTGTGAGAAATTCTAAAAGCTGTGAGGTAGAAAGACAGGGAATTAAAATTATAGAGAACTAAAATTACTTTTGATAAATATTAAGCATTCCAAACATTGTTTTTTCTTTAGCAAAAGTAACTTCTGAAAATAGAAAGGCATGTATGACCAGTATTGAATTTCTGTACATAAAGTGTCAAGATTTGGAGAATGTTATCATGTTACCGAGAATGAAATGTTCTGTGTGTAGTGACTGGTGGATCTCTCTCTATTGCAGTTTCTTCCTCGGTGTTGCCGTTGCTGAGCCCCACATTTCTCTTTCAGCGACTGTTCAGCATATTGCTCTCCCTGATGTCCACCTACCTGCTCCTCAGCACAGGGTACTTCTATCTTACTCTGTTTGGATTGGTCTTACATATGAAAATCAAGGGCTAAATGTGAAACTGCTGAATCTCATGAACATTTCTGTTAAAGGTGTAATGTGTGCTTCCAGCTGTAGTCTCACCATTTATCTCCTTGTTTAGTTTCCTAAACAAAATTTCAGGGGAACTTCCATATTCCTCCTTGTATTATCAACACTGTTTTGTTGACATTCCTTTCGGCTAGACCAAGCAGTGGCTGGAAGGGTATGTATTCAAACAATCTTGCACCAAAATAAGTCTGGTTTAGTTTATGTCTTTTGTTGTTTTGGCATGTGCTTTTCTGCTTGCAAACAAAAGGCAACTTCTTTCCCGTTGCTCAGCACTGGTGTCTAGTTATGGCTTAAATGACGTGTGACAGGAAACAGGTAGCCCTAAAATGAGGGAAAATTTTATTCAGAGAGATTTTCATGGAAGTAATTTTTTTTCAAAGAGATGCTAGTCCCCATAAAGAGTTGGGCTTGCTTCTTTTTTGATAAGACAGCTCTGCAGAGCTTGTAAATGAAGAAAACACTTTGTCAGCCAACCCTTTTTTTCCAGACTCAGTAGCTCTTAAGAGCATAATTAATGGGGAGTATAGGAACCATTCTTTCTGCCTCCCTCCCACTTATCCTCTGGATTTAATTACACTGGAAAATTAAGTGGAATAAAATATCTTGCAGCAGACATTTTGCAATAGCTGCCTCTTGTGGATACTCTCATTTTAGATGAAGCATCTCTCTTTTTTAATCTCCTGCCTCCCCTTCCTCCCACTTCCCTGTTAAGATTTTGATCCTATCTTACTCCTGTCCGCACGCACACTCTTACGCTCAACCTTCTTAGCCTGTCCTGGTTACTGGATAAAGCATGGATGTTGTTCTCTCTGAGGCTGGTAACCTCCGTATTTTGGCCCTGCACCAGACCACTTAAACACTGACAGCTCTCTGCTGTCTTCCTACAATGTTCAAATAGCCCAACAAATTTTGGAACAATTCTTTTTAAAAAATAAAAATAAAAAACAAAACCCCAAAACAACCAATCATAGCAAAAACAAGGCACTCAGTGCCAAACGTATCCAGTGTTTCTCTCCTCAGTGTTCTGTTATGTCATGTAATGATAACTCAGTGCATTGCCCAGCTAATTACACCACCTTTCTAGGTGCAGTTAAGTGCAAGTATTGAAGAGCATGGTCACGTACAACCAGTTGTCACCAACTCAGTTGAAGACATTCAATTTGTAGGCAAGTGTAGACCATTGTGAGGATTGTAGGTACCTTTCTTACTGACAACCCAACCATTGTCTTCATGTTTAACTGCTTGTCATTCTGATAATTAAAGCAGAAATGTCTAACCAAATTTTTTTGTTCCAGTTTGAAACTGCTTTGTAGTTATGCTAGTGGGGAGGCACAACAATACCAAGATTAACTGCAATGATATTCTTATTTTTAGACAAATAAGTGTGTGTCCAAGGAGGAAAAAAAGGAAAAAAATTACAGTCTTGTCAGTATTAGTGCCATAGTCAGTGTCAGTATTATAGTTTTATCCTGAAAGAAAAAAAAAAAAAATCTGAGAGGCACCATGAAGTGCAACTGAGATGTAAAGGGCAAGGAGAAACTAGGATTATCCAATGACAGTCTACATCCCTAAGTTATCTGGGGGTTTTAATCTTCACATAAGTACTCTCATAGTTTGCTATGTTTGAGTGCTATAGGAGCCAGAAGTAATCTTCTGAGATTGGGGTTGTAGCTAGAACAGCTTAACGGCCTTGGTTAGAGCATGACTTGATGCTGCTATTGGGATGGATTGGTATATAGTAAAGAAAAGGACATTTCACTTCAGTGAAATGTAATGCTCTTTTTATTATACAGATGTGTCTCTCCTTGGAACTGGACTGAGATGACCAGAATGAGTTTGTGTGATTAAGACCTAAAGAGACAAAATCTTTAGTTGCTGTCTAGGTTGGACTGTAACCCCTCAGTTCCAAATAGTTCTCATTAGAAAATTTTCCATTTTGCAGAAAACGGGTAGCAAATGTGATTCTTTTTTTTTCCCCATTTCTTTTTAATTTTATTCCAGTTTTGTTAAAATTAATCATGACACAAAGGGCACTCATCCAATGTTGTGGCAGCCATCAAATGAGAAAATGGGTGCAAAACATGACAAAGCTAAAGCAGCCTCGCTTTCTCCTACTTTTACCATTTAATTACTGTATGGCTTTAAACTTCAGCCAACTTTGGGTACTCCTCAGAAATGGGTAGAGAAGGGGGAGAATGCCACTAGATCTTTGGTATATCATTTGTGTGAAGAAAGAAAAAAAGGAACACGTCAGTATTTGATGTTAAATAGTTGTTAGTGACTGCACTTACTGAGATTATTATGTTACTCTTCAGGTATGAAGCTCTGTTTCCACTGGTGCTGTCTGGTTTGATGTTTGTGTGGATAACTATGGAGCAAGAAGCACTGCAGCACTATGGTCTTTCACTCAAACCAAAGGTAACAGCTCGAGATAGTTATATCAGGTTAATTAACAGCTTTATCTTTTTCTTCCCTTGAGGATATAATAAATATTCTGAGTGGTTTTCACAGAGCAGCACTTTGCATTTCTTTAATTTTGGGAAGCCAATATGAGCTGTTTTATGAAATAGGAATGTGATCTTCTAAGAAAGATTGACAGTTTATCTTACTGAAGATACTCCACATCAGAGCCATTTCTAGGAAGGCTGGAAGTCAGTTTGACTTAGTGATATGTTCTGTAGGCTACAAAGCTCTGTTTGTCAAGCATAGTGCTAATTCAGCATAAGGTACAGTAACTCTTTCAGTGTTACTGTACTTTTTTTTTTTATTCTGATGGCATGTTCACAAGTGAGAGGCTGAAAAGAAATAATTTGATTTCTGAAATGACCCATAGGAAATACCAGAAATCTTAGTCTGACTTTGTCCTTCCGCTCTTTCTTCAGGGACAGTTTTATTTCTGATTAGACAGACAAGGAGCTGGAGACTAACTTGGAACTAGCACCTTCTTGGATTTGCCTGGAGAGGGAGTTTTGTAATCAATGCAACTTCTTTCACCTTAAAATTTAGTATATTGTCAGCAATTTTCAACGCCCATGCTGCTGCACTGCTACTTAGCTTTTAGGTTACATCAAGGGTTTAACAAACTGTGGCTATGCCATTGATTCGGTTAGATCTGAAGTGCCGGTTGCAGAGTCGTCTGGGTGCTCAGAGCCAGGCAGGGGTGCAGCACAGCTCTCCTGCCCGTCTCCCAAATGTGCCGTCCTTGGTGCAGGTCACAGAGAACCTGGGTGCAAATGCATGGGAGCGGCCAGAGTCACTTGTAAGACAAGTGGCAGTACACATCTTTCCTTCCTTTCACAGTTCATAATAATTAGGGAGAAGTGCCAGGAGGTGAATTCTGAGCCAAGGCAGTCACCAGAGCGGACCTGACACATACTGTGGTTTTGTGGTTCTCCTGCAAGGGAGACGGTTTTAAAACTTGAGAAAGAACAGGCTTTACCAATTTAAGGCTGAATATCAGAAATAAAAATGGGAATTGCTTTTCATTTATGCTATGTATAGTTACGATATTTTGTGTGAGCATGTTCCGTAGCATCTTAAGTGACAGCGAAGGAATCTGAATGTAAAAATGTACACTTGGCGTGAGGCCATGATTGCAACCGGAGGTTTCTAGCACAGCAGAGTAATCTGTGGGATGTACTTTCTCTTCTACTCTAGAACCCACTCTACCTTTTGCATCTTCTAACAATGCACCTCAGTAATGCTTGCCTGTCTGATGGTGGTCTGATGTTCTGTACGTTTTAAAATAAAATTCTATTAAACCAGTATTAAAAGTGATGAACACTTTATTAATCAAATGCAAATGAAAAGAACATAAGTAAGCTGTAATTAAGTTTTCTGTTGTCACTCCCTGTATGTCATTTGACTTTTGGTTTTAAATGAAATGAACAATAAAGCTTACCCCTGCTTCCCGTTTTTAGATAAGAAAAATCATCTTTAGAATGCCTGTTAATATATGCCACAAAGTAAATCTTGTATTAGAGAATCCAGCTCAGTTCTCTGATGATGTGAGATTATTTTTAATTAAAATGTTATCAGTGTTGAATGTCTATTACTTGAATTTTTTCTTTTCCCCAGTGAAAAGGAGTTCATTGACCTCTTAAACTCCATGAAGACAATTTCTCTTCAGGTCAGGTGATACTGTGCTGAGAACTGATTGAAGGAGATGGAGAATATTTTAGTATTCTCACTCACAACATAAGTCAACTGAGGATAATTGCAGTCTTTTATTTCTGTGGGTCTTTATCCACATGCTCCTGTGAGCAGTAGAAGTGCGTGTGTGTAGGAGGAATATTTATGATGAAAAAAGATGATAAGTCTAAGGCACAGAAGTTCATTTTTAGTGTAGATAACAGCAGAAGCTCCACTGTTCATTTGATCATCTCACTTGTACAATCTTTCTGGCAGATTCATTAAGGTATAATGAAAATACGGGAAAGGTTTGCAGTCCTCATCATAGTGCTACTCTAAAAACAGCTGATAGGGAAGTAGGTTTATTTCTCATTCGTTTCAGTAAAAATATGGTGGTTCAATCAAAGTACATCAGTTGATACTTGGTATTGATTTCTTCTGCTGTCTTTCCAGCTTGCTAGTTTCAACTTTGCCTATGCTACTGATATAACTCAGTTTCGACAGCTCCACCTAGATGACATCCGCAGGTCTTTCTTCTTTGTATCCTTTTGCCGGTTGCTGCATTCCAGGGAAAAGATGGGTTTGTTTCTAAAGGCCCTGCAATCAAAATTTGTAGCCTGGTAGGCTCTGGAAACAAAAGCTAGTGAAGATGATTTGACTGATGTTGCTTAAAAGACAATGGTCTTGTACATTATGGTTTTTGATAATGTATTAAGAAATCCAGTACAAACTGCACTGGTTTGGAACCTGGCTCCTTGGCCACTTTGAAAAGTTTGGTCTCTCGTGACCAAGTTGAGGTAAACTTTCTTCTAAGGAGTCCTGTTTTCAGTTTGGTTTTATTACATTTTGGCTGGAGGGAACTCATTCAACTTTCACAAATCATTTAGAAAAGGTGAGTTTAAACTTATTCTCATTTTCTCATTTTTAGAATATGGCAGTGTGTTAGGAAGAAAATGTTAGGGGGCAGGCATTGGCCATGGCCAGGCAGATGAGATGAGAAGGAAAGTTCCTGCAGACTCTTAGTGAAACGTGTTCCCAGAATCTAGCCTAGAATTATTTATATCACGTGGTTTCTCCTGTTAGAAATTATATGGGCTTGGGAGGGAAGAGCTGTTTGTTCACTAACATAGCAGTTATTTTGCATTAGTGCAATGAAACTGCAGCTGATTTTTTTTTTTTTTTTTTAATACTGTTGAGTTGATAAAGTCATTTTTCTCTTCCATTGTGGGACTGCAGTTAAGTGAGAGGTATTTGGCAGCAAGGGTGATGGGTGTGAAAGTGGGAGAGAAATTATGAGCCAGTCTAGAACCTATGGGTTTCTAGTGCAGGTGGGTTATCATAGCTGGAGCTGGGGAGGGAGTTGTCTCAATACTGGTTCCTGCAGAAACAGGCTTTATAACTCGTAGGATAACCAAATCTGAGAGGGTGGATCACAGTCACAGAGTCTACGCTGTTGGAATTTGGGACAACGCTGTTGGACATTGGGAACCTGCAGCAGAGGAGGTGTGACAGATACCTCATTAAGAAGGCAGTTCAATGTTAAGGAAGGAGGCAAAACAGTTTGCTAGGTGTTGAATGTTTGTGTTTGCTTTAGAGTATACCTGAAAAGCAAATGAGACACCTTGCAGTAAATTTATGAATTTAATTTGCTATTTTGCTATTTTAACAAAACATAAGCTAACTTTTAGTAAAGCCACTGCTGTCAGATGCTAAAAATTAGCCAAAACAAAAGTCAATCAATCCAATTGCATTTTTTAAAGCTCCAGCATAGACCTTCTTTAATCTAACACTTGAATGTAGCACTACTTTAATCTCATCTTAATCTAAAACACTTGAATGTATTCTGTCCCGCTTCTGAAAAAATACACAATTTGCAGGTCTCCTTTGCAGAGACCAGGTATGATACACACCTGCTCAAAAGATGTTGTGCCTTTAATTTAGATGCCGTTTAATGTTTAGAAATAGTGGTATTAGAAGAGAAACCTTTTCTACTAGAGCAGTCACATTGCAACTATGCCCCAGTGAGCTGTATATCTTAAGATTGCCTCAAAGTTCCTATATAGGGCCCAAAAGTCAGCATGTGCTGAGGGACCTTATAGCCTGATCTTCCAGAAGAAGATTCGGATTGCTTATGCTTAGCATTTTGATTAGACCTATGTGCTACTGGTTTTTTTTTGTTTTATTGCAGAACTGTTGTTCTTATAAATCTTAACTGGCAGAACTGTGCTATGCTGTTAGACTGCTGTGTTACTAAACTTGAAATGATGTGATACCCTTGGGAACCATAATTTCTTTAGTTATGCTGACCTAATCCTTCCAAAATATTGCATGCAGAATCCCAACGATTCTGCTGAACAGTTGGTAGCAAATTGTTTGTGCAGAGACTTAAATGATCCAGTGGAGGAGTTACAACAGGAGTGGAAGGACCAGAGGGAGTTCTGGCAACAGCAGCCAATCATAGTGACTAACCCTTTACCTGATGCAAAAAAGCAGTTAAAAAACATTCTTTGACTGAAGAGACGTGAGCTATAATGGGCCCCAATGAGCTCAGGAGGTAGAATAATATCTTTCATGGGCTCATGTAGCAGCAAGTGGTGTACCTAGATGAAAAGCAGAGAGTTTATAAAAAAAACCTTCTAGCTATATAGATACTGCCAGAGTTGTCCTCCCTTCCCTCAAGTAAGGAAAAAACTGGGAGTCCCATGTTGCAATGATAGACTCAGCATAACCTTTAGACAACAAATCTATGGGAGGGATAGCATAGGAACCTTTAATCTTGTTTCATAGCCAACTACCTCTTCCACAGTCAATTCCTCAATAAAGCCATCTCTTCTGGTGTGCAGTACACATGCATATGTCAGTACATTCTGAAAAAGCATGTGCGTTTGAATGCACGGCTGGGATTGTGGTCCAGGGATGTTCCTGTCTTGCTAGGTAGGGACCCAGAAAAAACAAGCTGCAGCTTTCTGGCAGGAGCCTCAAGACAGGCTCTAAAATCTTCCCCAGGCAGTGCCTGTCCTTTAAAATTGACAGAGTCATGTGTGAAATCTTGGGTAGAGCTAGACAGTACTTTGGATTTCTTAATGCAGTGTAAAGCTGTAATAGTGGGTCAGCTTCTTGTAGTTTCATGATAGGATTGTGAAAGTAAATTGCAATGAAGGGGGGAAAATGCTGGGTTTGTTTTACTGCAGCCATTTCTGTGGTGTATTTTCCTTAAATACATCTAGGTTTTCTTCATAGTGACAGCCTTTTTTGGCACCGGAAACATAGCTTCTGTTAACAGGTAAATTTTATTCATTGATTTGAGACACAGGGTACAAAAAATTCTTCCTGCAGTTGGCATACTAAATATAAATTTGGTTAGCAAAATCAGGGCAGCAGAATTAAAGCAATAGCCAGTGGAATAATGATAACAGTATATTTTGTTTCTGCTCTCTGTAACATGTTCCCTAAGAGCCTGAGCTTGTTGGTTATGAGGTCGTCTCAATTTCCATTAGAAGTTATTGGCAGCGTGAGCAGAGAGAGCTCGGCTGCTCACCATCAGCATGGTGCCTCAAAAGACACGAGTGGAGAGAAATTGTGGAGAAAGAAGAGTGAGGTTGGCACTCCCTGCTATTTTAATATTTGAGCAAGAGAAGAGAAAGTTGGCAGCCTTGTTTAAAAATGTATATACGCACAGTGTGTTACAGGGTAACTAAATGCTCTATTTTTTTAATGGAAAATGCCATTTCAAAGATATGTTGTAATATCTTTTTCATGTTTCTCTAGTTTTGATCCTGCTTCTGTCTATTGTTTCTTGACTGTGTTCAGTCCCTTTATGATGGGAGGCTTGCTTGTGCTGAAGGTTAGTAATCTTACCTTAGTGAAATTTTCTCAAAGAACTGTTTAATAAATAACGTCATGTACATGCTTGTAACTATGCAATTTACAAAAACGTATATATGTATTTGAGCTTCATTAGCCTTCTTAAGCATATGTGAAGCTTTCAGCCTTTGTAGTGTTTCTAGAGATGGATTCTGTTTCCCAAAAGAGAGAAGCTGAAGTGCATGGAAGTATAATTTAACTGCATTAGATCTGTTTATTGTATTAAAATGGAAATTTTAAATGTTGAAAAGACTTAAGTTATTTAAAAAATGATAAGCTTTCCCTATAGCGTAATATCTACAGAAACATTGAGGATATAAATATTTTATTAGCTCTATCTACATTACATTAAGTACAGGCTTTGAATGCCCTACTGATTAGATTGTGATTTTACAATGAATATTATATCTTACAATTTTTAATAGTCTATCAAAGATTGGATTGCACTTCTTGTTTGCAGGCAAGGTGTGGGAGCTCTTTTCTAATATTTGAGTAAAGGATCTGCCAGAGTGGTAAAGAGGCAAACAGGAAGGGAGACATGGTATTTATGGGTTATTGCTAAAATAACCAGTATTTCCTGCCTCTGCCTTTCTGGTGCTTCAGTCCCAGAGAAAGCAGACTTAAGTTACAGCTATACTGTGTGTTATAGTGCAGGACATAATAATGCCAGAGAACAGGTTTTAGCAATGCATTTTGCACTACTAACTTAAGGATTACAAGTCAACTTTGGAAAGAGGAAAAGGCAACATTGATGTTTCTAGCTTCTTTGTTTTGTTCTTAGTTTACTGAACTGTTTACATTTGCTTGACTTCATTTTGGAGAGCCAGTGTGATCCTTGCCTTAGTGAATACATTCTATATTCAGATATTTTTGTGTTTGAGATGAGATTGTCCTATTACGCTTGGAGCTCTACAGCCTGTCACATGAGATATTGGATCTGAATAGTTCTGTCTTCTCGCCTTGTTGAAGTATTTATCAGTAGTGCTAAAATGGATAAATGAAGTGAGGATCATTAATGTGTTTTAATTATAGTTTTCCATATTGCCTCATGGCTTATTTCACTGCAGTTCAGCTATGACCATGGAAGGGGTTTTTTATTCATTTACTAAATGTGCTTCCTGCAAAATGAGTTTCTACCCTTTCTCACCAATATTTTATTTTTGTAACATACACATTCTGTAATAATTCCAAAAGCAGGAGAATGTTTCCACAACCTGCCAGGTTGTTTTCTAAATATGGCTATAAACTAAAATGTGGTTTGTATTTTAAACAGGTTGTAATCCCATTTGTTCTGGTATCATGTGCTTTCGAAGCTGTTCAAGTCACAACACAACTGTCTTCTAAGAGGTACAGTAAGTGCTATATTTCTGCATTAGTGAGGGTTTCAAATCTATTTTGCAAGAATTCAGAATTGTCAAATCTCAACCTAAATTTAAAAAAAGCAGTAGATCATGTTATTACTTTTATTTGTTTATTGTGGTTTGGGTTTTTGTTCAGTGATTTTTGCAAGCTCAGGAATTCTTTTCTTAGTGATAAATGAGTATAAATGGAAGTGTTGGCCCTGTCTGAAACAATCAGATATTTAATATTCTTTGCTGACAGTACACGGAAGGAGCACTTTTCCCCCATAATATAGAAAAATGAGCAGAATTTAAAGTCTAATTTTTGTTTTATATTGCATCTCTGTCTATAGTATAATATTTTTGAATATACATTTATAATGTAACCAATTTCTAGCTTTGTAGCACTGACCTCACCACAAACAGCATTTTAAAAAAAACAAACAAACAAAACCTGCTGGATGCCCTTTCATTGCAGTTCAGTGCTTCTCAGGTGTGTTCAATATTACATATTTTTTGCAGTAGGACTAGATGGCTGTCAGTCCTTTCCCCATCTCTGAAGACTTTTCAGAGAGAATGCGAGATGGATGCCCAGCCTTGCAGAGTCCTGTATCCAGACTTGAAATACCCTCACGCTTCTCACTGTCTCAAGATTTTTACTTTTTTTTAACTGCTAGCCCTCACTACCCTTTTCAGTGGACCCAGTGCACATGACTGAATCCTCTGCTCATCATGTGAGATTATGGACGCTGCTGAGATGAAGGAGGTCCCTGTCAGCCACATGATTTTGAGTTTGTCACTGTGGAATGTTGTGTGGAGTTGACCAAAAGTCTTGCTGTCAGTGGCAGGGGGACAGCAGCGACTCTCTCCTGCATATTGTTTAGCTGAGCAGGAGGAAGCTGCCCTTGCTCAGTGTGATGCCCTCTGCCTTTCTGTTTGTTTTCATCCTGCCTGTGCCCTGCCTGTTGTCTCCTTGTACACCACCCAGTACTAACGACGGACAGGGCAGCCCGAAATCTGACTTCTTTTTGAAAGGGCAGCGCAAGGCTCACCATCCCTTTTATCTTCTTTGCCTTAGCTGTGTGTGCAGCATACTTGGGCTGTTCCTAGACCCCCAAGGAAGGGTATTCGTACTCCTTACTAAGGCTTATAACAAGAGCAGGGCTGCATTCAGGAATTGGGGTTGCTCAGAAGACCAGCTAGCAGTTTCCATTTCTAATGCTCAGGCATCATAAAGGTCAGCATTTCCTAACTTGTGAATGCTTGCCTTGGCAGTGCTGAGGATATTGCAGGCTTTTATGGAAAGTGCATCTGAGTGTGTGAGAGGGGAAACGATACCAACTTCTTAAACCAGGGGACATGAATATGTCTGTGCCACTTGATGAGGCTGTGGTTGTAACTCCGGCTGGTATTTGTGCTAGCTTCATTTAGCTGTGCTCAGGTAACAATAGCAGTTATACTGCCACAGCATCAGCTTAGGAACAAGGCAGAAACCACAAGACATGCCCGGGATCCCTGGAGAGGTTGTGCTCTGATTGCCAGCGCGTCCTGAAGACTGTGCTGCACTCTTTATTGCTCTTGCTGCCCCTGCTAGATAAATTAAGCCATCACAGGGGACAATGTTGTCTTTGTAGTGTATAAACACGCCCTAAAATTAGCATTATCCTTCTGTTGTGAAAGGCTTCCTGCAGTTCAGAAGGGCAAAAAGTAGATTTTTGTGATTTGGACAAATTGTTCCTAAACTCCCCTTTTACAGATTAAAGATTTTTTTCTTTTTCTGTTTGTGGGGAATGTTCTGTCAGAATATGTTCTTGGAGCTTGCCTGTGAAAACAGCCCTCTAGCTGAGTGCCTCCTAGGCACTACAAGATTGCAACATCCTATCTGAGCCATAGCTAAGTGGAAAGAAGCCTTTCAGTGCGTCAGATACAGTTGGTTTGTTGCATCCTTATTTACTAATGAAGCATAGCTGACATAGACAGCATCAGAAACTTCCTCATCAGGAGTCATTGGTATGGGTGTCCCCCCAGTACATACTCATGCAACACTGCAGCAGGACGTTTTCCAAAAAAAAGCTTCATGGATTTATGATGGTAGTACTGATAAATTAACTGTATTCTAGTTAAAGACTTCTCCGTTAATGGGTCAGCTGTTTGCAACATTGCTTCAGTGTCATTAACTTAGAAACTAGTTTTAACCAGTTATAGCAATTGCTTTCATGTAATTTAGGATTTACATAGTTTAATGAAAAGAAGATTAGGTTAATGGGTGAAAAAATAGCTCTGCGTGCGCCCTTCTGGTTCCTTTTACTGGCTGCAGCCTACTTTCCAGAAGTTACCTGCTGCCTAACAGAGAGGCCCATGGAGTTGGGAGCACGCCACCAAAATGCTGGGTGTTCCCAGAGCAGCTTATGGGCACCCAGAGATCTGGAAGGGGGGGCGAGCACCTCCTTTAGCAGCTTTGTACCCAGCAGGGTGGTTGTCAGGATAGGACCCACCAGCTCACTACCTGTCTGCCTATGCCAAACAGCTTTGCTCACTCTTGAGCCCATCTTGAAGCTTCTAAATCATCTTTATTTGGCCTAACTGGCACAGGAGCTCCCTGCATCACGAATGGGCAGGTGCTGTTTGTAAGATGCTCTTGTTCTCCAAAAAATGACTCGTGTTAGGTTTCTGTGTTGCAAAATTGAAACTCTGTTAATGTGAAATGTCTTCTTCAAGCAGGGTGGGATTACAAATGCCAGATGACCTAGCCATGTATTTTAACTGTTCTCTAATACATTGAAATGTATCTGAGTGATTGAAAGGCAAGAAATCATATCTTATTTTAATTTCTTTATGGGGGTTTTAATAAGCTTTGTAATATCTGTAGCCACAAATAAAGGTTGATGGTCTGGTTCTTTTATTTTTCTTTTTCTCCTTTGCAGCCTTTTCCTCATTGTTCTCGTGATTTCAGACATTATGGCTTTGGTAAGTTGTTGTTGCACATTCTCTTCAAATAAGATCAAGAAGCAGAGGGTTCTCCTAATTCCATCTAGAGAAATCTGAATTTCTTTCAGACTTCAAAGTTTTTGTAACTAGGGCAGTGAATTGGATTGAAATCCTAGCATAATTTAGAGATAAAACTCCTCCAATCACTGCTCTTTGAATTTCATGTAATTAATGCTTCTGAAAAAGCAATATTCTCATAATAATAAGAGACAAAAATGAAGTAATAAGTTATCATTCTGAGTTTTTCATGTGCTTTCCAATCAAATTCCTAGGAAGAATTTAAATAAGAATATCAGTTTTAGCTGTGTGCAGAGTTCAGTTAATTTTTTCAGGAATTTTGAATCTTTTACTCACCCAACCTTCCCTTGAAAAAGAGAGGAAAAGGAGAAGGGCATTACCCACCAGCTCTGTTAGAGTTGTCAGAATCTAGGACATCAGCAACATCCAAAAAGACACTCTGTGCCCTTTGTAATAAGCTGTTAGGAAATGCTATCTTCAGAAACTTTGCGCCCACAAACCAAGCTAGCTAAAACAACCCAAAGCTGAACAATACCCCAACATAATTTTTACAGATTGAAAGTACATTTTTGTTGCCCCCTCAAACTGTCATCAACCCAGCAAGCAGTGCCACTTGGTATCACAAGGTAAACAGAAACCTTTTCAAAGCAGCAGGTAGAGCTGGTGTTCTCACTTCATATATGCTGTTTTAGTTTCGTCCCTTTGGAGTAAGCATTCCTGATGTGATTTCCTTGTACAGTGTGATCTGTGGATCTCACCTGATAGGAAAAACAGTGAGTAAAAAAACCAAATAATGACTAATTTGTCTGTAGAATGAGAAATGGAAAAGGTATAGTTTTGTGTAGTTTCAAATAAATCTGTGTGACTAATCTGATTTTTTTATAACTTCCACAGGAAAAGGTTTAAAATACCAAAAACCCCACAGTCACAGCATTTCATTAATAAAATCAGTCTAACTAAACCAAAAGAAGAGTGCAGGCATGTACTGGTGTGTAGCAAGCCCCAGTGTATCCAGGTCTTACATCTCACATACTCTCCTAATTTGGTTTAAGTATTTTAAAACAAGTAGCAAACATGTACTTGGTGTACAAAACAAAATATTACCAAAGAGGTTTGATATGCAGGAGCTGTGTGTATATCAAGAAATGAGAAAGTTGGGGGGGGAAGGAAAAAAAAAAAAAAAAAAGAGAGAACTGATTTGTCTTGAATCAATGTGGCCACCAGATAGAATCTGGGGGATTCACTAATAGACAAGTGCTGTCTTCTCCCAACATTATTCCCATTTTACAGGTGGGGAACTGCCAGAGTTGCCCAAAGAAGTTTGTGGTGGAATTCCATGAAAACAATATGCAGCCTTCTCTTTGGCACTAGGTGTTATTTGGGATCCCATTATTTGAAACAATAAGGTGGCTTGGCTTTTCTTATTGAAAAAGTTCTCTGCTAGTAATCTTCTGTTTCTTGCAAGTCCAGCTTGACAGAACTTAGTCCGTCTTTAACTATTTGTGTTTGATACCATGCTACATCTATTTCTGGCTCCTAGACTATTGGCCCAAATGAGCATTCCTGGAAAGGTCTTGCCCTTGTTCTACTTGAAGAATTAGAAACTTGGAGCAAACAGCCTGAAAACAAGGTTTCTAATTTTGTGTTTCAAATTGTGCAATGTTGATGTACTAATCAAAGTTGTTTTATTTCCTAGCATTTTTTCTTTTTGGTTAAAGATTATGGAAGCTGGCTGGATATTGGAACAAGGTACAGTATTTTTTTGCCTCCATTGCATTTTTAAAAGGCTCATAGGTTAATATTGTTGTTTATCTACTCAGAACTCTTGTAATTTTTTCCAATTACTCTCCTTAATCAGATGCTTCAGTGATGTTCCCTGTACTTAAAACATATGTGCACACATATGTGCATACACGTATACATATCCCAAGGTAAAGCTTGTGTCTTAAAATCTGTGCCAGAGCAACATGAAGTAATGAATTTAGCATGGCAAGAAATACAGTTAGTAGGATTTCTTTGATTTCTAAAGAACAGTAATTACGCAAAAAAAATTTAGTTACTGTTTTGCATTTTAATTAGTCGTGATTGCTGTTAAAATAGAAATTTATCAAAATTATTAATTGTCTTTAATCTAGTTAAGCCTCCATATACAATCCCCTGTGACTTAATGAACCTTGTGCAGATATGTTGGTGGCTACCAAGACCCATGCATTTATCCTCCCCCTAGCTCAGGAGGAGTAAATGGGTAGCATTTAAACATAGAAATCGCAGCTAAAATGAGAGAATTTATTTTGCATCATAAGTTGTACTGGCCTCCACAGCATACATCGTGGTACAGATTTTCAACTGTGAAGTCTTATTTGTGAATAGTCCAGAAATAACAAATACAAGGAATACACATTTCAGATTTACCTTCCCTGAGTTCTAGAAATAGATAATACGCTGTAATAAGCTTAGTAGGGAATGTGGTGTTAATAATCCAGCCAATCTGGTCACTTGACACTGTTATTTAAACAGAAGTTGAATAGTGACCCATTGTTAACATTCTGTTTAGTCTACATTTACTCTGTGCTTTGCTGAGCCCCAGCTTTCCCTCCAGCGCATGCATGCGGGTACACACGTGCGTACACGTATTCTGCTTGTTTCCTTTGGAGGTTCAAATTCGTGCTTGTAGCTACCTTTTGGAGGTTCCTAATGGGAGGAGATACAGTTAGATCAAATAAGAAACGATGCTTTAACATCACACTTCCTTGCTGTGGTCAGTTTATGGTAAATCAGATGGCCTCATCCTTTGGTTTGAATTCCTGTGCAGATTAATAAGGATATTAAAGACCTCAGAAAAGCTCTGTTCTGCTGGGCAAGAAGCTTTCTAATTGGGAGTTAGTAAGCAAAAATATAAATTGTTACAAGTACCCAAAAACTTCCTGTCTGATATACAGTCTTCATAGCATAGAGATTTACAACGGTGATGGATTGTTGGATCCATTTCAGCTGGAAGTTTGCCTTATCCTGAAGAGTTTAGGGGAGCTCATTATGCACTACCATAATTCTGCCTCTCCATGTGTGTGTTTTGAGCACTGAAGAAAGCACTGAAAAGTCCTTTCAAAAGAGAAATTTGTGATTAATTTTTAATGTGGTAATGCATAATGCTCAGGCAGCCTTAAATTTGTCATTACTTCACTTTTGAGTGCTTCACTTTGCCACCTATGTTATTTGATTGTAGTCTTTTTATATGTTTTATATGTATGTGTGTATATGCACATAAGAGAAAAGTTACTAGGTTGCATAAGAAAAGAGGTGAAGCCATAGGCCCAGAGCTGAAATGGTCTTTCATTTACCTAGCATGAGCAATATTTTGGCGCCTGAACCTTTTCCTCTGAGCAGATTTCTAATATGTGATCCTCAAGCTTGGCAAAATTAGCAGGCAACAGCAGATTTTTTTGTTGTTGTTGTTTATTCCTGAAAGGGAAGATAAGCTTCATGGGGTTTTGGGCAATTCCCAAAACCAGTGGGAGAGAGATACTAACATGACTCTTTCCTGTCCTCCTGTTGCAAGTGCAGTGACAGCTCTGTGGCATTCCCATTGCAGTGTTGTCTGTTGTTGCATTGACAGCAAGGTCTGAAAATATCCCATCTCAGTTGACATTTTAGGTGTTGCCAAATCTTTCCCAAGAAGGCTGAGTCAGTTAAGGAAATGACGGTTCTTCCCCTTCCCCCCCCTACCTGTTTGTACCTCAACAAAACCTGTGTAGGATTTCATGGAACAAAGAATAGGAGCACCCTTAGGGACAGCTGCTCTCATTTTTAATTTTTTTTTTCCTTTTTTCTTTTGTGGCACAGATAGGAAGTGTGTGTGTGTGCACATACACAATTATCAGGGTTCGTTTTATATTACTCGTTACCACATCATTGCAATCATAGGTGGAAAAGCAGCAATTTAATTGCCCAGTGAGGATTCATTCCTCTAAAGTCTATCAGAGTCCAGTGGTATATGTGCCACATTTGCAAAGCTTCTGACTTACATTTCCATACTCATTCTTTTTTGTGGTGATAGCTTTCTATGGATTTTCTAATTGCCACGCTTCAAAATTTTGTATGTTCTCTCTCTTACTAGGGACGTGCAAGTTCAGTAGGAAACTCTTATTAGGAAATACTTGGGTTTTCCAATACCAGTGCTCAGAAGTTACAGGTGTAAGAGCTGCTTTTAAATAAAAAGACAACCTTCACTGTTTTTTTATGATGATGTTTTGTGTCCTACTGGATCTCTCTCATTGTTTGGAAGTAGGGTTTGTTTACCGAACTAACATATTTCCTTTTTTTTAATTTCACCCCTAATTCCTGGCTTTTACATCTCATTTTACCATGCCTTAACCACACTACACATCATTTTACTGTGCCTCATACCTGCCTTAACAATGTGATGTCTTTATTCTCCCGGTTGAATTCACCATGCCACTTAAGTATTGTCTTTGAATGTAAAGAGATTTCTACTTTTCCCACTCTTCCACATCATTAATGAAATGCTGAGCAACAACAGATCCAACATACATCATGTATTACCACATTCAGCAAATTATCAATGCACCATTGATTCCCTCCTCTCAGTAAATTATCAATTACCATAAATATTTATGGCTTCTTAGAAAGTTTTAAAGCCCTTTTGCTTAATGGTCATGCCAAAATCAATGTGAACTTGTTTTTCAGAGAGTGCTTTTCGTTGTTTTAACAACGGGATAATAATCTTGCAGTGAATGCAGAACTCATAGCAGTGGCTTATGCAAGCTTCTGAGGTCTGCTAACCTTATCCTCTACCTATATATCTTGAGGTCACCCTAAATTGCATCATATGCCCTAGAAGAACACACCATTACATTTCATGAAAATAATAATGCCGTTTTCCTAGTATTTTTGATGTATCAGTGTGTAGTACGTGATCGTAAGAAGTGTGTTCTGACAGATTCTTTTATTTTTGAATAACAGATAAATGGAATAGCTAGCTTTTCGGCTTCTTTGTCACTAAAATAATCTCTATGGCTTAAAAAAATGTTTATCTATCTCTATCTACAGATCTTTATAGATAGAAAGATATAACCTTTAAAGCCTACTATATCTGTACAGTATATGCAATTTGTAAATAGCTGTATATTCAGATAGTCAAGATAAACCCTAAAGCTTCTTTGTATGACAGTATTATATAGTTTTATACAGACACATACTGTACTACTCCCTCTTTTTATAACAGTTGCTGGAAGATAAAGATACAATCTTAACTGTTCTGCAGTTTCAAAGTTCAGGGGACATAGATAAAGCACAAGAGATTGGGGTTTAGGTTTTAGGATAACAGAATCGATTTCAGGTTTGGGATGCTGGGGCTTCTAGGTATGACTATTAAAAACAAAGGTCTTATAACTAGGAGGAAAACAGTATTTACCAACAATTTCTAAAACAGGAGCTAGGAGTGATGTGCTTTGTGATTTGTTTTGTGCGAAACAGAGGAGAGAGGGTATGGGATCCTGGCTGGAAATGCAGGAGACTTAAAATTCATAACCTAAATCTGGAGTCTCAGTCTGTGCTTGGAAACAATCCTACAGTTCGAAGTAGCATGTTGTGTAGAAATAAGGTCCTTGAACTCTTCTGGGGAGTGCTCTTCGAAGTCCTTGCATGAGTTGTTTTTTCTTCACTTGTTCTATTTCTAGTTTTTTAATTGCTATGGTAACATACTCTATCTTACTGTCTTCCCAGCTTCTAATCAGGCCAGCCATCTTAGGAATTAGCCTGTCTTGGGAGAAAGCCATGTTTTGGAGCATGATCGATTCCTGCTGCTGCTCTCCCTCATTTTTTACTGATCTTTGATTCATTTTGTCTTTAATTAGTACTTCTCACTGATGTACACTGTCACAAACAAAGCCAGGAGATGGTAGTACCTCATGTGTTCTCCTTTTGGTTCCTTGCCACCGAAACAGGTGTCTTCCTCCCTGATAAAAAATTTTCCTAGCACCAGCTTTGCCTGTTGACCTTGATCCATACATAGGCCACTCACATTTCCATTAAACAGTGCTGCTTTACCTTAGATCATCTGTGATCCCCTACACCAGCTACCTCTTCTCTAACATTACCTGTCCCTGCCCATCTCATCCTTTATAAGCATTGCCCCACTGTGCCCCACTATGCTATTCTCTGTACCTGTTTAATGTCTCTTCTTCCCCACATGGATCTAACTTGCCTGCAGCCTAGAATCTCACTCCTTTTTCTTATTAGCTCAGGTTTGACTTCTGATGGAGGAAGCTTGTTTTGAGAATTACCTGCTTCACTGTAACTACCGATTCAGTCAAGGGTGCACCCCTGGTTTGTATAGGGATCAAGATTTTGCCACTGCTGTTGTGGCATATACCTGTAAGAGTCTTGCTTTGTTTGTTTAATTACAGCATTACCCCAGCCTGAGAACTAATTTACCAAGCAGAGCTGCCTGCAGGCACTGCAGTACCAGTTGCTGATAGCCCTAGAGGTGCTGGCTGTTTGTAATTATGTGACAAGTAGACTGAAACTGTTTTTAATTGTGCTCTGTGGCATAATATTTATATACATTTCTTTACTCTGAACATCTGATATTTTAATAAAGGAGCATAACTATTCAGCCTTTTGCAGTATAGCAAGGGAGAAGTGTATGCAGCACTCTTTTCTGTATAAAAGTACAGAGGACCCAGTCCCTCAACTGACAGGTAGCTAAGCAGTTTTTGGAGACTTTTTTCCTTTGAGAAAGCCCCTCTGTATGCCCCCCAAAATCACTGATTAGCACCCACATCTGGAAAAGCTCCATCTGGGGTGGACAGGAACTCAGATGCCTGTGTAAGGACCATGCTGATGGCAGCAAGTCACTGATCCTCTGGTGACTGTCTCAGGGTGTCTGCAGGAATAAAGGCAGGGTCTTCATTTGGTTCTGATTTTCAGATTTCTCATTCAAGTTTTCTTTGAAAGCTAGCAGGAAAGTGGTGTTGCTACTTACATGAAAAACTACAGATCTGGTGCCAGGTGAGAAGGAAAGCTGAGGTGTTACCAGTAATGCATGAGACGTTAAGCCATCCAGCTATTTACTAGAGTGGCTGTTCCCTTAAGAGCCACGCAAACTTCTGTACCTGTGGTGCTTGTACAGTCCCCAAGGGCGCATTACGCCATGAGGATAACTGCAAGCAGAGTTTGACTTTCAGTTGGCACCATGTCCTTTCCCATGGAGAACTGAAACTGAACCTTTAACGCACCCAGGTGGACTTCTGAGGGCAGTTCTTGAGGGAGTTGTGTTATCTTTGTTATTGTAAATGTGCTGTCAACTACGAAGCCTGAAGCGCACTGACCAGGTGAAAGCAGGCTCTGTGCCTGACTTCATGCTCTCCCTGTGTCTTCTTACACCTTTCCCACAGAAACAGGGCAGCAGTATGGCTCTCATAGGTGTTCTGCTCTGCTTAGCTAAGGCTGGAGAGGAGAGATGCTTATAGGAAAGGCGGGTAGGAAAGATGGTTCCTGTCTGATATTTTAAATTTTGAGTTGTTCACATTAGTGAATATTTTCAGTCGTGCTGCGGACAGGTGGGAGTTTACACAGGTGCAAGCCACAGGCTGTTGGCATGGATTATGCTTGTTGAGGTCTGGGCCCATTTAGGCTGGTGGATTTTTGTAATTGATTTCTTAAAACTATGTATTTTGAGCAAGGTATTTGTGAGAAGATTTAGTCAGACTTAGCTGGAAAAAAAAAAATCTTGTAGCATGAATCAAGTCCCTTTCAGTGTTCTCCATCTTGGTTGCTGGTATTCTGGCTGTGGAAGAGCTCCCGCTCATTAGTGAACTTTCTGGATTGCTTTGATTCTCTCCCACTGGTTAGTGGCCCAGCTTTGTTTAGAGCTGGTGCTTCTCCACTTCACAGAGCTAAATTGCACTAGGCTAGCACCAGGGTTGTTGGTCTCAGGGTCGTGAGGATTGATAACGTTGGCATTATGAGCTTTACTGCTCTTCCGTGGCTAAACTCTCAAACTGAATGAGTCCTCTGGCAGAAATTCCAGGTCATTAAACTGGCAAGTGCTCCTTGCAATCCTTTTTCGTGACTAAACTCAGACTTCATTGAATCTGAAGTTATCCTACTCTTCCTAAAGAGCCATCTGCTTTGAAATAGTGGGTATGGGTGCATCAGGAGGTATGGATACTTCTCATGTCAGAATGCCAGGATCTTCAGTAGTCCCAGAAAAAAAACCAGCTGCACTGGATGCGTGATGGACATGGGTGCAGCAGTGCTTCATCTGCAACTCTAGCCTCAAATGTCACTGGATTTGCAAAAATTCTAATTTCTTAATGGCTAGTGGTTTACATTAACAGAAGCTTGATTCAGACAGTGAACACAGGATGCTGAATATCCTAGGTCAAATCTCAGTCTGACCCTAAATAGCCCATCTGTAACACTAGTGAAGATCAGGTACCAGAATTTGAGCAAGTGGAGAACAAGCTCTCTGCTTGTTATCCTTTTAATTGTTAGTGACTTAAGGACTTCCTAACCCAGAAGCTGCATCTTCATATTGTGTTTATTAGCCACTCTTGAACTCATTTGTTTAATCTTTTTGAAACCATGTGTTACCACAGCAGAGAATTCCACAATTTTTAGAAATGTTGTTTGGAAAATCAGTGGGCTTTTTTTTCTTAAAGCTACTCATCACTGGAATAGTGTTTTCTCTAGAAAATTGCACTTCAGCTGACGTAAATATCTGAGTTGTCTTACTACCAAGGAATGTCTACCTGATGGCAAGTTCTCCCTAGGTTCTGCGTTATCAGTTCACAGCAAATGGAAGTTTTGAAATGGTTTCAGTCACATATGCTGAATTACCCACTTGAATGAAAAATACACCCAGTACCTCAGTTGTGCTTTCTGGTGTTCCCACCATTTTATTTTGTCACAGACTTTGGTTTTTACATGATAGTGCTGCTATAATAGTTGTCTTCTAGGAGCAGCATATATAAAATGACAGACTAGGTCAATAATTAGGCCTAGTTAAAAAGAAAAAAAATATCCAGAGGGTTGTTTTTCAGGGGTTTTTTTACTCTTCAAATTTGTATTTTTCTCTCACTTCTTTTATCTGTCTCCTCCTTACAGCATTAGCCACTATGTGCTGGTGATGTCGTTGACCATATTTATGATGCTGATGAATGGACTGGCCCAGCTGCTAACTACACAGAGACTTGAACTTCCCAGAAGGACTAAGCACCATTCCACGTGATAAAGTGATAAATGTGTCTGCCTTGTTCCCATCCTCAGGCTTCCTGTGAACCAACCTCCACCTCTGGAATGTAAATATGTTAAAGGACTAGAGTGCCAAAATCCCATCCAGGGATCAGAGTGCTCTGCTGATACAGATTAAATGCTGTCCCATGATTAAAATTTGCATTTGGAGATTGCCATTTAGACATCAGTGGGGCTAAAAAAGCCTCAGCTTTATTCTCCAAGTGTATGTATTTCCTGAAAATAAAAACAGCAACACAATTCTTTTTAAAAGAAATAGGCAACCATCTTTTAGGGTTTTTTTTGATTGTTATAACTTGTCTGCCAGCTGTTTGTCTCACACATGCTTACTCTCTTGAGGAGCCTGCAAAGTCCTTGCTTCATTTCATGTCTCGCATAAGCATCTCGCAGACTAAAGCATAAATGAAATCAGTCTGGGCAGATCACTGGTTTGTATGTAGCCGATGTGGCATATGCATTTGAATATCTCTGAAACTGGCTGTGCTTTCTGCAAGCTGTGTCAATGTGCATGTGAGAATATGTTGAGGCAGGTTAAGACTGGTACGCTGTGAGGCTGTTGCTGTAAGACAACAGCTTTTAGCTAACCTCGGTGCAAATTGCTGCCGCTGACCGTGCTCTCCTGCTACCTCCTGTGCTTGGGTTGGCTGTGCAGTATGCCAGCTCAAGTAATTGATCCAAGTGAAAAGGAACCTGATAAAAGAATTGTCAAATAGCATTCAGACAGGTTCCCTGGTCCAGCTTGTGATGGGATGGGCAGGAAGGTCAGGGCTGATTGTTTCAGTGGCAACCCAGAGTTAGATCAGCATAAAGAAGTCATGAAACTGTAGGTGGAGTTGGTGGTTTGCATAGAGAAATGCCACACAGAGGCTTTTTTCCTTTGTTTCCTTGTTTTCCTTTCCACTTGTGTTCTGTTCCTGATCACAACCACCAGCCTGGGTAATGGGTGTGCCATGAACCAAACTCAGACACAAATCCCCTGGCTGTACGCTGATTACAAGTGAGAGCAAAGAATGAGGGTGCTTAGAGGCTCTGCTGTTGTGGGTGCTCCTGGGGACCCAGTAACTGTAAATCCATTGCGTGAGGCTTTGAGATAGACTTGTAACTTTGTGGCCCTCCAACAGCAAGCATCAGCTTCCCTACCACTAGCCCACAGTTAAGTAGCACAAACTACAGAACCCACATACACCTCAATGGTTCATCTTTCCCTGAGGTCATCTGTTGCAAGAATTACACAAAAATTGTATCTCCTGAAGCAAAAATTGTATTTCCTGCTCATCAGGAGGCCTGCACAGAGCCAGGTGTCCTGCCTTTGAAACAGCTTTTTCCATCTACACCATCAATAAAAGGGCCTTTGAAGCAGATCCCTTTACACAGTAAAGGAAGCGAGTGAAAGAAAAAGCTTTTTTCTTTCTGCCCCATTGTATGGTGGCGTCACTAAAAATTGTACAATGTAATTTCCCTGTGTCACACTCCCAACTTGCAGCCAGACCTTCCTATCTGGGAGCTGACACATATGGTACATGATGCTGGCAGCCAAGGCTAGACATTCGTCATGAGGGCTGCTCCAACACTTTTTTCAGCCATCTGGCATTTGGCCATGGTCACATGTCTGTTTAACGCTCTGGAAACTAGTCATCCCTCTGCAGGAAGTTTGGCTGGGAGAAACCAGTCACAAACCTCCATCTGCTTGTTGAGTGCTAAAAAAAATATCATATCGTGGTCCTGCAGTCATCTGTGCAGCTTCGGAGTGCCTCTTGAGAGTGTCTGAGCACTGGAGAGGGAGTCATTTTTCCACTAGGTAGTGGTCTGGTGGTCTTACTGGGCATGTTGGTAGCACAGCTGGCCTCAGTCACAGGAGATATTTCACATTTGTTACAGAATATACCTGCAGACTTGCATGCTGGAAGGTGGGCATGTGCCCACTGTTGCTAGTTGTACCGTACAGCCAAGGCAAGGAGCGACCGTGAGCAGGGGGAAAGTTGCCGCTATAGCAAAAACTCTGCACAGGTATGGGAATCTGCCACTCTTGTTCTCCTTAGATCCAGTGAGTCTCTGCATTGGAGAGCTATCCCCACCTCAGCCCCAGTCTACACGTATCTATAAGTATCTGCAGTGTATTGTATCATTGTGGCGTACTGTGTCAGCAGCTTTGTGTGACCTAACTGATGTCTTGAGACTGCTGTCTACAGAGCTGCCATTTCAGTACACACACCTATAGGCAGCTGTACTATTGAGCATCCCAGCCTCCATTGCTGGAGTGATTTCTTTGCAAAACTACTGTTTGTAGAGCAAATTCACTGATGGGAGCAGCTGAACAGCTGGCATTGGTGTGATTTGAAGGAACTGACTGAAAAAGTAGGAATGTGGGACCCACCGGGCTGCTACCCTGAAGGCACATCTTCTGCAAGCATTTCAAAACTGCTTGTTATCTATGACAAGGCCAAGTGGATGTCCTACCTACTAAGTGAAAACACCAGGGGTACTTACTGTCTGGTGCTGCAGGCTCCCCAGGAAAACGCACAGGAGCTCAAGCCTGATGTCTTTTCTTACCACAGGGGGCTGGTAATAAAACAGCATGTCACCCCGCTGTGTCTGGTACTGCTCATCTATGGCAGTAGGAGTAATCCGTATACTCTGGTATGCAGGGAAGTGGAAATAGCTGTCCAAAGTATAACCTGCATCAATTGCTCTTTCTGCTTATGGCTTCCATAGTGCCTCTTTCCACAAAGCAGGTTTTGTTTTTTACATCCATTCTTGTAAGAGCTGAAAGGGGATGATGAGCACGGGAGAACATTTGCAACACATGCATTGTTTTTTTCACCAGTGCTGCTCTGCGGGGGTCTGTTCTTGTTTGCCATTTGCTCTGGCTGGGCCATAGTGGTAGCAACCTTAGCTCACCTTTCCCTTTTCCCCGCTGGTCCCTTGCATCTCTGTGCCATTTGTGAATTCAGTTTCTAGCTGAGGCCGCAGGAGTGCTGGAGAGCAGCTCTCGTGGAGAGGCAGGATTGGCTGTGCTATTCCCGTGCCTCCCCAGGGGAGGCTCTTGCTGGAGTCTTGGCCCACGCTTTTGGGTTTACTCCAGCACAGGGAGGTGTCAAAAATTCTCCCACTCAGCTACTTTACACAGCCCCATGGTGTGTGTAACAAAGTTGACTCTTCCCTCCCATGGATGCGTGTTCCTCTCCTTTCCAGAAACAAATGTCATCAGCAATAAAAAGTGCTCCCCAACCTTAGGAGCTAAGGTAGGGAATAAAATTTTGTATTCGGCTGAGTTTAAGCTTTCTTTTCCTCTACTTGTGGGTCTTCGAGCATCATCCCTCTTCGTGGGGCCCAGACAGGACTTGGGCCACAGAAAGGGGCCTCTGAGCCAGCAGAGCCTTGCAGGCCAGTGCAGCTATCACCCAGCCTGTGTGTTTTCTGCTAAGGCCACGAAGGCAGAATTGCCTTGAGCCCTCCTGCCTGCCTTCTTTCACTTGCAGTAGAGTTGTAGACTCTCTGACTCCTAGAGCAGGTGAGGCTCCAGACAGCGAAAACCTCAGGCAGGGAAAGGCAGGCAGATCGGCATTGTTATTTATACCTGGGACTGCACAAGTTTTTTTAAACTATACTCATAGTGTAAAAACCTTTGCAAAGCTTGTATCTTCTTGGTTTCAGAGCTGTGGACCCCTGAAGAGCTAACCATAAATGTGGAGTGCCCATCAGGTGGTGTAATGCGAGAGAACTGCACTGAAGAGTAGCTGATACAAAGATCTTGTAATCTTCAGTGCTAGGAATTGTTCTCTGCTATTGTGTTATCAAGGCTGTACACAGCAGCCTTTTGATATCCGTCCAGGGAGTGAGCTGTTTCTTCAGAGATGATGAAGCTTAGATTGTATCAAGACCTCTTATGACTCACACTAAATGATTCCCCTTCCCCCTCGCAGAGTAAATCAGATTCTAGAAGCTTTGGCAATTTCAATGCATGCCGTGGCT
The DNA here is from genome assembly GCF_947461875.1 of Haliaeetus albicilla. NCBI lineage: Eukaryota > Metazoa > Chordata > Aves > Accipitriformes > Accipitridae > Haliaeetus > Haliaeetus albicilla. Next base: position 12,133,928 of record NC_091503.1, on the reverse strand, counting down.
GTTAGCTGTAAGGCTGCTACAGCCTTCACATTCTTGAATGAGTCAAAGATATGAATGAATGTTCATGGTCTTACCCAAACCTTGCTCTCTTGAACTGCGGTGTCTGGTTTGGCCAAGCCACGATACAAATATCATTTCAGCTCCTACCACCCCAGTTGATCTGTAAGGGTGCAAAGCTCATCGCTTTTCAAAATTGTCCGCGTGAATCCTGCAGTCCCTTTTCCTGTGTCTTTGGGGTGGTAAGGGTCCTTCTCTCAGATGCGTTCGGCAAAGAGGATGAGAGCATGGAGGGTGCCAGGCTTGCTGCTGCATCCTGGTAGATGTGGAGTGCTGTGAGCAGGAGCCAGCCGGAGAGAGTATTTTGGGGAGCTACAGTTGGGGTGGGGAAGGGAGAACGTCTCTGTCTTGCACCCACTCTGGGGTGTGTTCTGTGTCACAGTAGTGGGGCAGCTCCAGGTCCCCCCTTCTCTGCCATCACATAGCTTCATCTAGCCTGAAGGCAAGAAGCTGACTTTCTTCTCCTGTGTGTTGTCTTTGGGCAGCCACTTTGTGAGCTGCCAAGGCTGGGGAAGGTTTGGGAACCTGTCTTGCCCTGCTACCACATGTGTGAGGCAGCCCTGGATCAGCCCTGGTCATTTGTGAGACAGGGCTTTTGGTGAGCTGGAACCGACTCTCACAGCGGCTGTGGTCACCGAATTATTTGCAACTCTGTCCTCAACTAGTCTCTCCTGGACTGGCTACATTAATAAGGACGTGCAGGGTTGAATCCAGTTCATTGGCTTAAAGAGGCTCTGAATTCAGCTGCTTCCAGCAAGGGCTCCCTCCTTGCCCGGGGGCAGGGCGCGGCATTTTAGCATTTGAGGAGGACTGAAAAGGGGAAGGGGAAGGAGAAGGCTGAAAGCATGGCACTTGCCCCCTTCCCATGACTTTTGAAAACAAGCTTGTTGATATTTTCTTTATTTGTTTATTTATTGACTTATGCTTGGCAGCAAGCTTCATAACTTTCTAACTTTGAAGGTGAATAATATTGAGTGGAAATACAGGAAAACACACCTTATTTTGTTTGCATTTTATTTTCCATGTGAGTTGTAAGAGCACATGCCTTTTTTTTTTTCTTCTTTTTATTTCCTTTAATGTTACATAAGGTGAAGCTGGTTTAGCTTTCACTCGGGTCAGTACCACTGACAAACGTGTTAATGGCTGGGTATCATCCATGGCATTCTCTGAGAGAGGGAGGGAGAAAGCACCGCACCAAGATCCCCAGCCAAATGTGCTTGCAATGGGAAATGACCAGTGATGGACCCGCCTCTGCTCTGAATTTCTTGCCGCCTGCAGCCCGGCTTCTCGCCGTGTCACCTCCACTGCAGGGAGGTCCTTCCTGACCTGAATTGTGTGGTCCAGTGTACAGGCTGCCAAGTGCTGCACACCCTGTGCCTGGGCCAGTGGCTGAGCAAGGGACAGGATAGTGCAGAGTCAGGCCTGGGGAATTTAAATTTAAATCACTGCAAGTGCAATCACACCCGGGTCCGACATTTTTTGCCTCACAGCAAGATGGGAGGAGAAATACAAGAAAGCCATGTGTCACTAGCACGGCTCTTCGCTGTTCTCGTCGCCTCCTCTTCCTCCTCAGGGAGTTTGCAGCATTGCTCCAGCAGTACCTGCCCAAGCCCAACCCCAAGCTTCAGCAATTGCAAGCTGGTCCAAAGGGTACGTGTCCAGTAACAAACGCTGCAAAATTGAACCGCTGGCATTTAGGGTTGGGGAAATCTCTGACCAAGACCTAAACTCCTCTAATTAAACTTAGCTTATCACTCTTGCAGAAGTGCTAAAGGACGAGGCATTCTGAGCACAGTTCTCATATTGACTTTCTGTGGAGTAACCTTTATATATCTCAATAGACGTGGCCTTTTGTGCTGGACATCATTGTTTTGCCTTCTTGGCATGTGAGACAGCACAAGACAAAAACTGCAAAGTAGTTTCAACAGGGGCCGGAATTTGGCAGTGTGAGTCCCGGTGAGCACACAAGCAGAGATGGGCTCTGAAAATACTGTTATTTTAGTGTCAATTTCCATATTAAGTTAAAAGACCCTAGAACTTACTGTACAAAGCACTGCTATCCACAGCTATATTTAGCTGCTCGGATGTTTGTGTCTCCATCTCACTAGGTCTCCAGAAATGAGTGGATATTTTCCATCATGGGCTTTGAGTAGGAAGCTTGTTATATCTGACCTACTGTGAAAGGAAAACATCCATTTCACCCCCGTGCATTTTTTCATACAAGTGCTATCTTTCTACATCTCTTCTAACCTACATTAACACATTATATTTCCTTTCAAACGCTACAAACTTACTTGCTTTAATGTAGTTTGGCAATTGACTGGTATTTACGGCCAAAAGTAGAAATGAAACGTGCATGTCATTTTTAGAGAATTACATAGTGAAGGAAAACCTCCTACTATTTGGGATGACAGCCAAATCTTCATCTGGGACCTGAACTGAACACAAGCCTTGTGAATCGTTGTCCCAAACTCCTCCGTTTCCTGGGACTTCATTTCCCTGCCAGTCCCAAAGAAGTCATGCAGTAAACCCTGCCTAAGATTTTTTCCCCGAGCGTGGCTTTCGGTGGTTCCTGTCGAGGGTCCCTCCTAGCCTTGCTCCTCCGCCTGTGTCCTGGGTGACCCAGGACCCGACCTGCCAGCCTGGCTCTGTGGCAGAAGCTTGGGAGCATTTGCAGAGTCAGCACCCGAGCCCAGGGCGGTGCGGGGGAGAGTTTTGTCCTGTTTGGTAGGTCAGGATGGCAGCCAGTCTGTCATTGGGGGGAGCCTGTTTGTTTGGTTTGTTGCTTTTGTTTGTTTGTTTAGGATTTTTTTTTATGATACTTAAAGCTTGGGTTTGGTTTTTTTGTAATTAATGATTGAGAGACCAGCTGTCGGCAGTAATTCATTTTAATACGACTCAATCTGAGAAGTGTTCAAGCTTCCTCTTAGAAAAAGTGGCTGACTGCATTTTTTTTTTTTCTAGGCAGTTTGCTTGACAGATAATAATTTTTACAAAAATTGCTCTACAGAGCAAGGGACCAGACTCTGTCATTTTCCCTTCCCAGTATTCATTTCTTGCAAAAGTACCTGACATTTGAAGGAAAGCAGCCTTTTCATTAGTGGATGCATGGAAAGCCTGATGGGCAGGAGCGCAGAATAACTGGCTCTGCAATCTACAGAACTGCAATTAATTGTATTTTAAGGCTCTATTTCAGTGAGGTACCATTGCCGGTTATCATTCCAATACAATCTATTGGAACTGAATCACAGTAACTATATTTTCTCTCCTCGTGGCAATTTCAACTCTCTGTGAAAAATCACGGGAGCTGTGAGCTTTCTGAATACAAAGCAACAGGGCGCAGGTAAGTGGAGGTGACATTCCCCCATAGTTCACAGCAATTAACCTCAGTGAGGGAAAGAAAGATTAAAATGGTCACTCGTGTTTGCAAGAATTACCTTGTGATACATTGCAAATACCCTCTTGTAGGCAGTTATTTAACTTAATCTGTGCCACAGTTATGCAAATATGCTTATCATGCATTTGACAGCTTGCTCTCTCTCTCACTCTCAGAGTGGTGGTGTGTGTAAGATGGATTCATGTACACACTCCTAAAGGCAAAATGCGTGATACTTGTCAGGTTAGGACTAAATGGTGTTATTTATTTGTTTATTTTGCAAGTCTGTGAATGCGCCTCACTATTAAGAAGAGGAACACAGTAATGATTCTGTTTAATTAACGGAGAAGTAAAACTTTCTTGCCAGTTCTAAGTGCAGATCTGTCTGAGATGTCACAGGACTGGAGAATTCCTGTAAAGGGCTGAGAAAGCATTATTTGTGCTTGGTGTGCGGAGCTTTATGAAAGCAATTTACATATTTGCACACTGAAGCATGACTGCCAGCTCGCAAGCAGGGTGATAAATGATTAACTATAAATGATTGACAGTTTGGCCAAAAATCCAGCAGAGCACTTGAGCATGTGCTTAACTTCAGACAACCTGGCTCTGCTGACTGCGGTGGGGCGGTGTTGGGTCCTCTCTTAAGTTCAAGAAAGTGCTCGTGCACTTCAGTTAAACATGTGCATAAGTGACCTGGAGGACCAGAGTCTGGCTAAGAGAGCTTATAAAAGGGAAAAACTTTCTCGTATAATGCTTAAATGAGGATGGCAGCAGTAAGTAGAACTGTGAACGGATCAGAGCTCGTCAGGGATTGGAGCATCCCCAGCTCCTATCGATGAAGTGGCAGTTGGCAGTTGCCTAGCATTTCACAGACTTAGGGCAAAAATAGAGGTATTCCAGCAAAGGACTAATCTAGTCTGCCCATTTCAGAACAATGTTTTGTTCTGTGCATTTTGTTCCATTTTGTTTTGTTTTTAATTTTGGGGAACATAAACATACTAAATATTTTATTGCTGTTCTGTGAAAATCTCATTCTGCTTTGGCCAAATATTGCTTTCACTAAATGGCTTAATTGGAAATGGAATTAGGCCAAAAAAAGCCCAAACCCCCAACCTCCCAATGGTGCTTTTTTTTTCCAGTAGCTTGAAACTCTTCTCCAGCATTTGTCTTGCACTGGCCTCATGCTACCCACTGGGAGTCCTGTTAGGAACTTTGCTTCATCACAAGCCACTTTCTTACAGCATATTTGGAAGTTCCTGAAGATGGAGGTGGAAAAACCTGCTCTGAACCACAAGTGTTAAGCAAAAGTTGAAGGTCCAAATCAGGGTCATTCTGATGAAGTTGGTTTTGGACTCCACGTAACAATGCATGAATGTTTTCATGTGCCTGAGTGAAATTTAGCAAACTAGAACTACAAGTGAAGTCCACCGCTTTCTCCTTTTTTCCCTTCTAAAGGAGAATATTTGGGCTTATATCACTGTCAGAAACATATGCTCCTTGGGTTACCACTTCCATCTCCAGCAGATACCTGAAAGCAATGGCTACCCTACGTTCATCAGGCATTCGGTCAAGCATGCAATCTTCACAATGATCCCTGTGGGCTTTTACATCACCACAGAGCAGTACACGCTACTCTTGCGTGTTCTTTGTTTTTTGGGAAGCTTTTTGACTCCATAATTTCAATATTTTTTTTCTTTATTTTACCTCTGCTGATACCATCTCTCTTAAAATATGTCTGAAGTTCATGGTGGTTGGGTGAAGATTAATTAAAGCATGTCAGTGTGATGGTGTCTTTCATTCATGAGACATGCAGGAAGATGATAATCTTTTTTGGAATAAAAATTAATGGATTCAGTGCCCAAAACGCAGACTCTAGATAATTAACAAGAAACAGAAAAGGATGGTGAAAAGCTTTTTCTAGGGCCCAAATTCAGATCTAAGCAATAAGATACTGTTACTGGAGTGTGTGTTTTCCAGAGTACCCAGGAAACAAGCAGAAAAAAGGATCTAGAAAGTCCTGGAGACAGAAAAAAGTTGGAAATATGATCTGGAGAGAATGGCTGAAAAGTCTTTACAGGTTTGAGTGTGGGCTAGAAAACGATACAGAAATTATCTCTGATTTGATTCAGACTATCTTCAAGGCTTTTGTATTTCTTTTTTTCTTTTTTTGCAAAATCAACAGGGTTGCATAAAAATACCTGAATCCCTCAGTGATTTTCCTCGTAATGGAAATAACTTGAAAGACACTGGACAATGATCAAACAGCATGACATAAAACTGCTATGAAAGTAGCCATATTTTTTTAGTTAGAGGGGAGGGGGCCTAGAGCTTTCTCCTTATCTGTTTAAAGCATCAAAATAGATTTTATGCCTCTGTAATCCATGAACCTTGGATATAAGCCAACAACTGCCAAAATCAGCAGGAATTTCTCAAAGCCTGTGGAAGCCAATGGATCCAAAGGTGGGTCGATTGTAGATAGTTCAACAGTCTAAATGCTCTCTCAAGAGCATAACTTAAAGGCTGGTTGTTATGTTCATGCGCTTACACTTTTTGGAAGTCTATTATTCCCTTTTTAAAGCCAGGTTTGATACACTGGACCTATGTGCAAGTCGTGGCTTTCTGGTATGCAGCCACATTGCTGCAGCTTTTCCAGGTAATGGTTCTGGTTGAGGTGACGAGCTGACTGTCTTCTCATATGCAACCCATCCCACTCCCTCCAGCCAAATCCTCCAGCTCCCTTGGTCTCAGATTTGAAATCCCAACCTTCACTCAAAACTCTTTGTATATTTGTCAGCTCATGAGTGTGAGCAGGAGCAACACCTGATCAGCTGTGAAGAGGGAAAAACTGCTAGCATTCATTTTCATAATCAATCCTGATTCCCTGGGGAGAAGGTACATGGAGGTGGATTTCATCACCAGCAAATTAACTTGAGAGTGAGCGAGGGATGTGCAAGAAGAGCTCACAACTCTTCCATTACCATTATTGAATGGTTTGAGTTTGCTTCTGTTACTAAAGGAAACTATATATATTGTCTCTTTTGTGTTTTCTTTCCTCTGGGCTCAGACAATTCAGAAATCAGTAAATCACATAAATTCATATCAGGAGAGGCAAGTTTATTGTTTTCTGTTTTAAACCAGTTCTTCTACGTTTTGTCTTGCCTGCAAAATCCTTCCTGCTTCTCAAATGCAAGATAATGCAGGCAGGCAGTGTTTCTAACATAAGCCAGAAAAGATGTGATGATAAATGTTTAACTGCAGTTTTCCATTCCATATGCTGAAAGTAAGAAAAGGGAGAAAAAAATAGACATGTTAATGATGTCCTATCATCATCATAGTCTCTTCAGCTGACATGGGAGGAGGATGCATAATTACCTGGACAGAAACTAAGTATATTGACTTCAGTTATTCCTCAGCTGGAGCTCTTTTTCAGTGTGTGAGCACAAAAAGCTTTAAGGAATAATGCATAAAAATGCTATTATCTTTGGAAAGAGCGATATTCAGTTGGCTTGGCTGTTATGTAGGTGAAAGCACGACGGGTACCGAGACTGCTGAGTACATTTGCATGAGATTAGTTAAATCATTTAAGCAGAATGTCCCCCCTATCTGTTTCACCCTATGCTCAGATGCTGGGGAACTTGGAAGCAAAAGTAGCAGTGAAGATGCAACACTGCATGGGCAATTCCATTATTTTTTTCTGATAAAAGAAGAGGCGCAAAAAGGTGGGAAGAGGCTGACTAGTTGTGGGAAGCAGTAGTGGGAAAATTGGCAGCTCTGGGTTCTGTCACAGCGTGCGACCTCAGGCAACTTGATAAAGTGTCTGGGGTCACTTTTTTGCACTTGATTTCATTTTGAACAAAACGTCATGACACCAAAATTCCCACTGCTATCCACAGCATTCAGTAGGAGGTACAGCCAGCGTCAGTACTTCCCCTGTGAAATGGGAATCGTTTGAGAGGATGACCCACACTTTACCCCTTCCCTGAAAGGTTAATAGCCTACCTGGACATGAGGGGCAGTTTCCTATCACTACCTCTGTACTGCCTGCGGCGGGAATCTGATCTCGGTTGGGGTCTCTGGGAACCGCAGTAATGCAAATAATAATGCTCCCCCCAGCATCAGCTAAACGCCATTTCCCAGGTTTTGATTGCCTGGTGCCAATACGGTCTGATGATACTTGCTAGGTAGACGCTAGCCTTTCCAGCGTAGCACTAGTATGTGTTTGCCAGGATGGATGGGGTCTTTTTGCGGGCTGGTTTTGCTGCCTTCGTAGGCAGTTTAGAGAATAAGTCCCCAGGACATTGTGCTTTGGAAAACAGGCATAGGGATTGGGGCATGTTAGCTCAGCTGCAGTTTTATTGGCAATATGGGACGTGAAATAACAAAGTTTTCATCTGGCCATGGAAATGACTAAATAGAAGTACTTTACGACTTTGGGAGTGTTACATTCTTGTCATGTTTCAGCATTTGCAGATACAACAGATGAAGCAAATTAAATTATGCATGCACTAAAGGAATGCATTGTTAGCCACAGTCTTTGTTAACTTGCCTGCAAATAAATAAACACAAATAACTAGAAGATGTATCTTGACGATTTGGTAGGTTGGGTTGGGTTTTTTTGCCTTATGCTTATACATGTAATATATATGCATGTGTGTATATCTGTAGGTGACCCGTCAGCCATACCTGCTGCACTCGTTACCTGGTGGGTCTCTCATTGTAGGAGAAGCCACATGGCTGCGCTCCCTCATTTGCATTCCAGTTGTATATAGCTTTGGCAATTTGTTTATGCAACTGAATGTATGCAATGATCAATATCACAGTCTGCAATAAGTCTCAATTAACGTTGCCACAGGAATCTTCCTTCATGTTTGTGCTGGCTTCTGTAGATTTAAACGCTCAGCCTTAACGATGCATTAATGTTGTTTTCCTTTTTTATTTTAATGCTGTGTTTGCAGTATAAAGTCCACAATTTATTTTGTTCTCTTTGCCCAGCAGGAACACTTTTTCCACTGACTCTTTAATAAGAAGCCCTTATGAGTACGAAAGCTATTTATCTTTATTAGCTATATATTTTGCTCATCACCTCTCTTACATTTATGAATTAAATATTTACTGATTTTTTCACAAAGAAGAATGCCTCACTGCTCAGTAAGAACAATTACCACCAGCTATGCACAGAGAACCGTAAGCAAAACAAACTTGCATTACTTCTGGAAGTCATGTCAGAAGTGACAGGAACTGAATCTGTCTTTTAATGGAGATCCTTGTGGGGCTGGGGTTTTTTTGAAGATATCTGTAAAATGCATTGTGAAAGAAGGGCTTGCATCTGTTTGTTTGCTTTCTTTCATTTACTTTTTGCTTTGCATTACGCAAGCAAAAGTGAAGGAATTCTTGTTCTCTTCCCATCTTTCTGCTTGTAATCTCATCGATAGACTAAGAGAACTGATGAGTATTCGTTCTGTCTGCTGTCGTGTGACACCTATTCAATTATAAATGAAAGTGATTATCTTACTCTCATTTTTTGATGAATTAATTTTAAGGCTCAAAGGACCAGCGTGGTCAGCTACCAGATATTACTGCGTCAAGCCTACAGCTCTAATTAGATGTCAGTGAAGAAAGGTGTGCAACCTCGACCAGAAACCTTGCATTCATGTAGCATACATGACAAACCCCCATCACCTCTGAAAATATGGAGCTTGTTTTCAACCTAGATTATGTACCTTCAAACTGCAGCCACGGAATTTGATGCTGAGTCTGTATCTACAGCACAGACCCCCCCCATCAAGGAAATCAGTCAGGGAAAATAACTCTAAAAATTGTTTCCCCTCCCCAGCAATATCCTGTGTTGTTTGAGGTTACGTCCCGTGAGCAGAAGACCTGGCGGAGCCTGGGCAAGGCTGTCCCTGTGCCCCTGTCCCCTGGGCGCCCGTCCCCGTCCCCGGGTGCCCTGCAGAGGACAGACGGACGAGAGGCGTTCGCTGACCCACCCGCCAGTTGTGCCCAGTCTTGGCCGCATGCTTTTCCCTGGGATCTCTTATTCTCCCAGGCTGCTATGTCTCGTCAGCCTTGTAGAAATTCAATTATTTTTGAGACATATCTCTGAGACTCCTTTGAATTCAGCTGAAATTGGCTTCGAGAGCGAGGCAGAGAGGGATGGAGGAAGCCTTCTCTCCTGAGGACAGGGGCTAATAACTCTGGCCTCTCTCTGCCCATCCTTCCCCCCCCTCCTTTATCGCAGCCCTTGGCAGTTGGAGATTAAAGACAACTTGTGCCCTCTGGTAGAAATCACCTAGGCAGATCACCCTTTTTTGGGCAAATACTGCCTCTGGGGAGGCAGCCCTCTGCACCTCATGATCCAAATGGGCCCAAACTAAGCCCGTCCCACTGTTCGCTACCGACTCCCTTGAAGCTGGCAGGGTACCCCGGAGACCTGAGCTTTGATTTTTTGGGGGGATTGAGGAATTTGGGGAAAGAAAGGGAGCTTCTGTGCCCCGTGGGCTTGACGTGTGTGAGAGGCTTCCCCTGCAGCTGGAGCTCGGCCCCTCGCTGGGGAGCTGCCACGCACCGGCCCTCCCTGAACGCGTGCGCAGCTGTAATCGCTTCTTTTCTGCTTCTTTTTTTCAGCTGGGCTGGCACCACCCGTGAGATGGGATCACCCTAAGGAGGGACACATGAGAAAACGCAGGAAAAGCCCCCTTTGCCCACCGTCCTTCGCTGAGAGACGAAGTCCTTGGGTTTAACGCTAGTGGAGCCAGCGAGCTCAAATGGCTTCACACTGGCTGCATGTTTCAGTGGGCTCCCATAAGAAAGCACTTTTTGCCAGAGCTTTGGGCTTTGCTTTTCTTTTTAAAGGAACAGAAACATAGGAAGGAAAAAGCCTTTCCTCAGCAGCACTGTTCACAGCGTCACGGTTTTCATTAGCTGCACTTTTCTTCCGCGACAGCAATAATGTCACCTCCCTCCCGCCTGTCACCTCCTCTGGGCTCTTCTGACACATCAGTCAAATGCCCACAGCAGGATTGCCACGAAATGTCTTTTGACAGGAACGGCAGCTCGTGGCCCACAGCTGCGACGGCTGTTATGACGATCAGCGTGAGGACAGCACAGGGCGCAAGCGCCGAGGTGGCGTCAGGCGTCGGGCCCTGCGCCATGTTCTTCAAAACGCTCTTTAATCCGCTCTTCTTGTGGGACTTCTCCCGCCTCGCGTCTGGTGGATTAATTTCTCCCTGGGGCTGCAGCCCTCTGTTTGCCATTATCTCTTTGCAGTGAAACACCTCTCTAATGATCAACTGAAAGGCAGCAAAACTGAAAGAAATTTTCTGTGTGTCCCGGCAGAGGAGGTTTGGGTCAACGCTTTCTTGCCAGGCATGGGCCATCAAAAGCTACCATCTAATTAGTCACCCTCCTCTATTTAAGCTCTACTGATATTGCATCTCCATTTTATTGTTTCTATGGCAGGTAAATGCTTTCTTTGCAAGACGCTTTCCTCTAGCTAAGGTTACGTAGCCCTCCATGGAGGTGGGATTAGTACCCCTGAGGGCCAGGAACCGCAGTGCCAGGAGGTCTAACTGGAAGCACTGCTGCTCTTCGGCGTTAACCCTGGCTTGGATGGTAAGGTGAGCAACGCGCATTCAAATACGCACGTCCCGTCTCTCTGTCCTCCCCCACCGGCGTTTCTAGCGTAAGGCATTGCAATGGGAAGACCCCGTCCCTTGGCTGCCAGGGTGCTGGGATGCTCTCAGGTGTGCAGAGGAGGGAGGTCAGCTCCATGTCCTTTGCTGCTACACTCACCCCACCGGAGCAAAACCAGGGTAGTTTGGTCCCAAGGGGCCTGTGCCCACCAAGGAGAGCCCAGGGCTCTGCAGCAGGTTCGTCGCTGCCTGTTGGAAACGGCCCGGCTCCCGCTGACAGCGAGTGACATGTTCTCCGGTGGCATCAATCCAGTCACAGCTTCACCCAGGTTTGTGATGAAGGATACTTTCCTTTGCCGCTGCCGCCTCCTCCTCCTCCTCCTCCCCAGGACTGACTCGTTGAAAACCATGGCTGGCTTTCAAAAGCTGGCAGTTAAAAAAGAGGTAACGACGTGCCTGCCCATGAAAGCTAACCGTCCTGAATGAGCTCATGAGAAAATCTGATCTAACCTGCCTGTCTGAACAGTATTTATAAACACTGCTACCCAAGGATTAGGCAGCCCAGCCCGGCTGCACTGATGTAGTCAGTAAAAGCAGCTGTTTATATTGCAAGCTTTCTGATGTAGCAGGGTTTTATAAAAAAGTCACAAGGTCATGCTTTTTTTTTCTTTTTTTTTTTTTTGGCAAAGCCTCTAAAGGAACAAGCAGTGCTTCAAAACGCTGCTGTCTCCATTTATTTAAACATTTTAGGATGTTGATTTCATGTCCCCACCCCCCATCTCAAACCTCAGCAAACATCAAGATTTGTCTTCAGAGCTGTAAAGGAAACCGGGATTCATTCTACAGACGAGAGCCTCGCTGGATGTAAATTCCTACAGCTGCACCTGGAGTGGGCAAGCTGAGCTGATTTTCACCAGCTGATGAGCTTTAACTGGGAAGAGAAGTCACTGCTTTGGGCCAACTTGCATGGGGACGCGCTGCTCCCAGCGCTCTGCCGTTGCAGCCCTCCGACCCGTGCAACTCTCAGTGCCCGCTGCCAGCCCCCTGCTGCGTGTAGGACTGGGGTTTTCAATCAGGTCTGGCCAAAATACAGCTGTTGTACCCCCAGGTTGTGAGCCACCCAAATGGGGTGCCCCCAGGCTATGGGTTTCAGGTGGCCTATTTAGACAGGGGAGTTGGAGGATGATGGGAAGCAGCTGGGGGATGAGGGTCTGGCTGCTGATCCCCAGAGTTGGGATTACTGGGGGCCCTCCTGGTTATTCTCCTCTTGCCCTGGGCTCCCTCAGGTATGTGTCCTGGGCTCTTGCTGTATGGGGGGGTTGGTATGTGGTTTTTACCACAAGGCAGAAAGGCTTTCAAAGCTGCTAGTGTATCTGTGCCGCATACCCTTTGCGCTCAGGGTCCTTTCCTGCTCTCTTGCTGCGCATCAGAGGGGCTTCCGTGCCCGGCTGCTGTTGAAGGAGATTTCCTCCTCTCTGCCCTAGCAGCTAAGCAGAGGTCTGTACTGCTGCTTTTGTGATACCCCAGGAATATTTTTTTTCAGCTGTTGTTTGTTGTAAAAGCACGCTAATCCTCTGATTCCACCCCAGTAGGAATGGAAACCCTGGTTGTTTTGTTTTACTTTACTCGACAGTCAGCATTTTCACTAGATGAGATTGAAGGATAAAGGATGTTTGCTTAGGACTGTGGGTGTGTGCTACTAGATAACGGTAATAAAAGAAAAGAATTATTAAAATTGTACTTAGCTTTAAGTATTTTTTTGGCTATTTCTGCAACCCAGCTATCTTTTTGGGGCAGTTCATTAGCTGCTGCCCCTGGGGCTGGCATATTCTGCTACCTATTCCTCTGATTTTAAAGATGGCTGCTAGAGAAACTATTGTGGTTGCCATGTTTCTTCATAGAAAAACTTTCTCTTCTTCCTGTCTGATTGTCTTTTGGTGCCTGTGACTTATCCCTGGGACCTGGCTCTGTAAGGACTTGCATCACTTCTGTCTTCCCCCACTCCCCCTTCAGGTTACTGAATTTACATTTCTATTGTACAAGTAATTACCTCATTCCTGGCTTCAGGCTGCATGCTTTTGCTTAGGAAAACTGTGGTGTGGCTCTATAAATGATATATTATGAGAAATGTTAACAGTACAAACTCCTTTTATGATTTATAATTGATAGCTCGCCACAAACTTTGCATACAGCCTAAATGCAGAAACATGACCAAAGGGTGATCTGAGGACATGGTTCCCAACACCGTGCAACACTTGACTCCCATTTTATTAGATTTTTCGGAATTCAGAAGAGATGCTGGGATTCCCATAGCCGATGAAGGGCAAATCCCATACCCTTTGCCATGTGCCTTTTGGCAGCGTGTTGCCGCTTTTGCGGCAATTTTTCTACATCAGTATCTTTGGCAGATGCAAGCGCACAGAAGTGAGGGACCTCCAGCCCCTGGCTGGTGGCCTTGAGGAGAGGCTTCTCCAGCCCTGTGGTGTTCAGGGCTCAGTGGTCCCCTGCCAAAACGCTGGCATTCTGCTGCCATGAAAGAGAGGGCATGGGCTAACGGGCTCTTCCAAGGAGGAAGGAGCTTGCTGTATTTGCCAAGCCTATTTCTCCTTGGGCTTTACATCCAGATGGGCGTGAGCGTGCACACACGGTCTCTACCTCCCTGTGTCTCTCAACCCCAAAGGTGTCCACAGGACTTGCCTAACGGTCCTATGGATGTGACCCCACGGACGGCTGGCTGCCCTCCACTGAGGCTGCAGAGTTAATGCTCCTACCTTTGTTGCTTCAATTAACCCCTTGCATTAGATGGGAAATGCCTAAAGTACATCTCTTTTATTCCCAGTCCTGTTCCCAGTGAAACCAAGTGACAAAAACCCCCTACATAACATCAACAGAACCAGAAAGTCTCAGAAATCCCACTGAAATAACTGAGATCAGATCTGGGCCCCAAACAGCTGAATAAAAGTAGCAGTCTGGGCTAATTTTTTAAAAATATTTTTTTTTTTTTTCCCAAAAATTCTTTTAAGGAGTTTGAAGGGTGTGGAGACTATTTTTTTATTCTACTTTAAATTAGGAAGAGATGGCAGTGAAGCTGGTAAAAAGTATAAAGAATTTTTCTCTGAGAAATTGTCTTATCGACATTGTTCTTTTTATATATATATGCATATAGAAAAAGAAAATCTAATGAAAAGCCTTGCCCTTCCCCCAAAGCCCAACCTTTTCGGAGTTTGCTTCATCAACCTTAAAAAAGTAGTTTGGAAAAACACTTTTAACTGAAAGGCAAGGCTAAAAAGGAAATGTTTTGCTGAAAAGTGATTTCTATCTGAAAAAGTAGCTCTCCTTTGCCTAGTTTCTATATTTAAATTTTTATCAGAGAAAAAACTGTTTTTGCAGGAAAGTTTCTGTGCAGGAATGCTGATTGGTTCAGTGCAGGAGTCAGAGTCTCAATAGAGAGTAACTCTTCACTGAGCTATATTCCAAAAAACAAGCCTCCAATTAATTTTGTTTTTACTGAAAAATGCTCTCTGTCTCTTGCTGAGTATGTCTGGCAAATTTCAGGCTAACAGTTCCGTATGTCAAAGCTGTGCTGGGGCTGAAATAGGATTTACCCTGGAAAACAACTTGTGACCTTCTGTCCTTTCTCTACTGCATCTTTATAACGGGTGTAAATCTAGAAGATTAATTGTCAAGATGAGTCTGAAGGACTCATTTGTCATATCCCTATACATACATACATCTGTTTACCCTTCTCAAGTAGGGATGATGTTCATAATTTGTAGCCAAGGCTTGATTCATAGATGATAAAGCAGCTTTGAAATGTGTATGTTTGCTTGACGTAACCCTTCTAAAAATGATTCACAGGATTAAAAATCTCTGTCAGAAAGCCAACTAAATGGTAAAGCTAATAATCTCTGCCAGGGCCGCCGGCACAGGTTGTCACCTAACAAATGGTTGGGTTTTGTGGACCTTTAAGAGCAAACATCTACAGTACGGCTCATGGGTCAGTAACACTATGATGCAACTTAGTGACATTTTAGATGCGGGGTGGGGGGACTCAATACAAATATCTTGTCATTTTTATCTACTTGAAAACAAGAGCAATGAACGTGAATTCTTTTATCAGCCTCGAGGTTTTAAGTTGCCTGTGCTAAAACAGAGTCTGCAGAGCAGCAGTTTTGTAACAATTACATGCTAATACTTTCCTTTGTGAGGGTAATCCTATTTTAATGTTTCTAATTTATAATTAAGCTAATTTCTATTAGAAATCATGTCACCCTCCTTCCCCATAATCTCACAATGCATTTACAACGATAAAGGCTGAAAACGATCTGCCTTCTCCTTTCGACTGAATGGATCTGTGTGTGCTGGAGCGCGGAGACAAGCCCGTCCTGGGCAGGAGGCTCCTCAGCAATGGGCAACCCCTTTCCCAGTCACTGCAGATAAAAGGGTTCAAGAGCTGTCAGAAGGCACGGGGGTCCCTCTGAGACGGGGGTCGCGATATAGGCTGGGCTGCAAAACCTCTCCAGAGTCCCCGCTCCCCTGCGGGCTGCAAACGGGACAGAGGGCAGCGGTGGCCCTGATGCTCTGCCGCAAGGGAGCGAGCCGGGGCGGGTGGGTCATCATCCAACTACGGTTTTGCCGCTTGGTTGCTTGGGTCCAGAAGAGGCACCCCAGGTGCTCGGGTCGGTTCAAAGGGTCCCGGCTACGCAGCACCCGGGGGTCGGAGAGCAGGAGCCAGAGCAGGGCTGGGAGTCCTGACCGGGGACCGCAGTGGGCGCCCAACCGTCAGGCTGCCCCGGGAGGGGGGAACCGCGGCAAAGGGGACCCGTTTCTGGCTGCTGCCACACTCTGCGTTGGCACGGGGGAGAGCCCCGATTTGGAAGGTTGCAGAGAGAAAAAAACCCAAACCCCTTACCCTCCTGAAAGCCTGGTGTAGAAGATGAAAATATTCATCCTGCAAAATGTTCGGAGAGGGAATTTTCTTGTCCTCTCTCTTGATCAAAGATTTTCCTTCCTTGATCCACTTGCTGGATGACAACGTTAGTAGTAAAGTGTTGTCCCTTTCATCCTCATGGGTCAGTCTTTTAAAATCTAACTCAAATGGCTACCTCGTAGGGAAGCGTGTTTTAGTATAATAGTTCTTATATGTGTTTTTAGAAGCATCAGCTCCATAGATATCCACCTATCTGAGTTTTTAAATATTTTTAAAATCAAAAAAGCCTGGACAAACCAGCCTAAAACCAGCTCTAAGTTCAGAATAAAAATGAAAATTGGAAAATGCATTCAAAACTTTCATAATTCAACATTTCTTGATTCCTGGTATTAAGAAAAGAAATGGAACTCACAGGTTTTGGTGCTGTGATCTGGAGGGAATATCTCGCAGAAAAGCTGGGAGGAAGGATCTGAAAGAAGGTTTTGCTTTTTGTTGTTCACCCATTACTCATCTTAGCGTGAGGTCTGCAGCTGAGGAAGCTATATGGTTTGTAATCTTCTGATCTGTTGGGGTTTTGCTTGGTTGGTTTTGGGGGTTTTTGGTTTTTTTGTTTTTTTTTTTTTTTTTCCCTGGGAAAACAGTTTTTAAAAAAGGGCCAGATTTATTACAACACTTGAATGCTACAAATCATCACTATCCTGTAATGCTAAATCTTGATACAAACATGGAAACAGAAAGGCTTTTGGGGCTAGACTTGACTGTTCTGCACTGTTTTTCTCTCTCCTCCTCTCCCGTTTTTCCCTTCCAGAATCACTGATGTATCTCTAATAGGAAAAATGCAAAGCGTGCAAGTTGTCTGGGCACTATGGCTCAACATCTTGTCATGTTGCACTATTATGTTGACTGTTCTATAAAAGGAGAGTGCATGAAAAAATTCCAGAAGCACTGTTCTCTTTCAGGCAACCGCAAAAGCAATTCCCCTTTTTTGTTGGCCGTGGGAAAAGAGATTCTACAGAGATGGGCATCTTGGAGCTAATCAGCTGGTTTGACTTAATGGGAGCTGTATGGAGGAAAGCCAGTGGCATATTGCAGACCTAACTGTGCTCAGACTTAGCTATTGTTTCTCTCGACCGCTTTTTTTGGATGCAGAAAGAAAAGAGAAGGAGCTGCAGAATTCTGCTTCCAACAACTGGGTGTATTGATTGATCATAATTATCTTATAAAATGGGAGGGGATGAAATAGGGAAACTTGACCTTATTGTTTTTAAGACTTTTGAGGGATTAATTTATTTATTTTGGTATTTTGTGGTTATGCCCACTGAAGTATGAAGTCCTTCAGCTACATGTGTCTGTCCATGTGTTTTTATTTTAAGATATTTATAGAGCTCCACTATTGCAGTAGCTGTGCCTTTCACAATCTGTAGTTCAGTACATTGCTCTGAACTAACACTGGTGACTACCCCCCTCTTTGCACAAGGGGAATTGAGACAAAGCATATGCATTTGTTGAACTCGGAGGGGTTTTCTTCCTCATTTAAAGCAGCGTATTTGTTTCAGTATATGGAACAGCAAGTCTTGAAGAACCTCAGCACAATGATTCAGAAACATTAAACCATGTTCTGTATGATGCAGCCGATGCTCCAGTGCTTATAGCTCCTGCCTGCCTCATACCCGCATACATCCCGTTACATAGCCTTACTGCAGTCTGCCGTGGAGAAGAAATGGGACCCAGTCCTTTCCAGAAGCAAGGAGTCCTCAGCAAAAGCAGATAAAAATGCTCAGCAAGGAAGCAGAGACCTTCATCACCCCTTTTTCACTTGGTTACAAAAGGGTTCATAGCGGACCTATGGCTAAATTCTTTGATCGGAGCAAAAGCTTCCTAACTTTTTCTCGTTGGCTGTGGTTTTTGTAGTGCTGGTTTATGAAAACAAGGGTGCTCTCTCTGTTCTAGTTAACGAGAGCAGTAGCAAATCACCAGCCTGTTAAATTGTTGGTTTGCTCACATGATGTGTGCCTGTGAAAATGCTACCTTGGGTCAAAATAAAGCTGAATAGTAAAGCCATGTGACTACTAAGGGAGAGAAAGGGCATGAAGAGCAATGGAGTAGCACATCAGAAAACACTTGTTATAGGCTTGATTGGAAAAGTATTGAAGTTAATGGTGATATCTTCTTCAGCAGGTTTGGATCAGGCTTTTACAGAAAAGCATTTGGGCTCATTCTATGGTTGCTTTATATAAATAGATCTGGGGCTCGATGATTGCAATGGAGGGGTGCCTCAAGGGGCTTTACACAAGTCACTTGGGCGTGAGCAGCAGCCTGGTCACGCTCTGTTCGAGCAGGGGCCTGGGATGATGCTCTCGGGGGTCATTCCCTATTCTCTGCTCTCAAGCCTTGCTTCAGCAGTTCTGATGCTGCAGTGATTAGATTCCCTTAGAAATTTGCATGGTTACAATTGTTCCAAGCTGTCGCGGTTTAACCCCAGCCAGCAGCTAAGCACCACATAGACTCTTGCTCAATCCTCTCCCCTCCCAGTGGGATGGGGAGGAGAGTTGAAAAAAAGAAATAAAACTCATGGGTTGAGATAAGAATGGCTTAATAACTAAAGTAAAATAAAACCAATAATAATAAAATATAATAAGAATTGTAATGAAAAGGAATATAACCAAAAAAGAGAAATAAAACCCAAGACAAGTGACGCACAATGCAATTGCTCACCACCTGTGGACCGATGCCCCAGCAGTGATCGGCCCCTCCTGGCCAACTCCCCCCAGTTTATGCACAGAGCATGACATCCTATGGTACAGAATATCCCTTTGGCTAGTTCAGGTCAGCTGTCCTGGCCATGCTCCCTCCCAGCTTTTGTACACCTGCTTGCTGGCAGAGCATGGGAAACTGAAAAATCCTTAACTAAGGACAAGCGCTACTGAGCAACAACTAAAACATCAGTGTGTTATCAACACTATTCTCACACTAAATCCAAAACACGCTGTACCAGCTACTAGAAAGAAAATTAACTCTATCCCAGCTGAAACCAGGACGCAAGCCTTGATGTTGACATGCTTGTTTCACTATTAAAGTTTATGCAGGAGCAGTCAGCCCTTCTTTATCTGAAAGGCATGCCAGTCAGAAAAGTCCTCTGAAGCAATTCTTGCCTCCGTGCTGGAAACCATTTGGGTTCAGGCACGTTAACTCTATCTCACTGGAGGTCTTTGGGCTTCCTGGGCCTGGCTGATTGTCAGAGGCAAATCCTTCCCCCCAGAGTAGCATCGCGTGGTTCGGGTGGGAGCTGGATGCTTTGGGGAGGGCTCCGAATCGTGTCTCAGCACCCCACGCTGCGTCCCTGGAGATCCACTGTGCCGCGGAGCGCAGGCACCCCGGCGGCTTTGCTGAAGTGACCCCGGGTCCAGCCGGACCTGTCAGACTGCTGGGCACGGGCTGGCTCTGGGTCCCTGGGGCATCTCGCTGTGCCGGCGGTGAGAGGGTGTCGAGGGAACAGCTCGTCTGTCTCTGCCACGTTGGCTGACGAGCTTGGGCTCCCTGCTGCACAAAGCGGGGCATCTCCTGGAGCTGAGCTGCTTCGGAGCCAGTCTTTGATGTGTTACTCTGTTGGGGCAGATAAATCTCCCAAAGCTCGAGCTGAGTTTTCATAGAGCCAGGTTCAACCCACGGCCATGCTGGTATGCAACTAAGACAAGCCATCCCTGCATAGCTGAAAGGTGCCTCTTGATAATTTATTCCCCACTATGAAAATATGTGGTTTAATGCTGGTGTCGGTGTGTGTACGTGACCATGCGCTGCCTTGCCACGTTGCTCATTTAGCAGTACCGAGGATGGGACGGTCCGGGCCTTTGCTCCCTGTCTTTTGCCTGTAATACAGAAAGGTGGGGCAGATGGTCAGTTTATTTGTTTTTTCAGTGAGGGGGGAAAAAAATCGGAGGTGGTTTCACCACCATACTATTAGTTGAGGTCACCTTGCGTCTAAGAGTGCTTCTGCAGGGAAGACAGAGGTCCTGAGGGATTTTGGGCCCTCAGACCAGGGGAGCTCATAATGCCTCTCTGCCCCACTGTCACTTTGTAAAAGGGAAATTTTCCACGTATAAAGTCTGGTAGCTGTTCCTCTGAAATATTTAATTCCCTAATGGGTAAAGCTCATCCCTTTAGAGATGGCCATAAAAACCGAATAACACAGCTTTCGGGATGCTGAGGTGATGCTGTGGCTGGCTCACAGTATGAGAGTGGATTACACCCTGGTGTTGGCAAAGTGTTTTGAAACTCTGAGGAGAGCACCCTAGATTCATAATTCATAGGATTTAAGTCCAGAAGGGACTATTAGATCATCCAGCCTGACCTGCATAATGCAGGTCATAGCGTTTTGCTGAGTAATTTCTGCTTCAGTCCTGTAACTTCTGTTTGAGCTACAGTGTACGTTATAGAGGAACATGTAGTTTTAATTAAATGAATCCAGAAATTAAGATTTTTTTTTCATTATTCAGTGGTAGTTTGGTCTAGCAGCTAATTGCTTTCAATGGTTTGTGATGAATAAAATAAATTGTATCTTGTTTCTAAGCTAAGTTTCCAGCCATTAGATCTCACTACACTTTTGTCTCCTAGAATAAAGAGCCATCTACTCGCAGAAATATCTTTTTAATGTGAAAGTTTTAGCTATGAACTACAAAATCCTGAAGTTCAGGATCTTGATAACTTCAACTGGACATAATGAAAAGAAGGGAACCTCTGTGTTCCTTGGATAGATCACGCTTTTTATTCTGTACATTTATTATGCCTGCAGAACAGACTTGGTACTTGTGGAAATTAACAAAAGCAAATCCCTTCTAATACATTAGTAAACATGGCTCAAAGCCTGTTCTTCAGTCAGGTGAAGGAATTGTCTCCTGCCTTGGAAAAAACCTCAGCTGAAATAAAAATTTATATTAGAGCTATGAAAAGCATTTCATCAGACCTCAGATGCAGTTGAACTTAGCCTTGGGCCAGAGGCTGAGTGAGTTCATGAACCTCAGCTCATGCTAGCAAAAATTCAGCTGTGAGAAATGCTGCTTCTCCTCCTCCCATGACAACTCACACCTTCAACCATGCTCCCCAGAGCCACCCATACAGGAAGGACATGGAGGGAGACAAAAGCAGGAGGAAGCAGCTTACATCTTTTTTTGCCCCTCATTTTTCCTGGGAGAGGATTTGGTTGCCCTTCCCCACTTTTCCCTCAGTGTGTGGGGATGCAGGATGGCATGAGAGTGTCCGAGACGTCCACGATGCAGACTCTTGCCTTATATTGTCCTTGAAGGAGTTTCTGGGTTGTTGGATACTGGCCCTGCCCAGAGGAAAAGTAAATAAACAAGATAACTCCCATCCCATCTGATAATGTTTGTTAGGATAGAGAGGAGTGGAATACTTTTGCTAGAGCTAGGCATCTCCATCAGAAGCTCTCTGCTGGTAAAATGCTGGCAAAGTGCTCCTTACATAGAGGTAGTTTGTAAGAGTCCCTTAAACAAAATACATAATGACTGCAAAATCACGTTACTGCATCTCACAACTTCTGTTTTTAAATCATAAAATGGAGCTGCTTGCTGCAGTTATGCTGAAAATGTTAAGTGTGGACCTGGCTTTAGTTTGAGGGAGTCGAGGTGGTTGGCATGTCTGGTTAGTCGCCACAGTAAGAAGTTAACTGTGAGGAAGACCCACGTGATTATCAAGTTTGTTTTTTTAATACAGAAAGCAAACTTAGAAAGAGTAAGTGTTATCCACAAATGCTGTCATCACTGATAGTTGTGCAAAAGATGCTAGATACCTACATAAATACTTTGACCTTTAGGTTTCCTGCAATAGATGGTTATGGATATACTTCTCAGAGCTTTCTATTTTGGCCACCTACCCTAATTTCCCTTTTATTTTCCAAATTCTTCAGCTATGTCTACAGTGCAGAAATGTGCTCTGATAGATTGGTCTCTGCAGCATATAGTACAATAAGAAGCTGGTCAGGAGTGAAGCACCCATGTGTTGCTGGGTCAGCACCAATAGTTGACCAGCTATGGGAGGGTTTCCACCAGTGGGCCGGACACTATTGTGTCTTCAGTCTGCCACATCCTACTGCTCCTGTTCCATGGGGCCAAGGGAGCGGCAAGAGGTCTGTTAAAAACATTCCCTTTACTTAGCACATACCGGTCCTAGAGTAGAGAAGTCTTTGGTGGCTCTTTTGGATGTGGTCAGTGTTCTCTCAGCTGGAGCTTCATTGGCAGGCTAGTCCCCACCTGCAACTCTTCACAGCCCAATTGCTTTTTTTTGTTCTGTCTGAGCCTCTGCTGGCAGAGAAAAGAAGGTGCATAGAGGTGATGCTGGAATTCATAGGAGTGATGCAGGGTACAGGGGAAAGTGAACAGCAAGCTTGGCTGAAAAGCTCACACCACAGTTTTGTGAAGAGCCACCATAAAGGAGATATTCCTCTCTTCCTTGGCTACTTGTTCCTGCCCTTTTCTTTGTTTTGGCAGAAAAGATGATGTAGCTGGAGATTAGGGTGCTGGTCTGGCTGAAAATAAATACAGCAAACCAAAAATTGTTAGTTTTATTGGGGGGGAGGTGAACTTCGACTACTACATGTTTGAGAGATGTACTGGTATGAGAACCAGCAGTCTGCTAAGTTGCTGGTTGCAAGTTGTGAGCATTCTGTGTAGAGCGTGCTAAAAAGGTGCAAACCCCAGTACCCAATCTGGCCATGAAAAGCAGTTGTTACTTATCCTCCAGCCATGTTTCTTTCCCTGGTGACTGCATGCAGGAAAGCAAGCTGAGGTATTCTGTCCATAAATGTTTTGATAAACCAGATGGATCCCTTGCCAAGCCATCTGATTTTATTTAGTTTTATCTCCACATTTCTTTTACAGCCAGTTTCTATTGTATGTCTAATGAATCTGTAGTGCTACTATCTCCTTTGGTAATTGTCTTTCCTGTGCATTGACTGGCATGTTGGCAGATGATCGATGGCCTGGGGCTGCTGCGTAAAAGATCCAACAGTGGCAATACTGGCAGGACTGTAGCAGATGCTTTGACGTTGCTAACGTGGGGTGCTGGGTTAAAGTTAGACTGTAACACACGCAAACATAAGTGCCGTTGATTTCATTGAGATGACTGACCTGTAGTCATCATTCGGATCTGAATGCTTCATAATATTACATTAGCCATTTCCCTTATCCCACTTGTAACAATTTCTTTATGATGCAGTGGCCCGTGTAGCACTTGCAGAAGGGTGTTTTATGTGGATATTTGTTTTCTATAAGTATATAAAGAGATATCCATCTAGATGTATAATAAACACCCCATAAAGCAGCTTGATCTGCATGGAGATTTGCAGCTGTGTTTACATAGCCTGACACTGCAATATCCATACATCATCTCTTCCTCAAGGAAGTCTTGCTTCTCTTTTATCTCTTCGTGCCTTTTAAAGGCTCTGAGATAGAATTTACTTTGCTCCCGCAAGACCAAAGCTTACCATCACCCTGTTGCTTCTGCTCCTTAGTAGATGCTGTGGAAACATGACAACATAATAAAGTGTCGTGCTAACTTGATCCAAGTGGAGTTGGAAGAGGTACACTTGAACTTCAGCACTGCTGGTGGGAATGTGACTTGAATTAATGAACATCTAGGTCAGGTTTAGACCTCGTTTTCCTCATGCCAACAGGCTGTGAGTCTCACAGTCTCCTTGGCTGGAACTGTGTTTATATGAGGTCATTAACATGCTCTCCCCCAAACCTCTCCAAAGATGCTAACAAATTAGCAAAAGCACTGTTCCTGCTGGTATCCTTTGTTATCAAGGAATGGGTTCTGCAAAATTCGCCAGTGGAAAGCAATTCCTCGCCTCTGCGGGTGGCTCAGCACTGTGGGCACGAAGCTCAGATCTTTCAAAGGAATTCCCACCTTCTGGTTTGATTATCAAGCCTTTGACTTGCTGGGGTTTTCTGAACTCACTCCAGGAGCTCGGCTAGGCAGAGCTGCCTTGTTACTCAGTCCTGCTCTCTTGTGTGAGGTCTAAGTAGGGATTAATTTGTTCCTTTGTTAGAAATCACGCAGGGCCAATGGAGCCTGTCACCATACACTTCCCTAGGAATACCTAAATAACGCCATTAGACTGCATACGCGCGTGTGTGCATATGCACGCATGTACTCGCACAGAAACGCGCGCTTCTCTAATACTAGAGGTTTCCTGTAGGTGGTAGGAAACTCCACAGTTTACCTTTACAGCTCCTTGCTACAATTTCCATTGGGGTGACAGTAGGTAGAAGCTGCCATCTGCTTGTGCTGGGCATCTTCTACAAAGAGCGGCTAAAACCGTTCCTCCCCAGAGAGCTGGTGTGGAGTTTCCTCCGCACGGCGTTTGTGGAAGGTCGTCCCTCCTCTGCTTTGCTGCTGCCCGTTTCCCTGGCTGCAGCAAGGAGACGGGAGGACGGAGGGCAGGAGCCCCGGCGGAGGCTGCTGTGCCGCAGTCCCGCTTGTCCCTTCTGGCAGCTGGTCTCCAGCGTGATGCCGGTCGTCTGGAGATGTCTCTGGGTGGCTCCTGGGGAGGGCAACGCGAGCCACAGATGAGGCTAAAGCTCTGCCTGGTTTAGGCAGTGGTGATTTCCAGCAGATGTAAGTGGAGCGTGAGAGCAGACTCTGTACTCTTCTTCCCAGCCGCCACCCCTGAGTTATAAAACCCTGGGTCACATGCACCCTGGGGCTCCTTGGGCTGAAGGATAAAAAAGCAATTGAGCTTGGTGTGCCTGATTTTGCTACCCTTTGTATTGCACATGCAAACTTGATATACAGGCCTGAGGCTTTGAGTGAGTTGGAGAGAAAAGCCGTGTTTGTTTGCTGGCAATTCTCTGGTGCAGAGTTACACTGTGTGCTTTCTCTAGAGATCACAGAATATTTTACAAGTCTTATTAGCCTCATTTTCACAGACGGAGATGCTGCGGTGAAGGGAGGGGGTGCTTCCCCCCCAGGTATGTAAGACAATGTCAGGGGCTGTCCAGGGGAAGAGGGCTCTTCACTGAGATTTAAGTCCCCGGCAATGTTATACAGATTGAAAGCACAAACTTGCCATTAGCCTAATGTAAATAGCTCTTCCATATGTTTGGTCTACTCATCCAGTATGTTTTAAGTTACGCCCATCATGCTGCTAATGCTCAGCAATGTTTGTAGAAAAAGCTCAGAGGAAAAACAGTGCTTCTCTCCTTGCCCAGGCCTGGGATGTTTCTTTCACGTTCCTCAGAACTGCTCCTCCATCTCTAGGAATCTAACTTTGATTCTTCGTCCTGCTCAGGAAATGCCTTGTCAAAAAGGATTGTCTATCGAAGTGGTTTATATTTCATAGCAGAGTTTACAGAGGTCTGCTCTTAAATTGCTTTATTCCAGATGCTCATGCTTGACATCCGTATTTCTAGAGTTGATAAACTTGTATTTCATAGTAGTTCCTAGTGTGTCCTGCAGGTAAAGGTGAGGATTTCTGAGTCAACCCCAAAGCAGCATTGTGAAAAGGGAGCACATTGGAGAAGCAGCTTCCACCACAGCCACTGTAGGCTGTCCTTGCTGGCAGCGTGGGGTTGCCTTCGCAATGGCGACGTTCTTAACAGTGATATTTTGCAGTGTGGGCAGGATGCCTCAGTTGTTCAGACTAATGAATTTATAGCGGCTCTCAAATCTCTGTGTGACTGTGTGTCTCGGAGTATGCATGCTGCTCAGGTTTCACAGTCTTTCTCATCCTTGCTGAGGCATTGTAGGATGGTTGCCCACGCTTTCCCCACAAAGCATCCTTCAAAAGACAATTGGGCAACGTGTAAGTCACGAGAAATGTTGCAGAAAATTTCCAGCAAAATCCTTCTTCTGTGCTTCCTCTCTAACTATAGACCCAATTGCCAGCATAGGATAAACTTTAGAGTTGATGGGGGTTTTGCTATTGTTTTAATGGTTTTCCAGCCCTTGTTTTAAGCCAGATGCTGTTGTGACCGTTTACACACGTGTGGCAGGCAGGACCATGTAGTTGAATACTTGCATATGCCTTCATGCTGCTTTCTGTAACAGTAAGGTGGTTTTTCTGTGCATTGATCCAATGGAGATTCTCTCGTCACCCCTTTTTGGTGTGCTCTTCTTCCCTGCCCTTCTGCCACCTGCTCAGCAGACCCGTGTGATTCTTCCTTCCCACTCTGGTGCACGCTGCAGCAACCCACCAGCTAATTGCCCTGAACTTGCTTGCACTGCTGGGACCTGACTTGCAGATTCCAGCCGTCTTTACTCGAGGAACGGCAGCCTGGCAGCCCTCCAGTCTGCCTGCTGGATCTGGGCCAGCTATTTATTGTGAAACTTTTGCTCCTCTTGGACTTTGCAGCAATTTTCATCCCCCTGGGTGATTTGCCTAGTACCAGGTAGAGAAATCCAATAAAAAGCCCTGGGAATTTGCTCTGTGCTCAGCAACACATCGTTGCTACTGACTCGAATCCTGTTTCTTCTACAGCAATATACAGGGGACTGTAAAACCAATAAAAGGTACTTTAACGTGTGACTGCAAATATTTTGGTGGGACTCTGTGGCAGGAAAAAGGCTACATATGCTGGGAATTGAGCCAGGGTCCAGATTTGAGGATCAGTAAGAATCATTAGAAGACACGTAGAAGAGCAATAATTTTATTCTCTGCTTCACTTTTGGACCAAGACTGAACTTCTTTCTTTCCCGTGCGTTGCTGAGACTCCTTTCCTTTCCTTTTATTTATTAAAATGAGCCAAACAAGCTGAGTTTCTCCGTTGTTCACACTAGCCTCTGCTGCTGCACCCTGTGCGAACGCTCTCCCCATAAAATGGGGCCATGCTGCCTGCTCTTTGCCTACCCTTTATGGTAGCATAAATGGCTTGAGGGGCTCCTCACTGGATAATCCCCAAGGCAATGGGAGCCAGTACTTTAGATGCATGTCAGTGAACTAAGTGCCTGTACACCGGGTTACAGAAGGATTGTTTTCTTCACGCAGGAAACATCCATTTCAATACAGCTCCTCTGACAGAGGAAGCAAGTGTGCGTATGAGCTGTTCCTCAGTGTGGAAACTGCTGCTGATGATCTATGTCACCCCCCACACAAGCCACCTTTTGCTTGTATATATATATATTTTTTTTTAGTGTGGAATGTGGGAAATTGGTCTGAGACTGCGGTAAAATGCAAACCTCTGAAGGCAGTGGGTCAGCTGGAAAAACACCTTCCTCCTACATTCCCTAATGGCCGTGTAAAGAGGTGACCTTTTGCCTTGCACTAACCTTTTGCCTTTGCAAATGTGCATTAGGTTGGAGGTGAGGATTCACTCGATTCCCACAGCTTTCTGCGTTCAGCCCCTGTGGCCGAACAGCCTGGCAGTCTTGGGGGGTCTGAGGGGGGCTGTGCGGTCTCCTGCTTAACAGAGACCAAAGATCGGCGCTAAGGGTCGGCGCCAGCCGCACACAGAGCTGCCACGTCCCCGTCCCGAGCCAGAGGCTTGCTGAGAGCCCGCAGACGTGATCCCCGGCCGCAGCTCTGCCCTGCAGGCCCCGGGGTCGGGTCCACAGAGAGCTTCGGGGTCTGCCGTGGCACAGGAGCACAGCGCTCCCTTGGTGCGTTGGCTTCTCTTGCGAAACGCGGAGCTGGAATCTTTTTAGGGTGTTCTTGGGCACCTCAGTCCCACTCAGGTTCACAGTGCTTCAGAAGCAGCGAATTTGCTGGCACTTTTTACTGCAGCTGTGTTCCCAGTCTCGCCCTGAGAGCCGTTTGGAGGGCAGAGGGTTGGCACACCTCTGTTGTTTCTCTTCCCGAGCTGTAGTTGGGGGTCTCCTAAGGGACACCCTCACATAGGGAGGGGAGCTGGCAATCACTGCAGTGCTGTCCTTCATGATCGTCTCTTGCCGTGATCTTAGACCTTCTTAAATGAAAGGTAGCAATTACCCCTTCCATTACACTTGATAATGTTTTATTAGCAATTGCTGTGATTATCTATAATTGCCTGTGCTAATAGTGCACCATGATTGGCAAGGTTCAGCGTAAGGTTGATTTCTGCTTTGGGGGGTGGGTGGGCAGGAAATGGCTGTTGAGTTTGTCACTGCCGTCTTCTCTAATAACGCGTTTCAAGTCAACTAAAGCCGCAGTTTAGGATGAAGTAGTTGTATTTAGGATGTTGGACTAAATTTGGCTTTCCAAATTAAGCCTAATTTCTCTCTTCAGCCAATTGCAGGCTACAAAGGACTTCCAGAAGTATCTAGGACCCCCAGGGAGTACACGCTGCGTTATTCAACCATGCCTTGAAGAAATGAACTGTGTTCAAGCATGGGCCCATCACTAACTGTGAGTTGAATTAAGTAACACTCAAGTACCAGAAAGCTTGCCTCACCTGCATGGGGAAGGAGTTGGTTCCTTGATTTGACATTTTTACAGAACCAGCCCCAATGTCATCCTAAACTAAGAATTTCTATTTCAGAAAGCCTAGGCAGGGAAAGAGGTAGGGCAGCTGTACAAGAGAAGGACTGGCTATTTATCACTGTGTGGGATAGAAGAAATCCTGTCCCACAGAAGGGTTCCATGGATTGGTTTCCTGACAGAAAGCAGTGTACCCCCTTGGCCCCCAAACAATATGGGAATTGAAATAATTGCTACTCGGTTATTTACCAGGGGTGTTTCTGAATCAAAGCCCTGCTACAGCCTGAGCTCAGGGAGTTTCAGGTTCAGATCTTGATTCTCATCCTTGCATTTCTCCACTGTGCTGAACCTGCTTCTTTGAAACTGCTGGAGTTTTGGGTGTGTTAGAAGGAGGGGTTTTTTCAGGGGAGAGATGAACATAAAGGCTGTGCAGAAAGGAGTGTGAAAAATTGCATAAGTTCAGATGCATTCAGTTCCCTTGTATTTAGGACTGAAACCTGCGGTAATTTAGCGTGTATGATGCACGTGTACATAATGTCCTTTCATAAAGTCTGATGGGCACTTTTGCTGTATGCAGACTCATATACCTTTCAAAGCTCTGCTCTCCAGATTTCCCTCCCAGGTTATTGGAACAAGGTGACCCTCTGTGGTTACTAGTCAGAGGTGAGCAACCTGCTTGTTTATGGGATTGAGAAGGACCCAGCACACTGATGACTACTGGAGTGGGATCTGGGAGCAACTAGTTTAAAGCCACTTTAAACTAGCTTTTTTTTCTGCCTGAGCTGACCTAGAGAATAGGGAGCAGTTCTGACCCGTTGTACGTAGCCTGGTGCATCCTGACAGTACTAATACTCTGTATCCTGTCCTGCTGGGGACGGGAGGCGACTCAAAGCCATTCTCGCAGGAAACAGCCTTGTGCAGCCATGATGTAAACAACACAATATACATTATTTTTGAGCAGGCACCCCTGGCTGAAAAGATTTTTTTAAAATCCTTTTCCTGTGTTTATAGTAACGACAGGACTTATTGTGAATGAAGAAAATGTAAAAAGAGTTGAATTTGACACATATGTATTTGCTGATCTTTTTGCATGTTTGCTTTTAATTCTTTTGGGGGGTTATTAAATGAAATTTGGCTTCCTTTTCTAGCTACTAGTTTTACTTTCAGGCCCTAGGACAAAAAGGCAAATTTTAAAATATTTTCCTTTATAGTGTTTGTTGGGCTTGAGAAAAAGGACCACAAGCATTAGGGGTATTTTTGCTTTTATGTATATTTGTGTACGCATTTATTGTTTGTATAATATTTGTATTTTCAACCAAGTTTGTCCCTCTGGTGTATCTTCCATCCTATTCAGTCAAATCTGTTTTTTTTCTGGATTCTTCTTGTGGTCATACCAGTGTGTGTGGTCTGATATTTGAAAAAATGAGTCCTTTAGCTGGACGTGTATACTAGAATTTCACACGGCCTTGGGTAGATCTGCATTGATGGGCTCAGTCTAAGGCACGGTAAAGGAGGCTTGAGCAATTTTAGGAAGTGCTGAGGATCCTCCCTTTGAAAAGCCTGCCTTTTATTTAAGGATGGGTCATATCAGATTCTTGGGAACTTATGAATCCCTCATGCTGTACATCTCAAAGCCCCTGGCTTTCCGTCTGTGACATGTGGTCATCCCTAACAACAGGCAGATAAAACCTGAGTTAATGGTGTAAAAGCTAAATTAGCTTACAGATATGTGCATTTTATTTAGATAATTGTAGGAGATGCAATATGCTCACTAAGAAATGTGAAGACAGCTGAGATTTACAGGCATGCCTTATGTTCATGTAAAGAAAAATTTGGGGGTATGGTGTTTAATTTCCTGAAAACAACGACATGAGTTGGAAGCTGAACATCAGAGTAGCTCATGAAGGATCTCAAAAGGGAAAACAAATGCCCCGAGGAAGAAATATTCTGTATATATCTTTTTTTTTTTTCTTTTTTTCAGTGGAGCTTTTATTTAAGCCTCTCTTTGCATCCTAGCTTCTTCACTCAACAGCTCCAAAGTGGATTTTAAATTTATACTCTTTTATGAAAATGTCTACCTTAATTTTACTCAGAGCAATTTAAGAAAGAAAATCCCCTGACATCCTTTGATGTATAAAGCGCCAGACTTTCAGGTAATGTTTCTCCCTAACGGCAACAGAAGAGCGTGAGGGCCTTTAGCCAAACCCACTCTGGGAAACCCTGCATCACCAAGGCGTTTGCTAGCACACAGCGGCCCCAGAGAACACCTTACCCCAGCCTCCCCGAAGGAGAAGTTTCTCAGGATCGCTAGAAGAAGGAAACCCTTGTCCCACTGCCCCACCCAGGGGAATTTTTCCTGTGCGCTGGCTGCCCAGAGAGCAACGCAGCTGGGACGCTGGCTCTCCCTGGAGCGGCACCGGTGCCGGCAGCCGGCTGGCTCGCCGCGCTGAGCGTGGCGGAGTGCCGCCTCGCACGGGTACCACCACCCTGCGACCGCTGCTCTCCCCAAACATCCCTCCCCGCTCTTCACGGTGCCACCTCGCCGCTGCTCCCCGAGGCGCTGCCGCTGTTGGCGAGGCACGTTAGGTGATGACGAAGTCACTCGTGACTTTTCCTGCTCTTGGATCTCGGGCTACAGGTGAATTGCTGCTGTCATCCTGATCGCCAGCGTGCGAAGGGCTGGCGGGAGGGAAGGGGGCAATGGGGACGGCCCTGCTGGCACTGCCGAGCGGGCTCCCTTCCCAGATGGCTGACCCTGCCGCAGCAGAAAGGCGCATTTATTCTTGATTGATGCAGGTTACCCCTGGAAAGCCATAACATTGGTATCGGAGATACCATTTATCACCACAAAACACAAGATGGCTACTATTACGTACTCTACCTGCCATAAAAAGATGTTCATCTCTGTTTATCAAGGTTTATAAGCTAATGATACTGTTGTTGGCTGCTGTTGGTGCTTTGCTCCTTATCTGCTGCGTGACTTGCGTAACGGCAGCTGCATGGCCAGGGAGGTGCGTGCCAAGGACGGGGCCCCCGGACCCCAAAAGTCATGTGCATCCATGTGACTCGGGAGGACACCCAAGCCCGGACGTGTTTTAGTATGCCACATACCGTGCCTTTACTTGTAGGTCCGTTTTGTGCTCTGGGGCTCCTGTGGGAAAGGGCAGTCAGCCCAGCCGGCACACCAGTTTTGGGGGAGCTGATAAACCCCATGGTGTCCACTGGGTCTGGGAACATGTTTATTGCCAGCGTGAGGCAGAGACCAGACAGATGGGGACTGCGGGGTTGGGAGAGAGGGTGGGAAACAGTCCTTTACCCCACTAGTAAATTCAGAGTCAGGTGTGTGGCAAGCTTGTGTTCCTTAGTGGTGTCTCCCTCAATTTTCTGAGGTACGAGTGAGCCAGGTCAGACAGTAATAATAAAAAGTATCAAGAATGATTTATGTTTTTTCCTCCTCCCAAAGAACAAAGCAGGAGGACATTCCTTTCTTGCTAAGCAGGCAGAAGAGACAGTAAGCTGTATCTTTTTGTAGTACAGTCTAGGCTAGATGAAACTGCTATGTGTATTTTCCGGATTGTCTGACCAAGGCCCTGAGATAGTGCTGTGTCTTCTGGCAATAGTAATAATAATAATAATTAAAAAAAATAGTTTTATTGTTGCTGGGTATTTTATCAATCTCTTCAGCAAGCTCTGACTTTTAAAGACACGATAATAGGTTTTTGGCTTTTTTTAAAGCTTTCTCCTACCAGTTATTTGGATGCAGAGCCCTGGGTTCAGAGCATTCCAGAAAGAACCACGCACAGAAAACAGGGCAAAATAACAGTTGAAATGCTGTGTCTTCATGCAGAATTTGCGGGTAAAGACACTGTGAGAATGACCTGAGCCCCTGTCACTGGGATAAAGCGTTATGAGCCCAGGACTCATAAATACTCAGGCCCTGACAGTCTTTGTCCTTGGGCAAGTCATTTGGCCTTTTTGGCTTCTCTAAAGAGATAGCATGATAACGCCTCACTTCCCTCACAGGTCTTAGTGTGAGCTTATTACTTAGTGTTCGTAAAATACCTTGTAGATGAAAAATGCAATTGACAGCAAAGGCCAAATTCTGTTCTCATTTATACCAGCCCAGCTGCTATTAAAGTGAATTTAAGCTGTGCCAGGGAAACCCGGAGGAAGATTTGGCTGTAGGTGTAAAGTACTGTGATTGATCTGTCTGCGCAGAGCTCCTTGAGGCAGCCCTTCCGGCAAGCTCTCTGGCCTCTGCTGGCACAGAAGCCCCAGGCTTAATTTATTTTGTTGCTGCTTCTTTTTTAAATTGGCTACTAAGGACCTGGTACTGCTCTTGCTGAAGCTGGCAGGCTTTGGCTTGGGTCGGCTGGGCGATTTGCAGACGGCCGCAACTCCCCGAGTTCCGCGGTGCAGCAGGCGTCGCCTCAGGGCAGGCGATGCAAAAGTGGTTGGGAGCCACCTGCGTCTAACCCAAACTCCTCGGATACACCAGCACCAGCGTGCAGAAACAAGCCCTGGAGAAGCCCCGTGAGGCTGGGCCGACCCGGGCTGGCTGCTGTAGTCATCATCTGGTAAAGGTCCACTGCATGTATTGAGGTGCAGGTAGGCAGGGTGTGATGGCCAGGGCCATCCCCACAAGGGGGATAAAAAAAAATAACGGGAGACTCTGTCAGCAGGGTGAGGAGGGGTCTCCTTTCTGTTTTTGGGGAGGGTGGCAGTGGGTCAGGCCGGGCGAGGGGAAGGAGCCCCCTGCCCCAGCCAGCCGGGTCGCTCCACAGGGACCCCTCAGCAGCACCCAGCCAGGCTCTACCTCCGCTTCTGGGGTGTTTTGATTGTAGTGAAAGGCTGTAAGAGCAAGGGAGAGGAAAAGCTTGCTCTATGCTACATTGACATTTGAATTGTGAAATGCTTCTAATAAATTGCACCTCAGGGAGGGGCTTCATCTGACCGGCGTTTGGATGAGTCTGATACTGAAGGAGGTGGTATCCTTTAATGCACCACATCTGAGCGTAGGCTACACTGAACCAGCATGATTTCATGGCAGTGCATATCCACAGTTTATTGAAGTTGGAAGGGCAGAGCCCAAATGTCTTTTGCTGCTAGAGCACCTGTGTTCTTTGACTTCCTTTACTCCCACTCCAAATGCAGCCTGATGCTTCCCGTAACATCTTCCTTAATTACAAGCAAGGGCTTGAAACTCACTCGTGATCAAAGGCTGCATTTTGACAGTTCAGGTGCAATTAAATGTGAGTATCAAGTAGGGTGCCTGCAGTTTAATATTAAATCTATGCTCAAGTGTGGGCATAAAACTAGAGCCGCAGCACCTTCTTGCAGATCATGTAGTTAGATATCTAAATGGGTGCACTTGCAGACAGAAAATTATGCTTAAGTCATTGGAGGCTTGGGCAAACCCCAGCTAACGCTGAATAGCCAGCCACTCCTATAACAATGTTTTTCATTGGACACAAGTCTCTTAACTTGCTAAAAGGGAGCCAGGGGCAAGCATTCAACAAAAAAATGTCTTCACTCATGGACCAGATATAAGGGAGCCAGACAGCTGCTGGCTTTAAAGTGGTTTTGAATCAAGTACATTTGCAGTATCCTTGGTATTTACACTCAAAGGCTTCTCTCAGAGCAAATATCTACCTGACCATGGAAAACCAAGATCAGATGAAATCTGTGCTCTGGTGGATTAGAAACAGAAATGTTTAATCCACTCTTAAATGGAGTTCCTCTACTTTTTTTTTTTTTAAGTAACATGTCCAGTGGGATCCAGACAGGATGAATACCAGAAACCTCCTCGAATGTTTGTTGAGGTAGAGAAGAAAAGTAGCTGTTCTCTAATTTCCCCAACTCCTGAAAAAAGCACTCTCAGCTTCTGTTCTTCTTTTATAAGGGATCTTTAAACACACTCAACTACAAGAGAGTATTGATGAAAACTCCATTAATCAAGTCATTATTTCTATGGGGTTTATACTTGGACATGTTTGGACACTGGAGTGACAGGCAAGGTTCCCCCTGGAAGAAATATGTGGTCTGCTCCATGGCTGTCCTAGCCACTGTTCTTCCTCCTTGTGTCCCATCAGAAAATAATAATTTGTAGACTCTTGTGAAAGTAATGAAAACCTTTCGTCTTTTGCTGCCACTTCTTTTCCTACTGGATCGATGGCTATTACGGACACCACTGATGTATTGTCTGAGGGTAAAACTCAATAACAAGCTCAAATTAGATTTAAGGAAATGAGTCAATAAGCAGAACAGGAAGGAAACACACCAATTTAAGCCTAGAAAACCACATACCACAGTGTAGTGCAGGGGTTTAATACCTTTCTTTTTAATGTGAAACTGGGGACGTGAACTTTCAGGTGCAATGTCTGTGAGGGGCAATGTTCCTACTCTGTCTCAAGTCAAAACATATTAATTACAAAAAAATCAAATTGGCATGAGGCAATTGCTCTTGATGAGGTAAGACAAATGTTAAAACACCACAGAAAGAAAGCCTGATGAAAAGTGTGCTGAAAGGCCAGAGAAGACAGGCAAAGGGAAGAAGAAATCAGGACCAAGAGAGTGAAGTGCTAACCCCACGCAGAGACCACGTGGCTGGAGAACATGGGGAAGGTGGAAGGGGTTTAGCCCTGTGCTGGAAGTTTCCACCTGAAGTTATAAAAAAGGGGATAGTGTGTCCTGGGAGGTTTTAAATACAAATTCCTGCTCAGCCCATTGCCCAAGAGGTGCAGCGCTGCCTGTAAATATTGAAACGTAAATTGCCCAAATGGGCTGGCTGAAATGCTACTGCCTGAATACTGTGAGAAATGTGTTTGTCAACATTATTGCAGGGGAAAGTGAGCCAAACTCACAACAACTGCCACAAAAGTAGGGCAAAAAAGGTATCCTTTCCCCTATGCGTCAGAGGCTGACTCCATGCCAGGCTCTGTCAGAATGTGAAGGGAAATGTGCCCAAAGGCAGCGGAGTCCCCCAACAGGCCTTCGTTTCCTGCACTTGGTGTTTTACCACTTTTATATTTGGCCAAGCGTAGGGAGATAGCAATAAGGATAGATCCATTCTTCCGTGGAGCAAGGAGGAAGATAAGACTGCTAGAAACATCTGTTTATTGGGATGTGGGGCCTGGAGGCCACTTTGTCTTCTTATGGTCCCAAAACCAGCCACGGGAGCTGCGGGAAACCTCACTGAGCTTCACACCCTAGCGGTACCTTCCACGCAGGGGTTGAAGAAAGCTTAGAAGACTATAAACAAGTTTTCAAATGCACCAGAAGGTAGCTTTTATTCTCTCTGGTTTGCATACTGTGAAACTGGAGCACTGAAAAGTTGATTTTCACAGTTTCCTACTGCTCGACACCTGCATGAAAGGCTGGGGTTTCAGAAGCGCTTGGGGCACTCGGGAGGAACCAAGGGCAACTGCCTTTCCTCATAACTTTGAATAGCAGCCACTTCTTTGCTACGTTTGCTAGCATGCAAATGCTGGTGGAAGTCAGCACTGAAGTTGACTGCAGCAGAGTTCTGAATCTGTTCTCTCAGCACTAGATAATGCCTCTCATTATCACCGTGGTTTTACCCTCCCTAATGACTACTGCGCTGGAATAAATCTGTGACATGCAAACTGGCACGTTTTTTGGCAAGCACAATCGCCCATGAAATTCGTATTCTTTTTCTCCTTTTGCCCAGCCTGCCCACTTAGCAGTGTTCCTCTTTCCCTAGGAAACTGGTTCTTAATTGGGAGAGTCATTTACAGTATTGGCAAATGACTCAAAAGAAGAGAAGCGTTATGGACCGAGATGTCTCAAAAGGCCAGTTTCATCCCCTGGCCTGTGAATAGGAGACCTGGTGGCTCAGGTTGGTGTTTTGTCTCATGATGGCTCTGGGCAGGGCAGAGGCAGTGTTTCTTTGACCCATGATCATGCTAGAATCATCCCAGGTATAAGTGAAGAGCTGGAGCCACAGCCACTGAAAAGGAGTCGGTGACAGGGAATTTCACCTGCTTGCTGTATCTGGTAACGTTTTAGAACCAAATTCAAGCACGCAAATGGCTATGTACTTACTGCATAAACATATATAGGGCGCTCTAAATTTTGGACAGCTGCAATAAGGTGTGTTCTGCTGCTGTAGCTTTGACAGTGTTAGCTCGGAGAAATTACTAATTGCACTTGATGTGCTGAAAATAATACAGCCATATGTGTAACTGCCGTGTGTACTTCATAAATGAGATGGTGCCACCATAAACTGTGAAAATAATGCAGCTGTATAAAATTAGAGTGATGAATATGCATTGGCCTGCAGTTCTACTAGTGCAAGCCAATGCCAGCACCAAACTGCGGGCGTTTAAACCTGCTTTATAGGGAGGCATTGCTTAGTGTGCCCTTTGATTATGTGCAGAATGCAACACTGGTGGTTTGGGTTTTTTCCTTCCATTCAAATTCTTGATCTTGGTGGAAATGGGAGTGTTAACTACTGACATTTCTGTTACGACGGTTGCCCGCCAAGGTAGGTGGACTTGGCTTTGGTTTTGGAGAAAACCACCCATTCTGGCCCCCGACCAGCTGGTGTGGTGGGCAAGCTCCCAAGTGGAGGGAGTGTGAGAAATGGGGCAGAGCGGAGCATGGCACCCAGGAATGTTTGTCCTTCCAGCATTGCTTCCCACTTCTCAGGCCAGAGAAAATCCTCGGCTGAGCAGGTTGTCACCACCGCAGCCCATGTGCATGCAGCTCCTCAGGGACCCAGTCTGGGCAAACAAAGGACAAGCTAGAACAAGGGACCGAACAAAGACCTCGGCCGTTAAGAGTTGAGGGCGGAAAGACAAGGAACAGGATTACAGTCAGATGACACCCAAGTAAGGAGACAAAGGACCGGGAGTGAATCCTAATGACTCACGGAGGAGGGAGAGGAGACAAAGACCGTGATTGCTATCAGCTCCTCGAGGGAACATCCCAGCCACATCCCAGCCTTCCCATGGTTGCCTGAGGGAAGAAGCTAGCAGAGATGCTGAGGACTGGTTAGCGAGTGAAACTTGTCCTCCTCGTAGTCACTGGGAAACCTGGCCAGCCTGCAGGGACATTACCTGGAGGAGATAATGGTGATGAGAGCAAAGGAATTTTTTTTTCTTTTTTAAATAAAATCATCCACGGCTGCTGCAGTATTGCAACATTGAAGATGAAGGTTTAGAAGCAATTAAATCTCTGGCCAGTGTGACTACGCTCCTGGATGTTTCCCGAAAGAGGCACACTCGGGATAAGGGTAGTTAAGCCATCAGCAGATAAAAGGAGATTTGTCAGCTTCCACATCCTGAGCAATCTCTGCAGGTGTGGGTGCATCACTGGGGAGTGACTGCCGCTGTTTATCGATCTTGATAAGTATACAGAAACCTCTGTGGATAAATAGCAGCCATGGCTCTTATCACCAGGGCCATAAACTGGAACTCTCCCTCTGATACCACTCAACAAAAAAAGCCCCTACATCCCAGAAGTGGTTAGCAGTGTGTGAGACCTGTAGAAAATACTGGTGGGTCCATATGGAAAGCCCTATGCCATGGCACACTTTTCTTACCTAATAAGCTGCGGGTGGCTGAATGAAATGAGGCTGTGCGCTACATGTACTTAGCAGAAAAGACCACACTTCATGGATAGCCAGAATAACCTCGCTCTTTAAGTATTCACTTTTTAAACTTTCATTTTTCATGCTGTGGCAACTCCATTGCACCCCCCCATGCCTTAAAACAGCGTCAACAAGAATGAACCCGCTGGTGAGGCTGCGATGGTTCTTCAGCTGCAGACATGACTACATAGCACCAGCTCCAGAGCGAGGTTTGTCATGCTGCCATCAGCACTTTCTTGTTATATGGGATGTCTGGACAGGTAGGAGAAATATTAGGCTCTGGCAAGCAGCAACTTGCAACTGCAGCTGTTTTCACAGCTCAGAAATAATCCAATGCGAGGCAAGAATTGGCTGCACTGAGAGCAGCAGGAGCAAGGGACCAGAGGCGGGCTCCCTCCTCCCTTCAGATTTACAGGTTGGTCCTCCTCGTTCATTTGAGCATTTCCCCCGAAGCCACCTGGCAGTCTCCTGGAGCCACCGTTGCATGTCAGAGAAGTTTTCCTCATAAAATAAAGGGTAGAGCGAGCCAGCTGGGGTGGATCTGGCTGGAGCAGGGTGCTGTATTTGTAACACGTCAATGATGAGGAAGGTGGTTATGAGAATTCAGGCCAAATAATATACTTCATAGCGGCAGGGAAGGAATTATGGCACATGAGGTGAAAAGAAAAAAAAAATAATCCTAGCATTGAGAATGATGCTGCTTGATCTGACTTTGATAAAGCCACAGCAAACAAGATCAAAACTACCTGGGCCGATGAGTCTCCCATGGAGAGCAGCCCACATTGCTTAAGACAGCTATGATAGCTAAGAAAGGCGAAATCCCAAGCAGGGCAAGGTTTTAGTGAAGCTGACCTCTCTCTCATGATTATGTTTGGGCATTTGCCTAAAAGATGCTGATCCTGAATTTAGAGCCTGCAGACCACTGGATTTTTCCACTCCTGCTATAGTTGTATCACATGGAGTAGAAAATCTGTCTCCTGTCATCTGTCACTAGCAACACAAAAATCAGCGTAAAAACACATTCGGAGAAAGCAAAACCCTTCCGACTTTGAGATGCAATTTTGCTTTGCCACACATAGGTGAATCCTGCTTTGGAAAGCTCTGCCTATAAATATTTTCTTTGTGTTCTTTTGCCACATTTTTCTTTAGGCACCATCGTCATGTAATTTGAAAGGGCCAGAGTCTGCAGCTTTCAGCCAAACTCATAGTCCTTTAGCAATTAATTTCCTAGCGTGTGTTGACTGCTGTAGTCGTAACTTACCCAGTAATATCCTTATTCACTGTAAGGGTTGGGCACTTGTGATCTAAGCATGGAGCTATGTTGCTGTCACTTCTCCCATAGAAGACCTTTCCCTGGGTGGAACCTGCCCTTGGGTCAGTGGCAAGCAGCTAGGGAGGGACTTCCAGAAGAGGGTAGTTGCACCTCTGCCATTTGAGCATAAGCAATGGTTTTGGAGTCAAAAGCTTTTTCTTTCTTAAAAGTTGGGACGATGACGATCAAAGAAAACATTTGCAGAGAAAAGAGTGAGATAAAAAAAGAGGTTCAGAGGTCTGCAAAGTGTTGTGGAGCTATGTCAGAATGGTTTTAAAAGAAGACTGAAAGAGAGAAATTAGTAGAAAATTAGCAATGGAGGGGAAAGACATGCAGATAAAGTGAAAAAATGGACAAGGTGATACAGAATATGGGGACAACAGGTGAAGACACCATGGGAAAGAGAGAATGAGAAGGCAGAGGATGCTGCTCTTCAAAGAAAAAATGAGGAAAGAATTATGAAGAAAAAGGAAATAATAGAAGAAACATGGAAAATGATAGACAGACTGGCAGAGAAACAGAAAATGGTTGGAAGGGAATTAAAACTTCAGAGGGAGAGCGTGAAGAAAGCCGTGTAATATTAGGACTAGCAAAATGTATTTTATTTATTCATGTTCCTTCTGGATTATTTTTCCTTGGCAGCTGCTGAGGATCCAATTGCGATGCACTCCCCTCCCTCCATGGAGGGCAGCCAAGCACTTCTCTTTGAGGATGATGAATGCCCAAAACAGTCTTGAGCGCTTCAACTTTAAACAAAGTGCTCTCCAAAGCCCCCTTCTGCCTTGGGCAGCTTCCCCTCCAGCCTCCCTGGCAGAAACCTGGCAGCTTTGTTACAACCCGCATGTAGGCTCCCATGAGCAACTTCGGCAGTTTGGTTCATTATTAATGCTGAAATTGGGATGAAATAACTGAGAATCAGGCTAACCTTCCTTGCAAAAAGGAGAGACGTGATTTACTCCCTCCTACACATCTCTCTTTACCATTGGTGTGCACAGTGCATACACATTCCTTGCAGATGGGCTGGGATGTCAGCTCTAACAGATATTTAGCAACTTCTTTGTGGGACCATCCAAATCCTATTGTAATCAGGGGAAACTCCTCCACTCGTTTTAATGGGAATTGGTGTGGCCTTGAAAGGCTCACATCCCTGAGACTCACACCCTTTGGCCTCTTCAGAGAATTTGATTTCCTGAGCAATTTAATCAGTGGGAAAGTTGGGAAGTTGAGAAAGGCAAGATAAGGCCTTAAATCCTTTTCTTTCTTCCCCTGAGTAAGGGGAGGCCTTTTCCAAGCCTAAAAAGGTATATAAAAGAAAAGCCTTTCTCACAGGTAATTTTTATCAGTCCAGACAGTGACACAGTAAATTTTTCAAAAGCTTCCTAGTGATTTAAGGGTGCAAGTCCCATCTGACTTCAGAAATGAGGCTTGGGCAATTTTTTGCCCTTCAGCCACATCTTCTTCCTCTTCAGCCAGATCTCTAAGGAGGTCTGCCCTCCTTTAAGGGAGATGCGAATATGGGGTTTTAAACAACTCTTTTTAAATCGGGGGCATATATAAGAGCTGACATGTCACAGGACTGACATTAGACACATGGATCAGGCAAGTCTCACAGCCCAGAGGTCTGAACTAGGAACCTCCATACATATTTTCTGGCAGCAATCTTAAATGTGATATAAGTGGCATTGTGCTAGAAAACATGAACACACTTGACTGGAGCTCTAGGAGAGCGAGTATTAATGAGATGGATCTATCAGCTTAATAAGAAGCTTATTGCCTCTTGGACCATAAATAGGTTGTTTGGAAAAACACATACTAACTGAGCAAGGCTGGGAAAAGACAGTGTTTTAGAAAGCTCTCCCACTGCTGTGGTAGAAAGGATACGGCTCTGCCACGTTAGTGCGAGCCCCAGCAGTAGGACCTCTACCAGCAAGGGCGTCTGCACCGCTGCAGCTGCAATGGCTTTCTAGCTGGTGAGGTCTGAAATGCTCTCAGCATCATCTTGGTTTTAGGAGCTATGGAAAGCCCGTAAGGACACACAGCAGCAACTGCGCTCCACCCGACTCTGTACACGCTGACATAGGTTTGAATGCTCTTGCCTTGGCGGGTCTGGTCCTGAAGATGTTTGCTTGTATGACTAGTCTTCAAATTAGATGCTGATGAAATCCCCCAAGCTTCTTTCAGGGGTG
Organism: Haliaeetus albicilla; assembly: GCF_947461875.1. Lineage (NCBI taxonomy): Eukaryota > Metazoa > Chordata > Aves > Accipitriformes > Accipitridae > Haliaeetus > Haliaeetus albicilla. The sequence continues at coordinate 12,092,417 of NC_091503.1, read as the reverse complement.
TGAGGACTGCGGGATGAGGCCCTGAATGAAAGACTGCTGTGCAAGGGTACCCTCAACCAGGGCAGGACGTCCGATCAGGCATCTCTTGCGGGGACAGCACTGTGTTTGATGTACTTCCCGGCCACCAGCAACGCCATCCCCTCTGCTGAGGAGTGGACAGGGTGCTCTCATTTTCAGAAGCCCAAATAAAAACCCATATTTACTTCATATTCATATACTTAACTAGCCATACTGTCTATCCCAGGAAATCCATAGGATTTCCTAAAGAGCTTTGTTACTTAATTCATTTTAAATCGTGGTGAATCTGCAGCTGTAGTGTTAATTATAAATGATGTCATTTTCAGGAAGCGTCAGGATGAAGCACATTCGCTGCCATGCTAGTGCTGAGCACATAAACATCCCAGCGTGCTTTTTTTTCCATGCGTGCTTCAGATCTGACACTGAAATTCCAGCCCTCGGTCCTAATCCTATTAATACTTGACTATATGAGTAAAGTTACTCAGCTGACGATGCTTCAGTGTAGCTTCTGGTGCAGGTAATGGCTGGCAAGATCAGCCAGTGGTTTGCAAATGTGTAGTATAAACAAGTCAAGCAAACAAGTCTGCATAAACAGAGACTTCCACACCTTGCTTTATTTTCTCTGCTAAAGCACGTGGTGGGACCTGTCTTGGTGATTGCTGGACTTTCATTGTTGGACAACTAATTCTGCCTGTGGGAACCACAGGTTTTATAACACCAATCAAGGGGTGTAAAACACCCTGAAACGGCTGGTTTGTTCAGTCCTAATGGACTATGTTTAGAGTGTTTACACAGCGCAGCGCGATTTCATCTTCTCAGGGCCTGTAACGTGAACTGTGGACTTATACTACCCTAAGGGTAATATATGTGGTACTTGTGCTAGGCTAGAGAAAATGACCTTTCTCCTACTCAGTTCTCTTTAATTAATGTCGGAGTTGAGTTGCACCACTTTTTTTGCATATTCTGTAACTTGTTGAAAACTTAACCTTTTGGGCTAACATTTTCTGTGCCAGATGCCTACCTCAGTCTGATTCTGGAGGGATATTTCTGGCTGTTCAGCTCTTTCTAGGAAATTTTTTCCCAGAACAGCTTCTTGTGTAAGATGTAGCATCATTGCACTTTGGAAAGGGAAACCACGATCAGGCAGTGATAACGTTATGTGGAAAATCTAGTTTCATTCATGCGTCTGCAAAAAATACCTAGATTCAGCCAAGTTATAAACCCTTGGAAAATCGCAGTTTGCACACACCTGGTAGAGGCTTCGAAGTTTGGCTGCTGATGTCTTTGATGTTTCTGTCTGTGGAGACCCTGCTCTGGTCTCTGGCCGTAGGGACTGAGCGCGAGGTTTTTGGCAATGCTCTTCTCGGTGCCTCCTGGCACAGCCACAGAGACTTGTGCTCTGTGCCATTCACCTCCCGGACCCCAAATGGCGAGGAGGAAGGGTCCTGGCCTTTATTTGTGGAGGTGGCCTAAACAGGTGGAATAAAGCAGCCTAGAAAGATTGAGGCTGGGGACTTGGAGTGGAGAAGATACCGGGCCCCCGCTGTAAGAAAGCTGGTCTGGGAGTTGGGGTGGGAAACGGGGGCTGGAAACTGCCGGAGTGTAATGTGACCAACAGCCTGGCAAGGAAAACCGTGGAGATTGTGTTGAAGAGTGGAAAGTGGCCTACCAGGGCTGGAGACCGGGGGTGAGGGCACAGGGAGCCCGCGACATGGAGCTGGGGTGGTGGCACAGGGGGAGGTCACGGGGGAGGTCAGCGGTGGGGACCGGGATGACGGGGTTGTGCTGTCGAGATCCCACGCGTCATGGTTTAACCCCAGCCGGCAACTAAGCACCATGGAGCTGCTCACTCGCTCCTTCCCCCCGCCCCGGCCACGCTCCCTCCCAGCTTCTAGTGCACCTCCTCGCTGGCAGAGCATGGGAAACTGAAACATCCCTAACTTAGGATAAGAGCTACTTAGCAACAACTAAAACATCAGCGTGTTATCAACATTATTCTCCTCCTAAATCCAAAATACAGCACCCTACCAGCTACTAGGAAGAAAATTAATTCTGTCCCAGCCAAAACCAGGACAACCACCACGCAACTGCAGGGGAGCCCAGGATGCTCTGAAAAGCAGCATATATATTCATGTAACTGAAGCGTATGATTACGTCAGGAGGGACTAGCCCAGTCAGCCTTAATTTGGGCGTTTTCTAATTTTGAATGCTTGTGTTTGCAACTTCAACTTTCTTTTTAATGGAGCTTTTTGTCAGCGATAGGACTGTCTAGTTATTCTGTAGTGAGCTAGTGCCAAAGGGCCATCATGATGCTCTAGTATGCAAGTCCTGAACAGTGATTGCAGTAGTTGTTGCAGTCAGTAAATTATGATGAAATATCTCCATGTCATTTATTTGTGTTGTGTTTGTATATGAGGACTGCAATTCTCTTAAACCTCGGCTACTTCAGAGGAGGAGAGTGAATTAACATGGATGAATGAGGGGCTGTCTAACTAATGGACTTTCAATATAGTTAATGCCCAGCAACGAATTCAACATTGCTTCGGATAACAGAAGAGTTTTGGTTTTTTAAATAATCAGGGTTTGGTAATTGAAATTCACTGATATGAGAATATTTTTCACATAGATGTTTACTCTTTTGTTTAATATACAGCGAGCTATTAATTATTGAGAAGATACAGGTAATGGCTCTTTCCTGATGTACGGTAAAAAAGCAAAGGATCAAGATTTGATTCATATCAGTGTATTTTTCTAAACATTGCCTTGTGATGGGGTAAGGGGAGATAAAAGTGCAGCTCTGCAGAGAATTGCCAGAGCTCATAAACACTTTTTTTCCCTCTTTCATTTCTTGACAACTGCAGCAGCAGAGACAATATCCAGGACTGTACAGAGAGTAACCGCTGCGGTAGCACCCCTGGTGTGTTTACCCAGCGCTCTGCACTGGCAGTAAACGTTCCAAACCCAGCAGGAGACAGCCCTGAGCACCCTGCTGTTGCTGACCCTGCTCTGAGCCGGACAGGAGGATCTCCGGAGGTCCCTTCCCACCTCAGCCATGCCGTGCCGAGACGGGCCAGTGGCCGGGGCGCCAGGTTGGCCCATCTCAGGCGCGTCCCCACAGGCTGCCCAGGGGCCGGCGGTGAGGCAGTGCCGCAGAAGAGCCCCCGGCTGGTGGGACACGGGGTTTGTGGCTCCTCCGAGGTGGCTCCCTGAGACTGGTTTAGGCTGGACCACCACTTTGAGGGAGGCAAAGGGATGCCTCAGCAGGCCCAAGTGCTCTCCTGGATTGGGAGCCTCAGGGGACTATTCGCGCTGCCTGTCTTTGGGCACTAAACTTCAGTGCAGGAAGCTTTTCCCCTATCTTGTCTGCCGAGGGAGATTAGCTCAGGCAGAAGGTGACCCAGAGTATCCAGGCTGGATTCCTGCTCTGAATCATCTCCTAGGACATCTCCCCATTGGTTGTAAAGGCAGCATGCCAATACTGAAGGAGCAACTTCCCTACATTTTGTACCTAAAGATGTCAATGCACCTTCATTTTTAAGGTTATAGTTAATAGATGAGCATTTACAAACTATTACAGGAGAAAATTATTGGTCAAATTTCTGTGGCCAACCCAAGGACAAAAAGTGGGCTGAATGGCATACAGGTGAATACAGAATTTGTTGCTCTTCCATGGTAAGCACACTGACCATCTTCTCCTGCTTGAAGCCTTTAATGTTAGCACAGGGGCGAAGGCTCTCCTCCTAAGTAGAGATTTTTTGGGGGAGAGAGAGAGACGGGGGTTCAAAGCAATTTATTAAACTGAGTTACCACAAATATGTGGCCTTTTTACATGCCAATTTTCAGGTTAGCAATCTGTAAAAATACTCACTCTGCTGAATATTTTAAAGTATGCAATAAAACAGTGTTTTATGGAAGAGAACAAGGGAATGTGTGTGAGCCTGTCAGATTTCAGTGAGCCAAAATGTTCATCATCATTTTATCACAGGGTATCAATATGAGGAGCGACAATTACCTGTGATCAGTGGGGCTTGAACCTGCTTCCACCAATAGATGCCTTTTTAATCTCTATGGGCTGCACTTTTGCCTCACAGTTTTAGGCAACAGCCTTCTGTGAAGTTTTTGTGGAAGGTGTGAGGTTTGACAGGCCCTGATTCAGTAGCGATTTTAATGGTCTATGTAACTTTTTCCCATTAGTCCCAGAGGTCTTAGACTGTAGAAGTCTTCATTTTTTTTCCACGGAAAGATGTCTACGTGAGCGGGGGTTATTATGAAGTTTCGTTTAGTACTGCTGTCTCTCGCATGCGTGCTTGTGGCTGCTGGACCGAATGGAGAAGCGCTGAGCTCTCCCTGCCTCTTGCTTGGCGGGGGTTAAAGAAGTTTCTTTCCTCTATCCCATTAGTGATTTTAAAAAGAAAAAAAAAAAGAGTAGGGACATTACTGTTCCTGATTTCTCCTCCTCTGACAGCTTGGCCAAGGGTTTCAAAAGCAGCTGAAGTAAAACAGGAAGACAGGAAGATACACAGACAGCATGATATAAACTTTGTTTCTCTAGGAAACTAGGCTAAAAAAAGTTCCCAGGCCTCTTAGTAACACCATAAACATTGGGAATATGATTTAAGTCTCCACTGTGAGCTCAGGAACAAAATGGAATGGATCCCCCATGTGCTGATTATTTTTAAAATGCTCAGAAGCTCCAGTTCGGTTTTATAATTATTTGGTGACTTGCTCCCAGTGCTGAAAGTTTGACTCTGAGGTCTTATAAATATATTGCCTGTTAGAGGTCCCTTAGGTGATCATAATGGAGAAACCTGGAGTTAGTTACCTTCGTTATGGTATCCCAGTGCTATCCCAGCATTTGTAGGGATTGCTTCTATTATTCCCGTGAATGATGGGAGATCCCACCTCCCCATTACGAGCTGTGCTTGAGTGAATGTGTCTGAGAGCAATTTGCTCTAATTGACTGTTACGTATGATGCCCTTATAAAAAATGCTCAAAAAATCCAGATGGAAAAAGAAAGGTCCCTTGATCCAACCAAACTGGTGAGAGAATAGCAAAGGGCAGCAGAGCAGAGCTGCCTTTGCAGGGCAGAGCGCAGGGCTGTCCTTCCGTCCGTCCTTCCACGCCCCTGGCGCTGGATGCGCCCTCTTGCTCTGTTTTTATCAGGTAGGCACTGAAAAGGGCAGTGCCAAAGAACTTGACGTGTCCTAGTAAAAAGAGTTTTATCAAACCGTGTGGAGCAACCTGAAGCTGAAATCTATTTCCCTTCCTTTATTTCAAGCCCATTGCTGGGAACTTTTCAAGATTTCTTCCCAAGAGATTTTAAGACTCTTCTCAGAACAGGTGCAGCCTGGGGGATGACGGCGGCAATGCACGAATCCTCCTGGGAGTAATTACGCTTCCTTTCCCCTTCCCCTTGTCTGCTGCATCTATCTGGTAGCGCTTCTGCCAGGAGCTGTGCGCAAACGTTAACTTTAATCCATTCAGTAGAGGGAGTCAGATGCTAAAATCTAAGCATGTGTGCTAGCCCCTCCAGGATCAGGACCTTGTATTGGGATGCAGGAGCAGAAACACTTGATTCTTTGCTGTCCACTTAACCCGGAGATGGGGGTGTACGGGGGTGTCTTGGTCTCAGCTGAGCTGTCTAAACTCTGTTGTAATGATAAAACCACAGCAGCAACAATAGCAATATAATTAACCAAGTCATCGTGCCAATGCTCTTCAACACTGCCTTGCGGGATCCGTCTCAGTGAGCGGGTTATCTTTCTCTGCATCTGTGTAGTCCCTGGCCTTTCTGGTGGACATCATTTGCAGCAGTGCTGGCTGGCACTTAGTTGGAGGAATGTTTGTTTCCATTTTGTAATAAATTTTCCTCTCTTGTGTCCATGGAGATCTGGTACCATAGTACTGCTTGTGGGCATTAGCTCCCACTTGTTTTCTAAGGAGGAAAGGGGGGACTCATCTAGGGAATGGTAGGGGCTTGGCACACAGAAGCACGTAAGGAGTTGTGCCTCCCAGACTTGGCGTGTCTCTTCGAAAAACAGGATGTTACACAAATACCCGATGTGAATTTGCCGTAAGGATCTCCTTAAATTGTAAAAACAACTGTGCACCCCCCCCCCCCAGCATCTCAAGGGCTTTTTCTGAAAAAAACCCCAACCTGGAGAACCTTGAACGGCCGGTGTGGGCCATGGCTGGTGCCTGAGAGCAGAGGGCAGGGATGGCAGGCGGCCCCTGCCCAGCTAAGGGAAACCTTGGGAGAAGCAACTCAAGCATTTGCTCTTCAGATTAGTCCGGTGGGCGGTGGGGGGGAAGGGGAGAGCAGCGAAATCTTTCGCACGGTCCTTCTAGCCGATCAGCAGAGAAGCGAAAGTCAGCAGCATGTGCTAAAATGATGCCTGTGGTGTGGAGTATGTCGTGAGAGGTCAGGGATGGTAGCGACTTCGGAGTCAGACACGAGGGGTGCCTGAAACTGGTGCCTGAAATCTGGCCTATATGACTTCTCCTGTCTTACCTCAATTATTTGATTAGGAATCTTGGAACCAAGAAACACTGTGGGATGCAAAAATCTGCTTTGAACGTTCATTCTGAGAGTGGTAATTGAGTTTTAAATATTTATGGCAGAACCTAGAGTTGTACTAGTGAATGCACTATAGACTCTCCCCAGTGGTAAGCCTGGCTTGCTGGAGACCCTGCTCTGCAAATAGTCCCATTGCAGAGCAGAGAGGGGAGAAGAAAGGGGAGGAAACCAAGTAGACTTTTGTGAAAATGATTTATTTTGCCGATTATAGAGCTCTTCCTCCTCCACAGGCAACGCTTTCAGTGTGGAGCTGCAGAGGCTGGGGAGGAGAGGGCTTTTCTAACCAAAACCAGCACCGAGATAACCTACAGGTCTGCTTTCACACTGCTTGCAACTGTTTGCCCCAAAACAATGCTGGCTCTGCAGAAAGACAGGCAACGAGGAGCAGAAAGACGCTTGTCTGCCCTTGCCATTTGTAGCTCTTGCTGCTTGCCATTACCGATCCCATGTGAGACACTAGGAGGTACATATGCATTTTTTCTTTTACTGCTGATGTAAATAGGATTATTTTCTCTGCAGGCAGCGCAGAAACGAGTCCATGGTCCTGTGCTCTCTAGCAGGCACCGGCCTTGGTGCAGTGAATAAAAGGGAGGCCTTATTCCCTAGCCCAGCCCCGGGTCTGCTGCGATAAGACAACACGCCACACGTCCCCGTTACTTACTTTTAATGTGCACCAGTAACACAGCTCTAAGCCTCCAGCTGGGATTGAAGGTCTTCAAGGCTCAAGGCACCAGCTACCTGGAGCCTGAGAACCTGCCGTGCCCGGGGTCTTCGACAGCCCCGCGCACCTCGTGGAGGCGGCTCTGGTGGCTGCAGTTAGTTATCCCTCACCCGGGGCAGTTATCCCTCACCCGGCGCCGAGAGGCAGAACGAGCTGCGTCTCCCCACGGCAGAGCCCTGCCCAAGCACCGAGGACCCCCCCCCCCCCCGCCTCCCGGCGCTGCGTTCCCCCTCCCCGCCCGCCCGCCGCGGCCGGCCCGGGGTGGGGCTCACCGGGGTCCGGGGCGGCTCCGGCGCTCCCCGCCACCGCCTACGGCCCCGCCTCGGCCCCGCACCCCGGCGGGGCGGAGGAGCGGGAACGGGGGGGGGGGGCGGCGCCGGCTGCCGGGGCGAGGGCGCCGGCTGCGGCGGGCGCGGGGCTGCCACCCCGCGGGCAGGCACGGCGGCGGCGGCGGATGGCGGCAAGGTCAGTGGGCGCCCGCTCTCCGTCGGCGGGGCTCCCCTCCCGGCCTGCCCCCCTCGGCGGCGGCGGCGGTGGTGGGGGGCGGCAGGCGATGCTGGAGTGCGGTAGATCCAGCGGCGGGGGAGGCTTTCCTTCCCCCCCCCCCCCTAATTCCCGGCGGGGAGCGGGGCCGCCGCGGATGCCCCCCGCCCCGCCTCCCTCCTCCCTCCCTGCCGCCCGGGCGAGGGGGAGCCGCGGGTTTCGTAACCGCCTGCCCTGCCCGGCCCCGCCGCGCACGGCTCGCTGCGGGCACAGCGCGGATCGGGATCGGGCTCCGCCGCTTCCCGCCGCCCGGCGCTCTTCCCCCCCCCCCCCCGCCCCCGCGGCGCCCGTTCGTCCCCCCCCACCCTCCGGCGGTGGAGGGCGAAGGCAGGCGCGATGCGAGGTGCAGGTGATCCGCCGAAACGCGCGCGGGGCCGCCCGCTCCCCCCCGCCGCCGCGTCCCGGGAGGGTGGCGGGGCGCGAAGGTTACTTTGAAAGCCGGCGGGGTTGCGCCTGCATCGCGGCGGCGGCGTGGGTTCGAGCGGAGGAGGGTTATCCGTGGGCTTCGTGAGCGAGTAAATCCGGCTAACTTAGAGACGGGGCTGGGGGGGGTCCTTTGTTTCTGTTGGGGGCTTGGGGTCGGGTTGGGGTTTGGGTTTGGGTTTTTTTTTTCCGGTTGATTTCCCCTCCCTGCCTTACGCTGGCAGTTAGCGGAGAAAATATGCGGTAACTCGGGTGCTGTCAGTAAGTGCTCGACGTCTCGCCGGGTTTTTAGCGAGCGGCTTTAATTTTGGTAAGCAGGCGAGAGGAGAGGCGTGAAGCCCCCCCGCCCGGCCCGGGTCCCCGCTCTGCAGAGCGGCGGCGTTCGGAGTTTGTTCCGGCGTTAGCTGCAGCCTCCCGGCTGAGGTCGAGCTGCAAAAACGGGATTTCCGAACCCTGCCGACATCCATCACCCCAGCGCTTTGTTCCGACACGCCGTCCGGTGGAGGGACTTCTTCGGAAACAGCTCTCTGCCTCCTCCGAAATGTGGATATGCTTAAGATGTGTGCACCGGGCTGTTAGCTGGGGAGGCGTTAAGGGGGTGTGTTTGTGTAATAGGTGTCTGAAAAAGAAAAAAAAAAAGAAGAAAGCAAACAGGCTTTTGATAAGGTCCCATTAATTGAACTATAAACATAGTCGTTCCTCTGTTCTTATTTCCTCGCTGAAACTCTTTTCCTCCTTCTCACCGATACGGTCTGTGGTTTGTTTGTTTTTTTTTTTTTATAGTACGTTTCAGAGATCTTTCCTTTTGATGCAGCTTTGCTCAGGGTTTGGGTCTGATTGAGGCCGTTGGAAAAGATTTGTAACCTTCCAACTTCTGATGTATATGAAGGTCCTGTTTCTAGCCTTTCTGCACCCAGGCTGGGGTCACAGGCCTTTTGGAAATGCCCACCGAGTCTGAACTAATGCAGAGCTCACAGGATGGTAATAGTAGCCATTTAGGAAAAAACCTTCTGCTGGAAACGCTGTTCTTGGCTATGTAACGGTGCGCAACTGGATTTCAGCTTCTTGTTTATTGCGTGAAAGGCAAAACATAAAAGTAGCCCTGGCCGAGGACTACGGAGCTGGGACAGCCTTGTGCCATTGCTGTCCGTGGCACTGGTGGCACTGGTGTGCCTGTGACTGTCGGGACAGGGCTCTGTGGAAAATTCCTGCCACGCACATGCTATTGTTGGCAATATAGTTAAAAAGCCCAAACCTCTGGTTCAAACCTGTAAGGTCTGTCAGAGGGTTTGGACAGCTTGCCGGGTATGTGGAGACAAATGAAAAAGATGCTTTCTGCTGCTTGTCTGGGGGGAGGAAAGTTGGTTGGGCCACACCTGATGGAAGTCTTAAGACGCTTGTTATGAAGTCTCTTTGGGAGCACTGGACAGTGCTGTGGAATATCCAGATTAGAAATGACAGCAGGACAATAAATATTATTTCTGCCTTAATATAGTGTGTTTAAATTATACATGCAAATGCAATAACTCAGAACGAGCCGCTCATCCAAAGGTGTGCTATGGCTTAGCAGAGCACGCAGGGAACAGGCAGGTAGATGCTTCTGGGTGCTGCTCACCCTTCCCCAGGTGACTCACTTGGGCCTCCAGCTTTGCCAAAATCCCTGGGTATGTTTTTGTTGTACCTGTTCCTGGCTCCAGTTCAGGATTCTTCACCTTGACCCCTTGGTGAACTGGAGCAGGATCTCCTTCAGCCACAGTCTGACAGAGGCTTCAGCACAGTTTTAACTTTAGTCATGCGTGTTGTCCCAGCGAAATTAAGGAGGGATGCTCACAAGCAAGCTTGCACGCAAAGGTTAAGCTCAGGGCTGCCTCTCTCTCGCAAGCTTTCCAGGGTGTGAACTGCACCCCTTTTTTACTTGCACGGTGCTGAGAACAAATGCCGTATCGTGTTTGGGCTCAGTACAGAATAGCTGACCTTACTTGGGACCAATACCCACAGAGTAGGAGCCATGGTGCTTCTCTGCTGGAGATTTGTGGAGGATTAGTTTGCACTTGGGACCTGAAGTCTTGCTGGAAGCTAATGAAGCTTATACTCTTAAATGCTCAAGCCATCCTTTCGAGCAGAATTTAGTTTTCTAAGTCAGTGAAGTATTTTTCAGACTGTGACCCCAATCGGTTGGTGGTACCTGGAGGATACAGGTCTAGAGGGATGTATGTGATCTAGGTGATACCCCGATCAGTTGGCATGACTCTACCAAAGACCTGGTGATTTGCGGGTTTGACCACACGGCCGTTGACTTTGGGACCCGGCCTTTTAAAAGGGTGGTCTCACATTGCCTTCGGTATACCTGTATTTATTTGTCAGCCAGTTCTGCAGCCCTTCCGCGCATCAAGTAGCAGTTGTTCAGGCAAGTAATTCCACTGGCTTGAGCGTGGTTATTCAGCTGAGTAAATGGTGTGTAATCCGAGTTCAAGGTAGTGGGTTTTGGGCGTGAGTGCTCTCTTTTTGTGGGGAATGTGGGAAACTAATTCCCAGAGCCTGGGATCCTGGCATGCCTTAAATTCTCTCCTGTTCTTACGCTTTGCCTCTATCTGGTGGGTGGGTGGGCTGGAAGTGAGATGGGAGGCTGGACTTTCCTCCCTTTTACAGTAAGCAGCTCTTCCAGAGAAATTCCACAGCTGTTTCTGAGTCTGTCCAGAGTTGTCTGCTTGCTTTGCCAATGCTGTTTTCTACACAGATAGCTTTTCTGTTGCTGGGCTGGGCTCTGCGAAGGGAGAAGAGGAGCCCTTGGAACCGATGTAGCTCTGTAGCAGAGTCTGTCAAACCGAGTGGCATTAGAGGAAACCCTTCCAGCCCTCATCAGCACAAGCTAATTGTGCAGCATCTCCCCATGTCCTAGGCTGGCAAGGGCTCAGCATTTGCTCATCGGACCGCAGCAGAGTTGACCCCTGCCTCAAAGGCACCCTCTTGGTGCAGGTGGCCAAGCGCCAGCAGCGTGGGCTGAGGGACGCTGGGGATGGCAAGGAGAGAGATGCTGAAATCTCTGGGATGAGATCACCTCCAGGGCTGGGGCTTGTGAAGGAGAGAGGAGCCCCAGCAGCTTCCACACTTAGAGCTGAGCAATAGTCCTTCAGCCCTGACGAGGCATTTCACCCCTTCCAGGTGCAAATGACTGTCCTTGTCTTCCTGCTGCAGAAATTACCCCTTCAGGGTAACCTTCAGATGTAAATGAGTTTGTTATTTGCCCCTTCCTGCTCCAAATGCATAAAAGCGTTACAGAGCTTAACTGCAGTGTGGGATGTGCAGCTCGCAGGCTTGATCGAGCAAGGTGTCGTTTCCTGGGACGTAGCAGAACGTGGAAACGCCACTAATGCAACGCACCATAGTTTTCATCTGGCTTTATTTTATTTCATTTTAACTTAGTTTCCCCAGGAAATGAGTGCCGTCTCTCTCCTGCCCTTTGTGTTTGGCCAGTTTCAATCAGATTGCACCAACGGTTGGCAGTCTTGGAAGATCATTAATTTCCCACTTGTTTTTTGTTAAGATTAGTGGCCGGCTTGGAAGTCTTTGAAGCAGAGAGACTCTGAAGAAAAGGAGACTGTTTTCAGCTATTCTCCATCCTGCCTGGTAGCAGCTGCCCAGCCAGGCATTGCACGTGTGGTGGTCAAACATGCAGCACCTTCGTAGCCCTGGCCACCTCGCGAGGTGTGTGTGGTCTCCAAGGCAGGGGTGGCGTGGGGTAACATCGGAGGGAGCTGTAGTGGCTGTGACGGAGGGGCAGGAGGGCAGAGGGTACAGATCTCCGGCAGACGGGGCCTGTTTGTTACGCCTCCTCGCAGTGCGGCTACCCTTTTGTTTGTCAAGCTAAAGCCACTTTGATTTAGGAAGGCTGGCAGGCTGACAGCCATAGCTTGGAGACGGCTTTCCTTGACCTCCAGGACACCTTGGGCTGAACAGAGGTGAGCGTCAGAGCAGACGGGAACGTGCGGCCCGGGCAGGACTTACGCAGAGGTGTGTGTGTGCGCAAACTGCACGTGTGCAATGGCAGCCTGATTATCTGGGTGTTCACTGGTGTCATCCTGTTGAATTCAGTGATAATTTGAGAGCGATGAAAAGATGACGTTCAGCGCCGTACGTTCCTCCCAAAATAGCTTCCATGAGTGAATACAATCTCTGATTCCCACGCAGCTCCCTCCCCACAGTTACTTTAGGCAGGTGTGTACTTGGCCTGATGCAGCGCTGTGAGATGTCAGGGACGTGCTTCTGTACTGCTAAGTGCCCCGGTGTAGGTGCAGCTGGTCTGGCGTGGGTGTCTTGGGTAGTCTGCCTTGGAAATCTGGGCAAAACTATACTAGGCAAAGAAGTCTTACCCTCACCCAGGCTGTGCCTGTGCTAGACAGCTTTTCAGTATAGCTGTGCTGGGTGCGGTGGGCACGTGTCTTCCAGACCAGGACGGAAGGAAAAGATAGGCATCTGTTCAGGCAGCGACATAAGAAATAGGAGCGTCAGGGTGTCGAGGAGCATATGTGGGATGAACATGCAGTTCCTCAGCCAGTACATGTTTTGCTACCCTCTCTGTTGCTCCTGGTCTTCAGGCAATACATGCCTGTTGTCCTGGGGCGTAGAGCGTGACTCTTCAGAGATCACCAGTGTCACTCTCTAATGTCGAAATATTAAGTGTCACTTTGGAGGGCCGAGCTGAATCTCAAACACCCGTATGCTGCTCCTTTTCAGACAGCCTGTGATGCAGCTAAGATCAGATGCATCTGTCAAGGTGAGATGAAGGGAGGAACTGTGTAGCTGGCTCTCCATCATGGGTTACGGCGGATGCGGAGCACCAAGCCGTGCCAACAGGACAAAGGGGGACGCTGTTTCCCTCCACACAAACTCTGCCTGCCAGGGACAGGGCTGGGCACCTCTGGCATCCGAATGTAAATCTCTACGCTATTAGAGATGCGGCACTTTGTGAAGGAGAATGTCTCTTGCTTCCCGTCCTTTCCCCTCCACGGGTACCAACTCGTACCACTGGCAGTGTGGCACAGCAGATGACCGTGGTGGCTAAGAATGGGCTCTTGGGCTTGGACCAGGCATCCCGTGCAGGTCCCTCCTCTGACAGTGCTGGCCACCCAGGCGTCGGTGGGAGAAATCCTGAAACAGGCGCTCGCGGGGTAAAACGTTGCTGCTGTAACATTGCTGCCTGTTCTTGTTAACTGTGTCGTGCCAACTATATATTTAGTGATGGTGTAGTGCTTTCTCTTGTTAGGTTTGAAACCAAACCGAGTGGGTTGCATGCCAAGAGGGAAGGATTGCAATGTTTCCACCACGACGACGGACTTTTCCACAGTGGAGCTCTTCCAGAAGATGGGCACTGGAGAGAGCTGGTGTGGCCTGAGTGCCTGGGACACTGCAGGCTCTGACTGGCTGCACCTCAGGGACTTGATAGCTCTGGGTTTTGCAGGCTCTGCTCTCTGAGGATGGGGAAAGATGGAAGTGAAGCTTGCTTTGTTAGGAACAAAAGAGCATGTAAAGCTTGTGGTAGTAGCTGCCGGCACCCGTTAGACAAGGTAAAAATACTACTTAAAAGAAAGGGGTGTGTATGTGTTTACAAATGGGGGCATACAAAGACAAATAAGACGTTTTAAAAAGCACGGAGCCCACATAGCGAGCATGCTGTCAGCCACACTGCCTCTTGCCAGCTAATATCATCCACAAATAAAACAAGTTAGGTTGTTGCTATTGCAGCTGCTTTCCCTCATGAAGCAGGGTGAGCCAGCCTCATCTGACTCTGAGAAACGCGTTGGCAATTTGTCTGAAGTCCGAGGCACGCAGGGTAATTTACTTAAAAAACCCAATATAACAGTTACCATCCAGGATGAACACGTACAACCATAACGTTTGCTTGCAGTTGTATTTTCTATGACACACTCTCAGAAGTTGCTCGTTGGCTGCATTCACCAGCAAACACAGCCTGGAGGTGGTCGGCTTCTTCCCTGACCTGCAGTTAACAGCCATAATTATACTCAAACAAGTTTTAATGTGGGAGGTAGGAGGGATTCAGTGGCTTGGGCAGAAGGCTGTCGGTGGGGTCATTTGGGATCCAGGCCTTGGGAGCTTTCCTTCGACCTTGGGCAAAGCACATCAGCTGCTTAGTGCCTCTGCTCTTTAAATCTGATCCGTTACAATTTGTTTCAGAGCAATTGATTGATATTGGTCTTGGTTTCCTCCTCTGAAGCAACCCCAAAATCCCCAAATATTTGTGCATGGAATTGAACTTTAAATATAAAGTCTCCCTCTCTCCTCCCTGCTCTTCACCTCAGATAAAGGTGGAAGAAAAAGAGTCATTCAACAGCTGGAGGCATCAATCACGCTGGGAGCAGTCTGCCAGTTGTTCCACACGTTATTAATGATGAAAAGATATAAACATATGAGCTCATAATTATGTTGCGTTTCAATTACTTACAAAATAATGACATTAGGAGAACAATGGGGTTACAAAATCAGGCGGGCGAAAGCAAGGAAGTGCCAGGACTGACGTTGCATAGCTCCCCTTTGCATCTGCATTATGATACAATCTTTAATTCTATAATTGCATCATTTTTTCCCTTTCACAGAGTCCCTCTTTCAGTGGATAGGTAATTACTGCATAATTCATTTTCTCCTCCCCACATTTACTTTCTGCATGTGTCTCCACATCTATTTATTTTACACCCCACCCAAACCTTGAACTGAGCAGTGCTGCTAATTCCCTCCCAGGGGCTTTGCGGGTGGGGAAGTTCTTATTATTGCAGCGTCTCAGGTACGGGTACTGTCTTCGTTTTCATAGCTGAGGAATAGAGGCAAAGAGCAAATAAAGCTCAAATAATTGAAACGCCTTCAGTTTTGGCTGCCTCAAAGAGATACTTGGGGATGATTTTATTTTTCACTCACCCCAGAATACCTGGCATGATGTAGCAGTTCATCTGCTGGAAGCACAAGGGTGAGTGACCTCAGCTGTGTCTCGGCACTCTCGCAGGTTAGCCCTAGATGTCTTGGCTTTGCAGAAGGTGGGGACCCCCATCGAGGGTCACCTGAAGACAAACTGCTTTTAGGGACTTACTGAGCATTTTACAAAGACTGTGGAGCCAAGAAAGATGTAATTCCTGCCTGCAGGTGGGTATGTCCAACTTCCTCAAGTAAGGTGGTCGTCTCTTTTTCTTCTTGCGTTGCCTCATTCGCTAATCTTCCTGACCTCCACTGAGTGAGGCAGGGTTTGAGAGACAGCGCTCGCTTTTATCACGCAACCACATCTTTTTCCCAAAACAGTTGATTTCCAGGGCACAAATGACTGGAGACAGAATCAGTGCAGATGTATACAGGAGCTGGGTGACGGTTGTATGGGCAGTCTTCATTATGATACTTCTGAATTTTGGAGTGTGGAAGTTTGCAGTCTTTGTATTAAAAATTTAACATAGCTAGGTTTAAACATCATTTTATAACTGTACAAAAGGAAAAGGGAAAGAGAAATAAAAATTGCTCCTGTCACATGAATCTGCAGTGACCCGGGTCATCCAGAGGGCGTAGACCTTTGGGCTGTAGCATTGATTTCCAACCCATGAGATGATGGCCTGCTTAAGAGCACTGTTTGGCTGTGGATCGTGGGAGTTGCCAGAGTGGGGTGACATGCTCAGCAGGTCATCTGCTGCTGTGTTTGGGGTTTTGCAGCCCAGAGCCAAGATACCCTCAGATCCCCTTTAAGGATGGGGTGGGCAGAGCTCTGGTGCTTCCCGAGTCCTCTCTGACTTGCCTGTGTCTGTCCTGCTCTTCCCTCTGTGGCAGCCTGGCTTCTCATCCCCTTAAACTCACCCTCCCCAGCTCCCTCTCCTTCCCCTCCATTCCTGTGCATCCCTAACAAATGCCACCTGCTTCTCCGATTGCTTTCTGGTACCATCGCTCCGGCCCATCTTTCGTTACTACCAGTGCCACCTATGATTTTCCAGAGGTCCCAGATCTAGACAGGGTTGTGTGCAATCTTGAGTCCAGTTTAGATCTGTAACTTTTGCTTGTTCAAACTGTATGTAAAGGCCAGCCCAATACCTTTGAATGAAGCATTTTAGGGGATTCACCTTCCTTACTTCTAGTCCAGAGCCATTACTGTGGGCATCCTCCGAGATCAGGCAATGGCTAAACGGCTGCTTTCAGCCAACCCTATAAAAACAATTTACATCTAAAGAATATGCTGCATTCTGCCCTGTTTCTCAGTGTTTTGTTGTATGCAGTCTTGCTTGGCCCCACCTACCTTCTACAGTTAAGCCTAGGTGGACATGCCATTTGATGGGGTTGAATATGAGACTGAAATTACATTAGTTCATAGAAGAGTGCAGAAGACTGGCAGCTCGTCCTTTTTTTTGTTTTCTGGGAATGAATAGATACATGATAGTGCAAGCAAGAGTGTGCAGGTTTTAGAGGCTGGGCTTCCAGCTGAAATGCAAGTTGGTGCAACTCAGCCGCTTCCCGGAGAAGTGATGTCTGTAGTCCCAGCAAGCCTTTAGATGCTTTTGGCCTGCATGTCAGTCTTCTGACCAATTTACAGTGAGTTTCTTCCTACAGCTTTGTTCAGGGGAGGGGAGGGCGGTTAGTATAAACCTCATGCTGCAGTAAGAGGACAAAGCAGAAATTTCTGGTTATGTTCAAATGAGCATAACAGTTGGCTTTCTTTATGTACTTTGGGGTTGGTTTTTTTTTTTCTTTTCATTAAACTAGATGAGGAAAAGTAGATGATACCAGCAAAGAAAATACATTTGCCAGCAAAATCCAGTCTTGGAACAGACCAGGCTGACCTGCAATGAAACAGTCGGGATGAGAATGATTTTAAAGTCAGACTTGTGTTCTTGGGAGTTTGTGATATAAATCATGGCCATGATAGATATAAACCACATCAAATTAGATTCATAAAATAATGACAGAACAGAGTGTCTTAAAAAGTTTCAGATGACTCAACAGATTGTGAACCTTTACAAAATAATTAATAAGCCAGATGCTAAAAACTGGCACCGACCAATTCTCCCTGCATTACCACTGTGTGTAAGTCCAACAGCTAGTATTGGAGTACTGAACTTCATGTATTTGAAAAGGAGAGACTACTAAAAGGATCATGGTACTGGTTTTCAGCTCTGGTCTGAAGGCACCTGGGGGCCAAGGACGTTGTCTCATCTGTGAAAGGTAACTGGGAGAAATGGCTTGAATCAGTGGAGAGATCTACACATCTTTCAGAGGGGGAAAAAAGGTTTTGTGAATAAAAAAAAAATTGCACATCACTGGCCTACCCATCTCCAGCCTGGAAGGTGGCAGTGAGCCTGCATGCCTAGGATTTGGTCTCGAGTTTGGGTAGGCTTCAGTTAATCCCTGACACAACCTTGTTCTCTGTATTTTGCGTGTGTGTTTAGAGGTGAGCATGTTTGGGCAGATCTTCAGGCACTGTAAGTTGCCGTAGCTGCCCTGGGAAAGAAGTGGCTCCTCCGTGGGGTGGCCCCCATGCCGGGTATGCCCTGCTGGCCTCCCTCCACCCCTGGTTTGCTTCCCCCTCTCCTCTTCCTCACCGCATCGGTGGTCGGATGCTGAGAGGCAGGGACAGGGCTTCGAAAAAGCTGGCTCAGCAGAGGAGGTGGAGAGCCAGCTGATGCCAGTATTACTATTCTTTCAAAATTGATGGATGAAACGATTATAAAATTGCAGAGGGAAGTGAAACTTAACAGAATCCATGTTTTAATTGCATTCTGGATTTTTTTCAGCAGCCAGCTTCTGAGGTGCAGGACAGATTGAGCATTTTTGTGAGGATGTTGATGTAGACTGCACAAATGTATTGCTTTTAAAGAAAGAAGAAAAAGCTTGGGCCAGTCTGTTTTCCACACTCTGCTCTCAGTCGTCTTCAGTTGTACCGTGTGGTAGCATGCTGTGTCTAGACAGTAAATCAGATCTGAAATACTGTCCAGATGCAGCTAGAGAAAAAAAGAGTCTATTGCAAGCACCTGTGGTGTTGAGGTGCCCAAGCCTGCGAGGGGTATGTAAGTGCTGGACTTGTAATTTCCCGTGTGCCCTTCATCCCTGCGGAGAGGAGTGAGGATGCTGGAGCTGTTTGGCTTGCAGTGACCAGCAGCATGGGTCCATATTTCCTCCACACTACATGCCAGGCTTCTGGCACTGACACCCGCTTGCCTCTAACCTGGTGAAGATCCTTTTTCAGCTGAAGAAGCCCCCATGCTCAGTCTGCGAGTAGCACTCCTAAAGGGATGGCCTGCCTTACAATGGAAGGGTTCTTGCACTTCAGTTTATACCCTTCCTTCTTGTTTTCCTTGTTACTACTCTGGTCACCGCCAGGAGGAATGCCTTCCTGGTCCCTGGGAAGAGTCTGCACTGAATGTCAGGTGCAGACACATGTCGTTAATGAGCAGGGATGGAGGCTGCATGTATGCTGCACCCATTGGGGCTGCTTTTGCCCTGGTTGGCTCCATGGCTGGGCTGTTGTCACTGGTACAGCTCCCTTTGCCTCATGGGTCTGGCTTTTGAACCCCACAGTATGCAGAGATGGTCCAGCAAGTATGCAGTGAAGTGTGCTCATAGGCTCTTCATGAGACAGCGGTTCATTTTTCATTTGATGCCTTTGCCAAATGTCATTCAGTACTTTTTGGTAGGCTGGCTTGCATGCCTAGAATGTCTATGTGCCGTTTTTTGTGGAGTCCTGATAGCCACTGTGGTCAAACGCTGTCCTCTAAGGAGAAGTAGTATATTTAGGTGATCTGCAAAGAAAAGGGGAAGGCTATGACAGCAGGAGAAGAATGGTCATGATTTTAGGCATAATGGATGTTGGTGAACTGGAGGCAGTGGATAGCTAACTTCTAATGAGTGCTATCTTGAAAATACGGCCCAGATGTTTGTGTGCTGCATGAGGTTTTCTCCTGGACGGGTGTTTTGCTTGAGTATGCTTCATCCAGGATTGGACCAACACACTCTCCACCCAATTTTGCTTTTCTTCAGACTTTAACAAAACCAGTTTTCTTTGTAGTATTTTTCCCTAGCCTGCCTTTCCTCTGGGACTGAGAACTTCTCTCCACGGTCTCTTTAACCCAAACATAACTTGCCCTAATTGTGCATGTTTTGAAAAAGTACATGTGTAGGTGGTTTAGTTAAGAGGAGAAAGCATCAGCCTTTTCTCTTGCCCCCTCCTGCTTTCTCCCAAGTCAAAAACTGAAAGGAGACACCTTTCAAGATGTTCCTGTTCAGGAGTGGGCTCTTAATTAAAGTCCCAGTCTTATGAAGTCCTGGCATCTGCAGCAGACGAGTCTTCTGCTCCCATCAGCTGCAGGTGAAGTTGCATAAGAGGAGGTATGCTCAGGGGCTTGGAGGGCTGCTCTGTTTCTAAAAGTGAGTAATTTGGGGTGGAGACGGTCTTCTGCCCGAGTGCTTTAGCGTTCCTGTTTTCTCTACCTCTTTCATGCCTCCGGAAGGATTTCTGGGGTCTGCTCGGGCTGTGAGGAGCAACCCCATTTTCGCCTGCTTATCTCCCTGGGGCAGCAGCTGCAGTCCGAGGGTGAGGTTTAGAAATTAGTTCCTCTTGCTGCGTTTCCTGCTCTGGTGTTGGTTGGTATTTTAATGGCTTGAAGCTAACATTAGGGAGTGTAATGCACCAAAGAGCCAGACTGCTGTGAGAGGAAAAGTTTCTTCCCTTCTCAAAGCTGGTGTCCTCGCAGGCGGTAAAATGGGCTCATGAGATGTGGTTGCAGTCCCTGTGAGTTACAGAGGTGTCTTAGCTAAGCAGGTGGTAAGTAATGAAGGTGAGCGGCAGATCACGATGGCCTTCTGACATCCTAAAGGACCTGAAATCTTTGCGGTGTTTACTCTGAAAATATTCTCTCTGCCTTTCCAGAAGTGCACTGTTTACACAGGCACAAACATTGAGATTTTGCAGTGTACATGCTTGCGTTTTTTTGTGCTTTGGGCACAGCTGGTAATGCTGATAGGAGGATGTTTATTGTACAAACACTTGCTGCTTAGAAGGTAGAAATTTGCTGAGAGTGGCACTGGAAGCCCAGCAATTCTCCCTTCAGCGAAGAAGGGAAGTGCCGACGGCTGAGCTGGGCTCCGCAATGTGTGCGTGTGTGGTCACAGCAGGACCAGGGGTGCTGAAGTGCTGGCGTTGTTATTTGGAATATTTAAATTCATTAAGCCTTTTTTTTCCTAGCAATGTTTTCCAGATATAATTATTTAAAAGTAAACCTGAAATATGCTATTTTGCAGATGCTTGGGAGCCTGTTTTCTTCCTTCGGCCTCGGTAGATCTGTTAGCATCAGTGACTACAGCTACAAGTTGCTTGTCCAGGTATAGCTTGTCTTCGCTTTTGTGGGATCAAGGCCTGTTTGGTATTTTTTGACCTGATTCTCACAGGATTTCCTTTCGTTTGCTGCACTGTTCTGTATGCCAGTTTCCCTGTAAATGTTATGAGAACTGGCAGTATGGGCCTGATACCAAGGGTAAGGGGTTAATACAGATACATTTCTTATTATTTTGGAAGCTCTTGCGATCCACACCTCGCTGGCAGGGTGGTGATGATGTTTCACAGAAGAATGCCTTTCTCATAATTTGAATTCAGAGTGCTCTAACGGGGTCCATCCACAGCCCAGGCATGGCAAGTGATGCACCAGGGCCAGGGTCCATCCAGCAGCAGGAGGCAGGGACAGAGACGGGGCTGGGGACGTGGCTGCAAGCGTGAGCCTGAGGTCCATCCAGGGACGGGGCTGGAGAACAGCACTGCTGCGGCATCGCTGGAGCAGGGAGCGATGGCCCTGGGGGGACTAAAATGAGGTCCCGTTTCTATTTTTTAAGTGCCAATCCAGTGCTGTAGCCATTCTGCTGTGTTGCTTATTCAGCGTTTCATTTTAGGAGGCCTGAAGGTATGCTGCTGTAGCTGAATGACGCTTCCTCCGCGAGATGCCTGCATTTGCAATATCTGGCTGTTTCGTGTGTGCAGAGCTAGGGACAGAAGTGCTCGAGAGCCGTTACGGTAGCTGAGGGGTTGCTTCGTCTCCCGATCCGTGGCTATGCTCAGCAGGCTGCTGCCCGCTGCTGCAAAGAAGCGTGACGTACATAGCGTTGTCACACCGAGGTTTTTTCAGAGGGATGCGGCAGCTTTTGCACCCAGGGCTGTGCAATCTAAGGGCACATTAAGCCAGAGAGACACTTGATGAGAGGCCAAGATGGTTATTTGCATTACTGATAAGGTGATTAGTGTTCGTGGTTCTCATTAGAGACCTGTGGAAGATTGGGATCAGACAGAAAGGATTTGTGTGTGTGTGTGTAATTTATGAGACCTGCTGATCAAACCTCCATTCATACTCTTATTTGTATGGACACTCACACATGTATGTATGGAGGAAAAATCAAAATATATGGATATTTCTGACTTACCAAAAAAAGGCTAGTGAAAATCAGTGATTTATGTAAATTTACTTTTATGAAAAAAGATGCATGTAGCAACTTGCAGTAACTTTGCAAGTTACTCCACTTTGTATTCTGGTGGTACATAAACATAGGCTTGATTCTCCACTTTCTTGCCCTTGCTTATCCTTTTCTAACTACAGCACAGTTGCATTGATTTAAGACTGGTCTAGGGTATTGGATAGCCATGTCCAATTATTTTTCTGTTAGCTCACTAGCTTTTTTAAAAAATATTAGTTAGTACCATAGGTGGTAGCAACTCCTAGCTCTGAGGTGTGCTGTGCACTTCAAGTGGCCTGACCTGCCTGCTGCTTAGCTGTCCCTGCATCGCAGTTCAGGAGCCTCTCTTCTCCATTTTGTTTATAACGCACGGGTCTGAGCAAAAGCCAGCGACTCACTGCTTGCAGAGGGTCTGAAGTCACCGGAGTGATATGCTACATACTCTTGAGATTTATCAGCTTCCCCCTTTTGCAAATCAAGTCAAAGAGGGTAATGTGCAGATCCTGTTTTATTTCAGCACGGGTTGCTTATTCAGTGGAGAGGACGCAAGAAACACAGTCATCTAGGTGGATGAAACCATCTTTGAGTGTTTCAGTAATGTCACACGTGACAGAAATTCTGAGCTTCTGTGTGAAATAAATGTCTCTTTCAAGAGAGGAAAATCCTTGACAGTACTTTTAAAAGTTATTGGGTTAAATAACTACCTCTATGACCACATCAAAATTTTATTTTCTTTTTTTGCCACTTTTCTGATTGCAGGCAAGACATGCAGGCAGGAAGAAAAAAGAAAAAAAAAAGTAAGAGAGCAGTTAGTTTGTTTAGGTTTTTGTTTGTTTTACTTCTTTACTGCGTCTTTCTTGTCTGCATCTGATCCCTGGCAGTGTTTTGTGACCTCCAGTGGATCCCATCAGTGTTCTCCATTCGGAGCCCCCTGAGCAGGCAAAAACCTACAAGCCAGAGCACTGAAAGCACTGAACTGCCCGAAAGGAATGCATCTTGTATCAGCTCTTCCTCTTTTCTCCCATGTGGGTGAACACTGGGGGGAATTGTTTAAACCAACTGAGCTTTACTGCAAAACTAAAAACCAAAACACCACCAAACCATCAACATTTGGAGATGATTACAGAGAGGATTGAGCACTACTATTCCTCCTCGGGATACTCCTGCACTCATTGCTGGCCTTATTTTAATACATTTTTAAAGTTTCTGGAGATCAGTTTCAGCTGAAAAGAGAACTGTGATTTGGTTGTAGTGCACCTAGGAAGTGGATGTTATTATCGTGTGTCAGGATACGTGCGTTTAGACTCTCCAGAGCTTGAATATTTGTGGAATATTCTTGAAGTGAAAACTGGGAGTCACGTAGGCATTAGCTGAAGAAGAAAACGTCTTAGGCCACTGCAAAAATCACAAATGGAAGAAATACAAGTTGCAGTTCTTTAGTGCTACATGAAAGGAAACTGCTAAACATATTTCTTTGGTAAGCAAACCAGTTTGTGAACTGTATTGTATTACTTTTTTTGTAAATGTCCCCATTTCATCAGCTCCTATTCTAAGATAGATTGCTGGCACCTTAACTTTTTGCAACCAAAAAGCTAGAAGAAAGAGCTTTGTAGGAGTAGCAATTTCAGGAGATTGCTTGGAATCTCAAACTGCTTATTAGGTTTCTTTGAACTACCTGGTGATGTGTTTAGTACCTGCTATTTTGTTTCAGAAGTGCATAATGTAAATAAATTTGATTAGAATAGTGCTCATACACTTTCCGTCAGTCTTCTGGCTGGATTTTCTAGCTTGGTAAACCACAAAACTCCAGGTATTGGCAAATTCTCTTCTGTGAATGCCTTTCCTGTGAAAAGCTGGTGCAAAATATTTTTGTTCTAGCAAAGGGAAAGACTAGTCAGTGTGCTGCACTTCCCAAATCCGTACAGGTCTCTGTGCTGCTTTGTGGATGCATGCATATGATTTAGCCATTCTTTCATCACAGTTCAAGAGTCCCTCTTTCACTGTGCCTTGATTGCAACTGCATGGCCCGCTTACAGATCTCACACCAGCAGAAGAAAGCAAACGTAGCATCCACTTGCCATACCTGTTAAGAAAGGATGCTTGGCGTCTGGGAGGCACAAATGCCATCTTGCAACCCTTGCTCTCCCCAGGAAAGCTAATGCAAATCAGCAAGAGCTAGAGAAGCAGGGTCCTGCAGCCCACACATTGTCAGCTTCTTAGGTCTTAAGAGTGTGGTGGATGTTTGGAAGCGATGAAAATAGGTGGCCATGTGCCCAGTGCAAGAAATTATTAACTCCACTGTATTTATTTTTATAGTGAAATTGCATTTTCACATCTCTATGAGAGGTACTTTAGCAGGATACAAACCCAGCAAAGCATTTCTGTTTGTGGACATGGTGACTTTGGCACAGATGTGATGAAACTAGCTAGTCTCTTGATGAAAACACACTGAGCTGGTAATACTGCAGTTTTGCATCTTCTCTAAGGAAATTTGGCAATGCAGCTGTGGTGGATGGAGGACATCTTTCTTTACACTGCAGATTGCTGTGCAGGAAAAGATATGTTGGACAGGCATAGCTTTAGCAAAGTTAGGTGACTGTGATTTCAAAGTGAAACACGGAATTAATAACTACCTAGAAAATGGGGTATTATTTGATGGAAATTTGATTTCACTTTTTAGTGACTCAGGAATGTGAACACTTAAGATTTGAGTCATGTTTTTTAAAGGTGTATTAACAGGACTTTCAAAATTATGGGTATGTTTCACTGCATTCAAATTAATATGCATGTAAAAGCTTGACAGCACCGAGTCTGTTTGTGCTTGTGAATTGGGCAGTTAGTGGCTTGGCCACCTGCATTTTGTGTTTGCATGCAAAATAATTTGCATTAGCGGTAAAGCATTCCATGTCCATATAGCGTGTGTTCTAACTAATCTGCATGCAAATAAAGTAGGTCTGGGAAATGTAGGAAGCCATGTAGGTAAGACTAGATTCTTGCTGGAGGCCACTAAATTGTGTCTTGTCTTAAAAACAGAAGGGAAAAAAAAAAGACAGAGCGGAGAGGGTGGGGGTTACCTGGTTATTGTAGTTAGGATCCAGTCCACTTCAATCAACGCAGTGTGCTGCTGATGTTAGAGAATTACTCAGGGCTCTGTTTCAACTGGTCGCCAAAATGACTCAGTGTAAGAACTGACAGTGAGGTCATGTGGATTTTTTTTAAAGAACCTGTTGGACTAATTAGGCTATGTTATGTGGCTTAGTATTAGTTAAACATGCCCAGAGTTACTGGTAAGAGTTCAACCTTTAATTTTCTGCTGGAAGCAACTTCCCTTCAAGATTCAGAGATGTACAGAAGTTGTCATTAGAGATTGTAACATATTAAACCCCAAAGCACTGTAGAAATTATGGGGGAAGGAAAGAAGCTGCAGAAAGTAGGAGGGGAATTAATTATATGATAAAGGCCGCACTGAACAACAGGATGGCTTAACACTCAGTGTTGCAGGGAGAAGATCAGTTGTATCAGTGTTTAGTAGCTACTTTCACTGAGTTGTTTGTGTGTGTATTATATATATCTATAAAAATTAGTGGCTGCTGTGATTACATATAATGACTTATTATGTAGTTGTTTGAACAAGGCAACAGAGAAAGTAAGACTTCCAGACTCTTAATTCTTTTGCTCATTACAAACATTCAGTTCCTCTCTCTCCAGCTCTGGGCACTCCAAACCTTGCTCGCACGTTATCTGTATTTGCCTTTGCTTCCTGCTCGCTCTCTGTCCCTACCCACCTCTTGTTCCTGCCCTGTCCTCCAGCTCCCTTAGGGAGTCCTGTGTCTTTTGTCCTGCTGCTTTCTGCATCCTCTCCGTACCCTCCCTAATCTACAGTAACACAGATGTAAATCAGGCAGATTTTTAGTTTCCCCTTAATTTCTGTAGCATATGTAAGTTAGAATTTTTTTTTTTAAATTAAGAAAGGGTCTTTGTCCAGTGTTCGTTTCCAGATACTGTAAATGATGGGTAGAGACTTTAGAAAAAGCGTATTTCTACAAGGAAACTCTGAGTATAAATCTTGCCAAATTTTACAAGGCTGAAAAAATCTTCATCTCTTGACCTGTAATTCCAGAGGGGTAATTTTATTGAGGTTCAGACTCACAGGTTTTATATCATAGAAATTTTGTGTCCACTAAGGAAAAGCCTTCATCTCTCATATACTGTTGACTGTTTAAAGTGCAAAGGCAAAATGCAAGTCTGGAAGTGTGAGGCTGTGTGCCTGTGGGAGGGCTCTGTCTATCAAAACCGGGTCTTTGTACTGCCAGACTGTGGGGCAATATGGTCAGATTAGCCAGGACATGCAGTGGGGTGTTTTTAGTGATTTTTGCCAATTGCAGGAAGACAGAGGGCTACCTGACTGGTCACAAAGTCTGCTGGGCAAATGCGTTTAACCAGCGAAAAGAGTTTGAAGCGATGCTGTGTTGTATGCCTGTGGTATCTATGAAAGGGTGTTGGGTGCCTCAAGACCAGCTTTGCTTTTCTGTGACACGTTGGCTGTGTACTGGCAAAGGTTAGAGGGTGGCATTGGGAGTCTGTTTGTCCCAGCATAATGTTCAGCTTGGTGTTCTTCCTCTAGTACAAGACTGGCTTGTTTTTCTGGTTGGATTTCGATGCAGAAAAAGTAAACCCCATCATCAGTGAACCACTGGGTGGGTACAACGTGTATGTCATACATGACGTGTCCCAAGACCATGACATGCCCAGCTTAGCATTGGTGGCCAGCGCTGAGTCCAGAGCAGTTCTTTCCCTTTCAGCTGTGTCTGGTGTTGGCACAGCCTAAGCTAAACTTAAGCCGCCTGAATACCAGCTTAGCTAACTTGTTGTTCTTTGGGACTATTCGGTCTTCCCAGTCCAGGCAAACGTCACTTCATTGACCCTCTCCAAAGGCTGTTGTTACTTGCTGGGGTTTTTTTTAATTTTTTTTATTTTTTCTTCCACCAGGACTAACAACTCTCAGTGGCACCTCCAGTAATGTTTCATTGCCATGCAAAAGGAGGAAAGCACTTTGTCAGCAGCCTACTTCAGGCAGAGAAATTTATGTCTGTGAGAAGCGTATGTACAGAACAGCAATTACTCAGATCATCAATATTTATACAGCAGATAATAGTCATCATGGACAAGATGAATATTGTCACAACAGCAATAGCTGCTTGGGGGGGGAATGCAAAATATAATTGCCAGGTTTCTTTAAATGGGATAATTATTTAAGTTTCAAGTGATTGGTGAAAATAGCTTAGAGTCTGAATTAAATGTTCAGTGGGAGTTCATCTGCTTCTAGAAAGTAAAGGAAATGCCCCTCCTGTCTACCCTCATGTCACACTGCGAAAGCTGCCTGGGATGTCGTCCTTTACATGTGGCTTTTGCTGAAGGCAATGCTGGTGCCAGTCGCTGAATGAGGAATCATAAAAACTAACAACAAAAAAAATCGAGCAGCTTGTTTTGAAAATGAATTTTTGTTACTTCCGCTGTGGATGGACACATGTTTGTGGTTGAGATGGAGGCACAGTTGCATATGCTTCGATTTTAAAAGTGGTACCCCAGTGCCCGGCAGGTTTTTTACTAGAGCTTTCCAGCATCCCGCCTGCCAGCTGATGTGATGCTGGTCACCTTGGTGGTGCCTGGCTGGACAGGCAGCCCAGCGAGTCCCCGTCCCGGCTCCTGCTCGACAGCCAGCTGGAGGGACAGCACAGGCGGTGGCTTCCTGCTTGCACAGGAGATGCAGCTCCTGATTTCTGCAAAGAGAATGCCTTCTTCCGCCCACCATTTTTAACCTTTTTATGGTGGTGTGATTATTCAGAGGGCTTCCCTAAACTGGCATGAAAATCTGCTAGGTTGCCCTGTTTTTGAGAAGTATTAAATCAAAAACTACCTGCATGCAAGCTCTTTGCTACAGATAATTTACTTGCTGACTATTTTCTTCTGCTTGTGAAATGCCTCTGAATAGCTCCATTTTTTCTTTATACTGAGTGGCTCTTCAGATGTGACTGTCTGAATATTTGAACCCCTGCACGCCCTTGACCTCTTTCAGTTGAGGGAGAACGGTGGATGGGAGCGTGCAGCACTTGATGTTCAGCGTTTAGCTCAGTTGGGTTGGCTGTCATTTGCAACGTCAATCACACAGCTCAAAGTTTTCGAAACACCAAAGCAACTCAAGAACTTTTTCAACAGAGTAGATCCACAAAAGACCTTAAGTACTGTGGTATCAGACTTCCAGGCAGAGTATTCTATGGGATGCAAATAACGAGGCTTCTTGTGCAATGCTGCGAGAAAAGTTGGCCCAAGAGTGGGATTTGCAAAAGCTGGCATCCCAAATAAGAAGACATAGGAGCTGGCTACAACAACAGAGAATCAAGAGGAGGTCTTTTAAGCCGGCAGCCCTCTTTCTGTTCCAGGAAGCATGCTGAACTGCTCCTTTTTATTCCTTTCTGGAGTTAGGTACCTTCTGCTGAGATGTAAGCAGTGGAGGAGCTAGCGGTTGCTCTCTCTGAGTTAGGTCTGATGCTCAGCCCGAAGGAAGCTAAGACTGAGCTCCCACCTTTGTCTGGCGGCATTTGATCATGGATCTTTTTCTCTTCATAGGTAAACCCATTAGACTGCCTGGATCCTAGCCCTTCTCCAAATGAATTTTTAATATAAAAGAATTAAACATTCATTGGAGCGGGGACAGGAACACAGGTCTCTGCCTTCCCCTCATACTCACTTTTCCTTTCTGACCTGAATATTGAATTAAGCACTTCAAAGTGGAATGAGGTCAACAGGAGGCATTGGTGGAGCTCTGCTGAGCTACTGAAATTGCTGGTACTTAAAACTTCCATCTGGGAGAAGGGAAAAGAATATTATTATTTTGTCCAATTCACCCTCAGTGAATGAAAGTTTCCTTCTGCCATGAGCACACCCAGGTTCTTGGGTGGCTTCACTGAATATGCCACTGGCATGTGGCTTGGGGAAGTTCTGACCCTGTTGCATGCAGATTAATTTGGACAGAAGGCTTGCTTGAAGCTAAATTTAGGTCAGTTTAGATCTTCCTGATGCAGGTAAAGCTGAGATGTCCAATAGTGGCAGTATTAATACTTCAGGTGCTTGTCCCCAGTGCATAGCTCGTAATAGAGATGCTTTCTAAATTGCAGATCACAGACCCAGTATTGCAACTATGCATCTTGAAACTTTTTCTTAAGTAGTACCCCCTAATTTTTTTTATTGATGGCAGTGTAATGTTTGCTCAGAACTTAAGCTTGCAGTCAACAGGCTTACTTTTGTAGTTACCTTCCCCAGATCCCTTTGAGGCAGCCACTGTTGAGACTGTTGGGGGACTATCTGCAAAAGTGTTAATTCAAATGTTTTCTTCTGCCTGAGGTTCTGCCTTGAGGAAAGGTAAATTTGGAGAGATTGCTGCAATTCATAAGCCAGCCCCTTACATAGGTGAGCCAGCCCTGTGATAGACCCATGCTCGACACATTCATTGCTCCTTCAGTTGTATTGCAGCTCAGAATCGTTTTTTTTCAGAGTAAGGAGAACAAGGGGCCATTGAAGAGAGCAGGTAATCAGCACTACTGATATTCCAGATTATTGAATTGTGTTGAAATAATGAGTTTTTTCATCAGGCTAGATTGTTTGTACCTAATTCTCTGAATGTTTTTTTTCATTGCAGTAACTTGCACGGGGGTCTGGAGGTTATGAAAGGGATTGCTTCCCCTCACGTTTAATGGGGTATAGTGTTTTGGCTGTCTTGTCCCATTGATAAGCCCAGACCCATTTATATTCTAATTTGAGAATGTTGGCAGCCTGAGGAAATGGGGTGCTTGTAGTATCCCGAAGCTGTGAGCCCCTCTAACTCCGTTTCACTTTAGTGTCAAGCGCTGGGGCACCACTGTGAAGACTGTAGATCAAGGTCTTTCTGTCACCCTGGTGCAACCTAGCTAAAGCCTTGAGGGGTTTTGATGAATAAAGGTTTAAAGATCCAGTCCTGTGTAGTAGTTTTCTTTTAAAACTAAAAAGGGGAAGAATTGTGTGGCAAAGGATGGAGTCAGGGATATATTGCTACGAAGCCTCAAGAATGTTCCTGGAGCAGAAAATTCCCTCCTCCTTAGCTTCTGAACAGTAAAAGGGTGAAGCTGTTTGCCTCTTCACTTGGTTTTACAGCAGATTTGAAGATTTGTTCTGCATTGCCTTCTGGAAGTATTTCTGCATCCTAATTTTGTCAAAGTTCATTGGTTTATTTTATGGAGGGGAAAAAAACCCCTAGATCTCCTTTCACTGAAAAAACGGGACTGAAGGGTTAGGTTTAGGAATGCTAGCACCATCTCCCATGGGAACTGTAATTAGCATACTTTGTTTCCCCATTCTTCCCTCGGGGCTTGGCTTTATGGCTGGCTTCCATCTCCTCTTTTCATGTTGAGTTGCCATGGTGGTTATGGGAGATGTAATCTAGCTGGGAAACCCAGTCCGTGTTGGAGAATGGGAACACGGGTCATCCCATATGCAAGTACCTCAAGCTGGTATAAGCAGCATTTTACAGTTCTGAAAATGGGTTGCCAAATTTCCAGTATGTAGTAGAAAGGTAGCACTTCCCTTAGTACAGGTGACATAGCTGTTCATTTCACTTCATTCATAAAGTGTTCATTTGAAACCCCAAATTTCCATTAAAACTTACTTTTCTCTAATTTTATTTTAAACCAGCATCTTGGCTTAATTTGCAAGCACAAAATACCATTTTTTTAGGGGCTTGCCCTGCAGTAAGTAATAAGTGTGATACTAGGATACTGGAATTTGTTGTAAGTTCAAAGTACAGCAAGTAGGAGATGGTGATTTGATTTGCCCGAGGAGACTTCTCTTGCTGGTCTGGCATAAATATTTCTGAAGTGTGGAATGGAGCTGGACTGGGAACAGGAATAAAGTACTCTTCAGACTTCAGATTTTACTTTCTGAAGTAGATTCCCTTCTTAAAATAGAAATCAACAGAAATACTGGAGTTGTGTTGGTTGAACAGACTGATACATAGTCTGTGGAGTGGGAAACGTGTCAGTGTATGAAGTTTAAGCATGCCTACAAGGCAGAAGCTGGTCAGTAATAGCAAATTGGTGAGAATTCAGTGAAGTTGTATTGCTCCCAAATTTGCTTTTAATAAGCAGTGAGCTATTTTTACAGGGACACTGTTACTACTGTTAGAGTTGGCTAATTAGCAACCCCCCTTCAGAAAAAAAACCCTGATGCTGCTGAAAGTCTTCCAAGTGTACAGAAACCTGTTCTTTTTATTCTCTCAATTTCACGGTGTCTTCTGCCTTTTGGTTTACAACCTCTTGCAAGCTGCCACTCTCCATGTTTGTGTGACTTCCACAGAAAACACAAGTAATAGCAGTTGAAAGGGAATTTTAAAATAGATCAGGAAATCTAGGGCATGTCAGGATGATTTTGAGGTGGTCTTAAAAATCCAGCAGTTGCCTTTTTTGAAAGCTTTTGCTGAATGTTTTGAGATTTAGCCTCCCTCTTTATCTAAAGGCCGAGGCTTTCCTCTCAAACAGAGCATGTCACATGCATTGGCATTTGGAGGAAGCAGGACTGCTTGTGGGATGACCTGTTCTCCACTGGGAGGATTTCTGGGCAAGTCCAGCCCAAATCTGCTCTTGAGAACAGTTATTGTGAAAGAGACTTCGCCCAGCTCAGTGGAACTGCTTCATATGGAGGGGTCACTGGCACAAAGAAATGCTGGCAGGACTGGATGCAGGCTGGTTTTTGCAGCTTTAAAGAAATGAGGCTTTAAAGAAATTGTTTATCTGCCTGCAAAGTCCTTGTGATTTTTGTTTTAAGCTCATATATAAATTTATAATTATTTTTGTACGTAAAATAAATGAATTCATACTATCATACTGGTGCTCCTGAACATCCTTGCAAAAGGGCAAGGTAAGCCAGTGAAAAGGATTTTGGTAAGGAAATGTGCATTTTAAGAGGATATTATGTCCATGTTCAAAAACAGTTTAGGGAAAAAAACTCTCATTGACTTCCCTCTCGGAGTCCAGGTCTTCTCTTCTGATGCAGCCACATCCCTGACACAAGAAGTTATGAGCTAGAGGGCTGCTAATGGTGTCAGCTTGGTAATGAGGAGTTATTTAAAGAAAGGTTACAATTTTGTGACATGTTTGCTTTCTTCCTTATGTCCACTTGTTTGGAATCAGCATGACCCAAAAATGAGTGGTGGTGTTTGGTGAAGGGCAATGGAAACATGACCCCAAGACTACAGGAACTTTACTGTTGTAGCCCTTGGAAGAGCTACAGCAAAAACCCCTTCATATTTTGAGGAACCTGACTTATTTTTTCCAATGTTACAGGGTTACATTCCTGTGCTACTCCTTCCTCTGCTGGCTGAAATTCCTCTATGTGGTCCATTGGAGAAACTCTTTATCTTTTTATGTTCATGGGTGGTTATGAAACAAGAACAAAAAAATTAAAGATCATGCACTGGCAATTTAATGAAGTGATAAGCATCTACAATTTTGTTCTTTAATAAGATTATAAAACTGTTTCTTTTTCAAATGAAGAGAGGCACAGAGATGGCTGTAACCTGTACACGTGCAATTTTAAATCAGGATATCATGCTGAGTTGAAATTTTTCAGTTTGCTCCTTTAAAGGTCTCATTTTCTAGCACTTGTGCTCATTTCTTTTGTGTAATTTTAAACAATACACAATACCATTTTTCCATCAGCAAAGGCCTGTGCATTTCAGTGACCTTTACTGCTTTCTTTAGAGGGGTTACGCAATCAGATATAAGGGAATGAAAATATTTAATGATTTTTTTTTTCTCCAAAAAGGTCTTATGCCTGTATTCTTACGGTTGTACTACTCACGTTTAAGCACCTGTGTTTTGCACCTGCACTCTTATTTTGAGGAGCCTGAAAGTCTACTTGCAAAATCTGAGCTCATTTGTGAAAATCAAGCTAAGAAAAGCATATAGGTGGACAGAATGATTGTTTTTAAAGCAAGAAGCTTTTGTTCTAATGTTTCTTCCCTCTTTGGTCTCCCACCTCCAGTAAATATATTTTCTTCTAAATTTAAATTCAGAACTTAGAAAGGGATTGACCCTTTTCATATCTATCAACTAGTCAGTGCCAGAGAATTTGGCGTGCCTTTCTGAACCCACTTGCAATGCACTTGCATACATTTTCCTGCTTGGGAACATTAAAGCTCCCCAGAGTCCACACTAATTGCAGCCTCCTCTATCAAGAGAGGTTGCTCATTAGAGAAGGTAGTTTGTTGTACCTCATAGCAAGGAGAAAACCGAAGCCTGGGCACCCCTTAGTTCTGCTTCCTGATCAAGTGGGTGGAGTAACAAGGAGAGCATCCATGCATCTGTTCAGGGAGATCCATGGAAACAGATCCAAGTAAGTTCTTACTGCAACAACTGCGCAACTTGCTAACTTGGAAATATTTCTGATGTCTCACGATAATCACCAGACAGTTACATGCTTCATTGCTGCTCAGTGTTAAGATCGGTATGGGTTACAGTTATGCTTCATGACTTGCTTTTCCACAGGTGAATATTTTATGAGCCAAATCCACACTGGGATAGCAACTAGGAAGGCAGAGTAAGCAAGAACAGTTACCCCATTCTTTTTTCCATGCCATTAGCCCATCTTTGTGTATTAAAAGATACTTGCTCTAAAAACATGTATTGAGCAAACTTTTGTGCAGTGCATATAGTACATAAACCTTGAGCTGAATCATGCCTCTTTTAGTGGGTAGTGTTAGTGAAGCATCAAGAAAAAAGGTATGTGTTTATTGTGTGTGAGGAAATGAGTTTGGAATTCTAGATATAAATTAATTTCCTAAAACACAGTGGATATCATGTGGCATTGATTGTGGACCCTCTTCTGCAAAAAGGCCACATTACTTTGCCTGGTTTTACTTGGTTTGTGTATTGCTCATATCCACAGAGATGACCTTAAACTTTTCCAGTTTTGTGTCTATTTATATTTGGGGTCAATTTTGGGGGGGGGGAGAGAATGCCAGTGATCCACTGACATATACAGGAAAGGATAGGAAATTAGTTTCTGACAGATCTTTTCTGCTATTTCCACATGAGCAGATGGATCCCATAGTACAGGTTTGCCTTTAAGGAGAGTTTAAGCAGTAAATACTTTTGTGTTTTGCAAGAGGGCTGGTTATTTTCCATGTTTGTATAGCTTTTAGGTAATTCATAAAGACTTCTGATAAAAATGCAGGCTTTTTTTCCACCCAGTTGTATGACCTTCAGTGTTTTAAACTCTAAACTTTTCTAGGGGAGAATGATGTGGGAATTGCATCTTTGTCAACTAAGCCAATTCATTACCTCTCTAAATGTTGACTGCTATGCTTGATGCCGAGAGTTGGACAAAACAACTGGCTTCTACAGTTTTTCTTTAAAATTTCATTTTCTAAGAGAATAGCACAATCTTCCTGGGTTTAAGGGTACCTCCTCCTATCTCCCCTACGTTGAACAGTGTTTGAAAGGGCCTCATTTTGAAGACTGAAGGGTTGGGAGGGTTTCCAGCAAGAGCAAAACAAGCGATTGCTCTTACAGTTGGATGAGAGTTGCAAAGACCAGGTGAGCCACAGCTCTTTGAGGTGGATTTATTTCTTCTGGCTGACGAGACTACTAGGCAGAGGCTTTCCTGACAGTCAGGGTTTGATTGGAAGAAGTGCCAGTTTGACTGACTATGCTGCAGGAGGAGTGTGAGTGTTGGGGCAAGGCAGAAGGCTCAGGGGAGGGTGGGAGTCTTCACTGCACCCTGAGGAACCATCTGTAGTGACTCTTCCTAACCACACAAGTGAACACTGTAGCTGTTTTGTATGCGTAGGTCATAGCTAAAAATAAACAGAAGGGAAACTGGTTTCCTAATCGTTAGGGTATGTTTTTTGTTGGTGGTGCTGTGTTAAAGCAATAAAAGCCAGCATTATTTCAGCTATATCCCAGCTTGCTCCTTGTTTGGGGGAGTGGTGGGAGGCAGTAAGATGCTGCCACCTCTCCATGCAGAATGTGGGAAAGAACTCAGCCTGCCCTGCAGGACCTCTCCCCTCAGTCAGAGAGCAAGTAACGAGCTCAGCACTTTGGGTGTGCTGGTACCCTACTCTTAGAAACGACTGCGCAAGCTGCATCTCACCTTGCTGATGTGTCCCATTCAGCACCAGGATAATCTTATGGTGCTGAAAGCTGGGACTGGCAGGATTTGTCCCTGCTGTTCGGGAGTGGGAAAGTGGAGACGACCATCCTAAACCAACCCAAACCTCCTGAAGGGTGCTAAAGCAAGCTAGTGGGACAGCCAAGCAGAACTGCCTCTCTTGT
Organism: Haliaeetus albicilla; assembly: GCF_947461875.1. Lineage (NCBI taxonomy): Eukaryota > Metazoa > Chordata > Aves > Accipitriformes > Accipitridae > Haliaeetus > Haliaeetus albicilla. The sequence continues at coordinate 12,057,306 of NC_091503.1, read as the reverse complement.
TCCTGCAAGCCCTGGTGCTTAATGCTTTGTGTTCTGGAGTGCCACCTGCTGGCACTTGCTCTCTTTGCTCTCTTTTCTAGAGGCAGCTGCTCTAGATGAGAGCTCAGACCAAAGAGCATGGCTGTTAGTAATAATAATAGTACTAATTATTTGTATTGATCATTACATTATTTTTTAAATTGTCATAGCACTTAAGGGCCCTGTTTATTGGCAAAGACCTTACTCTGGCAGGTGTTATGCAAACTCAGTGTGGAAGAAACTGGCAGAGGCTTTCACTGAAGGAGTGGTTTAAAGAATAGAAAATGATTTTTCCAATTCATGCTGTTATTCTGAAAAATATGAAGTATTTTTTTCTTTATGTCTTGATTTAGTAAAATATTTTGATCATTTCTGTGGTTGGCAAAAAATGAAAAGCAGTAATCATTAAAGTGAAAGACACCTGACAGTGAAGTGACTGAAGCAAAAGTTAGGAAAACACTGACTCAACTCTAAAAAGTAACAATGATGTCAGTAAACTAAATAATTTTGAAAACCTTTTGGCTGGAAAGCAAGGGATGTTGTAGTTTGTGGCACAATGCAAATCTGGGTCCAGAGCTGACATTTTTTTCATCCTAGTTGAGAACTTGTTTTGGCAGTAGAAAAGAGGTATTTTTTGAATCTGTTTTATAACATTGATTTTCTGTCTGTGGGCCAAATCCTCAATGGGCATAAGTCAGTGTGGTTCATTTGGCATTGGTTTGGTTGTGTGCATTGACGTTTTCAGTGTTCAGCGCACCACTGTAAGGCACACATATAATACTATAACAAAAATGGAATAAAGACCTCAGCTGAGTGGAATCTGGTCGAATCCTGCATAGATACATAAAGGTGTGTGCATGCACACTGTGTCTTCTTAGATCATCTCTCCCAATGCAACACTTTCCACAGTAGCAACACAGATTTTTGGCCTTTTTCCCCTTCTTTTAGCAGTCCCTAAGGCATGTCTTTGGTTCCTAACTGCTATTCTGTGTGATGCTACATGGAATAGAATCACAGAATTGCTTAGGTTGGAAAAGACCTTTAAGATCATCGAGTTCAACCGTAAACCTAACACTGTCGAGTCCACCACTAAACCATGTCCCTAAGTGCCATGTCTACAATGTCTTTTAAATACCTCCAGGGATGGTGACTCAACCACTTCCCTGGGCAGCCTGTTCCAATGCTTGATAACCCTTTTGGTGAAGAAATTTTTCCCTAAGATCCAGTCTAAACCTCCCCTGCCACAACTTGAGGCCATTTCTTCTCATCCTATCTCCAGCCACCTGACAGAAGAGACCAGCACCCACCTCACTACAACCCCCTTTCAGGTAGTTGTGGGGAGCGATAAGGTCTCCCCTCAGCCTCCTTTTCTCCAGACTAAACAGCCCCAGTTCCCTCAGCTGCTTCTCATAAGACTTGTGCTCTAGACCCTTCACCTGCTTCATTGCCCTTCTTTGGACATGCTCCAGCAACTCGATGTCTGTCTTGTAGTGAGGGGCCCAAAACACAGTATTTGAGGTGAAATACATGTTGGAAGTAAGTGGTGAAGCTTATCTGATATAAGTCTTCAAAAGCAATTAATGATTTTGGGATGCACTCTTGAGACTATTGGGATGAGTGTGAGGTTTTTTAGAAGGCCCTGAATCACCTGCCCTTTCAAAGTAAGATCCTTTAGATCCTTAGCAAGAAACACCTGTAAAAACCAGAAATGGTATCAACCATGTAGTCCTCTTCAGGCTTCGATGACATCTTGGAATGTGACTTGTCTGTTGAAAATGCCCCACGTTGTGATTTGTTTTTTTTTTTAAGCCAACAACCAAAAAATGCTGAATAACAGTCTTTGAAAACATGCTGCTGTGAAACTATTGCTGATAGTTGGAGTGTATTTATCTCATTTACTTTTGCTAGACTGGGAAAGAAAAAGAAATCATGTTGTATTGATGGACTTGAGCATTCCACATTCAGCAGTAGAGCAATGTAAGGGATACTTATGGCTCACTCAGTGGCTGACCATGTAGAAGAAAAATTACTCCAGAGTCAGTACAAAAAGCTTTGTTTGCCCTTTGTGTTACCTTTTTATAAATTTCTTCTTCTGAAAGAAAATAGTCAAACTGAAGTGAAAGTTGAAATGAGCTGACATTTTAATGGAAATTACCATTTTTGCCTAAGGAAAAAGTATTTGCTTAATTTGATCTGAAACTGCCAATGAATTTGTTCACCTCAAAACTACATTTCTTTAGTTAGCTCTAACTCACATGCAGAAATCATAAGACTGGCTTGCAAGACAGAGACTGAAGTTTAGGGGTTCTACCTAACTGGGATTTGGGGCTTGAAGTTCATGTTTTCAGGCTTCTCTTCAGAAAAATGGGGCTAGCAGCTTTCTTTTTACTGAGTACTTAGTTGAGTGTCCATAATCCTGTGAGCCTAGGACTCACTGTGGCCATATACTATCAGGATTGTGATTAAGTCTTGAGCATTAGCAATATTTTGCTAGTTATCTTTTCTAAGTTTGTTCTGCTGTTACATTGCAAGGACTGCAGAGCTAGGCCCAAAATTAAGAGGTAAAGGAGTTTGCTTCATTTTGGTTGTTTTGCTCTAATGTAGCGTAACAGTCCTTTCTGAGCATTTGCACTCCTTCATACAGCAAAAACGCTGTATGCTGTTAGTTAAGTGCTGCCAAGTGGAGGGTATTTTCACACCAGGATGTTTCAAAACCAGCCAGACTTTGACTGGAGTAAGTATGATGGGTGATGTCTGGCCCAAACTTTGAAACTCACTGTAAAGAATGAAATACAACCTGACAAATCTTGGCAGGTCTGATAAACTTCTTGCAGCTACAGAAGGTGAGTGGCTCTAGGAATTGAATACCATCTCTGAAGGAAAGCAACTGTAGATTTCACGTAATACAGGCCAGAACAGTTTATCTTCCTGTGCCTGAGCATTTCAGCAGCCAATTGCCAGTCCCCATCACAGCTTGGCTGCCGGAGCAGAGAGGCTAGCAGCTCTGCGGCTTGGAGCTTAGTCTCCCAGAGCCGTAATTTATCTCAGCCCACTGGAGAAGGTTGTGGTGGTGCTAACCTGAGTTGCTAACCTGAGTTATGGTTGTCGCCCTCGAGAACACTGCATTGCTTAGCTGCAAGACTATTTTTGTCTGCAAATGGTGCTGGTTCATGTGAGGGAGAGACTCGATGCAAACCCCCTCACTCTGTTCTAGGCTTCATCCTAGAAGTCCACCCATGGGAGTCATCTTGTTTCTCTTGTGGGCATGCCTGTGTCCATGGGCATGAAGGAGAGAGCCGAGAGCCTTTCCTGGTGTCAATTTGTCTCACCACTAGTCTGAAATTTTCCCTGGTGGTCCTGGCACTTCGAGTCATGATGTGGAGCTGGTCGGGTTAGTTGATGTCAACTGGCTGGTTTAGTTGCAGCTGTTTTGGGAAGGTTGTGTTGTTTCCTCAGGTTGTACATTTTCAGGATGGCGCAGGGGGAGCAAAGGCATCTGTTCTTGGAGACTACCTTGATCTGCCTGCGGCTGCTGACACCGGGTTCTCTATTGATTGTGTTGATGGATAGTGTGTTAAGTATGTAAATGTGCAACTGACCTCAAGAACATGTGTCATCCCATTAACTTCTGTGGCTAATGTCAGGCTGTGCGCTTCATGACTTGTATGAACTCTGCTTGTGGAATGTTTATAGTCATGGGTAGAAATGTGTGGTTTGGAAAAGTATTGGAAGAAAATATTTTTCCAGTATAGCCTGCTAAATCTCTTTTGGAGGATTTTACTGATGTAAAGACAGTGAGAGAAATCACAAAATAGGAAATCGTAAATATGTATGCAGTTCAGGCTTGGTCTAACTCTGCTTGTGATCCATATTTGCAGTGAGAGTTGGACTGTTCCCAAGATTCAGGAAGTGTGGGTGGTATTAGTATTACTAGCTGCCAGAAGTGTTACAGGATGAATGATTAGTTTCCAATAAGAAAGGAGCTTTTGGATTGGTTCCAGTTCCTTTTGGTGTAGTCTGCAAACCAGAATGACCAGTGCCGTGACCTGGTGTGGCTGTAGCACTTACCAGAGACCAAAAATGCATGAAGATCACAATTTGTCTGCATTAGGAAATGACATAGCAGTTGACCTTGAGGAAGCATATTAGTTGGCTATCTTCCGCTCTCTTGTGAAGATAAGCTCTTGGAAGTGGTTCTATCTATGTTAGGACATCTGTTACACCTTTTCTTTTGATAAACAGGGGGCTTGACTCTCTTGTGCTGCCTACTTAGCAGATTTCAGGAGAAAGGTAAAAAGATGAAAAAAGCTCCCCCTGCCCCATCTAATCTCCTTCAAACCTTATTCTACTTCTTTGTGTATGAAAGAAGAGAATTTCCTTATTGTTGTGTGGCTTCTAATAAAATATTTTCCAATTTCTTAATCCAATCTATTTCAATGTAAAAAGGATGTATTATTTTGATTCCCCTGGGTCTATTGTGCTTTTTTTCCCTTTTTCTGAAGCAAAACAAGAAACAACCCCTTCCCACATGCAAACAAAACAAACCCCAAACCATCCCAGCCCTTGAAAGCAGGCGTGTGAAGGTAGCTGTTCAGTGATGTGGGTCGCAGAATCATGTCGTCAGGAAGCTGTGCTGGGTGAATGCAGAGAGCGCAGGGCATGTTAAGCAGGCTGGGGGTATAAGGCGGGAGTGCAGAGCAGAGTTGCAACAATTAAAACTCTCATTTGAAGGACTTCTGTTTCCTGAGGTAAGTGTGAAATTGAGTTTTCAGTTTTTGCGTTGTATAGGCAGTGTATGAACGTATGAGTATTGATTCCTTTCTCTCCTCCTCTGTTTGGGCCCATGGGCAGGTAGATTTTGACTTAGTTTTATGAAAACCCACTCAATGACCTCAAGAGAGCTGTAGCACTCTCCTGTAATTATAGACTGGTGTCTTAATACACTAATTCAAGCTGATTCCCACTCAATCACCTGCTGACCTGTATCAGTGAGAAACATCTGCATTTGAGCTTTATTTAAAATTACTTCCTTTTTTTGAATAGTGTATTTTGTAAGTCTAATACCAAATCCTCAGGGGAGGAAAGGAAGATCTTTTAATTAAGTTTCTCTTCAGGTATCAGGCAAATTCTATCAATGGCAGATGAAGCATAAAGCTCTAATGGGAGAGCAAAATTTGTCATTTAAGTGATCAGGTGCTTCATGCTTCTCTCTCTTAGCATTTTGAATGTCACAGAATTCTGTCATGTTGCCATAAATGAAAAATCTCTTAGAAAGAATATGTTGCATTGCATTTAAAAGCTGTTACTGAGAGTGAGTTTAACACCCATAGGTACTCCTGTTAAGGTTGTGGGATTTTGGCCTTGGTGACTTGTGACCTCACTTAAAGTTAGGGAAGCAACTTCTAAATCTGTCTGCCAGCGACCTAACCACCTGCTCCTTATGTCCTGGTGATAAATAACTGCTGGTGCTGCTTTTATTCAGGGGTGAGGGGTAGTTTTCTTTTCATGGTACCCCTTCTACTCCCATTCCTCTTGATGTAAGTTTGAATGGCAAATGGCGCTCTCACTTGGTAGTGGAAAAACCTGGCTTTCAATTCCTCTCACCCTGGGGTTTAGGAGTGAGTCAAGCATAATTAAGAGCAGCCAACAAAACTGAAGAAGTGCTAATGGCCCTGCAAGTGTTGTGCTCAGAGTGTGCTGTAAAAATGAGCACCATCCCTTGGGATGCTTTGGATGCCGGAGATATTGTTTATTTGCAAATTAGGGGGAACCTTTTAATATCCTGTGCTGGGAAATTTTCAGATTTGGGATGTCTTAGGACCACAATCAGGTCTGTCATCCTGTCAGTGCATCCCTCATGCAGGAAGAGAAACGCTAGAACTTAGGGACAGCAGAAGTGGTGAGGAGTACCTCCACGCTCCTTCTAGCAGGGCAGAGCTGCACCTGAGGGACCCCTGCTCTGCCAGGCTGGAGGGAGCCTGGGAGATTTAAGGAACTGTAGCTCTGGGGCAGCTTGACAAGTGACCTTGTCAAAAACCTGCAGACATGTCGGAGTTGTTGGTGAGGAACAGGTCAGGCTCCCACTGCCTGGGCTCCAGGACCACCTTCATGGAGGGCCGCAGAGGGGCTGGGTGGGCAGGAAAGCTGTCTGCTTTCTGTCTCTGCCTGTCTGAAATGGGCATATTTCTGGGAATATTTTGATTTCAGATAGTGTTTCACACTGGTAAAGCACCTTGCGTGAAACTGTCTTGATGAGCGTAGCTGTACTGTTTTGACTCAGCAGTAAGAAACTGTACCGGTCGTTTGCTGACCTGGCATGTTGCAGGTGATTAGTAGTGTTTGCTGTTGGAACAAAGTGCAGCTTATCCTGGTCATATTTGACCAAAATAAGGTCTTTGGAGCCAGGGAATGTGGATGTGTCAAAGTTTGCAGATAAAAGGAGGGAGCAGCACAGCTGGCAACAGGAGTTGGAACAACGAGCAGCATGTGAGTCTCCCTCTGCTTTCTATAAACACCAAAGGTTGTTTTCATCTGATCTGTTTTTGCTCCGAAACCGTAAACTTCTACATTTAGTTATGTTCCTGTGGGTGACCTTTATGCCTCTGTCTCCTGTTGCGAGGGCTGGCTGATGACAATTTCTAAGGTAAATGCTGTGGGATGGTACCTTGCAACTAGGCGCCTTTTTCGTGATCCACCTCCGATTGCTCAGCTGCCAGAGAGGCAGGACAACTGCTGTCCTGTTTGATCTGCGCTGTTGAGATCATCCAGAGCAGATTCTCTCTCCATCAGCATGGATCCCCTGGCGCTGGTTCATAGGATGTTGTAGACTCATATATCATGGTTTCATTCAGCTTAATTTTTTGTGGCTTTATGCATCTGGGAGTGTGTACACCTGATTCTCATCTTGGTAAGGGCTGGACTAAAGCTAAAGGAACAGTGCCAGCTTGCACTGGCTAAGGATTTGGCCAAATTAAAACACTTTTGTTCTGCGATATTTCTGTGCAATTGTGAATAACTACATGGAAAGGATGATGGGTGTAGGCTGCTTGGCTTAGAGGAAGGTGCCTGGAAAATAGGTAATTCTGGACAGAAGAATGGATTAATGTTGCCATCTTATTGTTAGCTTTATGTCCCTTAAAATGCCTGTAGTTTCTCAGTTGTAATCTACATGGTGGATGAACTGTGTCCGTGGCAATACTTTAACTTCTGGATCACAGGCTTTCATGATTTTCATGGTCTGTGGAAAAGCTAGTAAGTTCAATGAAAGCCACAAAAAATCTCAGGCATACCATGGAGATGCTGCCAGCTGGAAGAGATGGGGATAAACAGGTGGTTTTCTGAGCTTTGTTGATTCTCTGTTGCAAAAAAGAATCTGTCCAGAATCTGTCGTCTCTGCTCAGTGGCTCATGAGGTGAGAAGTGGAGCTGTGATGAAGTTGTCCAGGAGCTTTGAGGCAATCTTGGTGGTGCTTGCATGACCTTGGACTAACTGCTTCATCTCTCAGCACTTCTTTTTTTAGATGATGAAAGGATATAATGATGATAATACTTCTCTCTTAACAAGGGTGTTGTGATGAATAAATTAATTAATCGTTGTGCTGTTCTCAGTTACTATGGTAATTAGTGCTACAGAACAGCCTAAAAATAAATAGGATCATTTAGTGAAGGATATTCAGGGGAAATCAGGTAGTACGTCCTGGGCATTTGCAACAGCCCCAATGTGTTTTGTCCAAACATGAATGTGTTGAAAACATACACAAATGCTGAATTTTGTAGCAGAAATGCTTCCAAATATTAAACATGTTCCTTCCTCCTCACTATGAGTTTGAAGTGACTCTAGCACACATTTCCATCCGTATCTGTGGGCAGATGATTCTTGCAATTAGTTCCCCTATTGAGAACAGCACTTCCCCCTCCCCCCATCTCTTTCCAGCCTAAGGGCACCTGAAATGAATGGATCTTTCTTCATCATAAATCATACATACTCAGTAATACTGTCAAAGAATTCTTAATGTGTTTGGGGAGTTTACGTAATGAACCTTCCCTGAGAAAGGTGAAGTATCGTCAATGCACTGCCTTGCTGAAAGTCTGTTATTAACCTTGCCATACAGCAAGTAGAGCATGCCTAAATATGTGCATAAGTCTGTGCAAAGTTTTTGAGGCTTTCTTTCAGTGATCAGCTAACTACATCAGCATGCCCTGAAGCCAGTCTTTAAAAATGTGATGTGATGTTTAATCTTCTGTGAATTGTATTAGATTCCACAGGCATCATTAAAGTATATTTTTGGGGCTTTCAAGTTAATATAATTTTGGGCCCTAATAAGTTAGGAAGTATGTGTGAAGATAGTTCTGAGTTCTCCAGTGGAGGCAGCACCCCCTCAAGGCTGTGGTTTCCATTGCTTACTGGGGCTGGCCTTGCGTAGAAAAAATAGGCAAGGATTTGCCATTACTCTGTTCTCTGACTTGTTGCCCAACTCCGATCATGGATGTTCAATGACTTTCTTTGCACTAGGTTCCAAAAATAGCTGTCTTTTCTGACCTGGCCAGTTGGGGACCACTTTATAATAGGGTTTGTGCAGAGCTTTCTCTGCAGCAAACCTGTGCATTCTTCTTTCTCTCACTGTCTGTAGCTGTGCTATACTAGCTGCAGCAACCTTCATCTGTTCACCTCCTGCAGCACCTCCCTACGTTGTGCTGGGGAGCTACGAATTGCAAGAGAGCAGCAAATGCCCCTTCTCCCTTCTTGGGGAGTAGGAAGCTGATGCCTTCGCACTCCTGACCTCCTGCTCACCCAAAAAAAAGAGCGCTTGGGGCTCTGCTGTGGCCTTCGACAGGGTACTGGCAGAACAGATAGTGTGACTGACAAACAGCTGAAATACCTGTTCTATTCTCCAGACTTTTATTGCGCGAGTCACACGATTGTGTCTGAAATCTTAAAAACTCTTGGCTTGTGCAGAGGATAGCCCAAATCTGCAAGGAGGACCTTTGTGCCATGCTCTTGGCCACCCAGCTGTACTTTGATCTTCTGCTACAAGGGTCATCAGCGTTGCAGGTTCCTCCCTGGGTCTCTCTAACTGCTTGTGAATCTCATCTCGCCGGCTAGCAGCAGCCCTGTGGATGTTGGGCAGACCCACAGCAAGAAGAGCGTGTGGGGGAGGCAGAGAGGTCTCCTGATGCTTCTTTGCAAGGCCTGTCTCTTCTCGCTTCCTTTGCTCCTGCTGCACCTTTCTGACGTTGAGTTTTGGAGCTTGTGGATTTTCATACCCAGTTAGTTTTTATTTGTGTTACTAGTTAGATCTCAGCCCTGAAGAGCTTCTGGTTGCTGTCAGGTTTGTGCCAGGCAGAGTCACTACTCACAGTTGCAGTTGCCCCTGTCTGTCTGTCTGGTTTCACTGTCATAATCCCCAGCCTTCCCTTCCACATGCGTGCTCCTATCCACATGTACAAATGCACTGTCTCTCTTGTGGAAACCTACAGATATCCCTGACATTCTTTTCTGATCCACCCCCCACTCCCCCCCGTTTTCCTGTCAACGGTCCCCTCGCTCCCCTTGGGTGTCCCTGGGTGATGAGAGCAAATAATGTCAAAACAATGTTTTTGGCTGATGCTTGATATCAGCTGTGCCCTCACATGCAGTCTGGCTGCCTCTTGGTCTTTGTGCTCAAAGCGTTGGTCTTTGTGCTCGAAGTGCTGAGAAAAGTCCAGTCTGAGTAAGCTTTGAGCAAGGTGTTCTCCTGTGGTGGCTCAGTACCCCCAACTGGTATGGGGGTGCATTGAGCACAAACTAGAGAGTTCAGTCCCCTGTCCAAGAGGAGGTCTGCTGCAGTGTTAAATCTTGGCATAGTTATTAAAGTGAAGTGGTAGAAGAGTACTGAGAGCGCTCCCATGGCTTTTTCCTTCCTAACTCTGTACTACAAAATGAATCAAATAGATATTATGCAGTTTAATTCTTACTGTAGATGATGGCTTGACTTTCTTTTATCCCCAAACTGAGCTGTGGCAGAGTGCAGGGTGGTTGTGGGGCTTTTAGTAAGGTTGGAAATAAAGTTACATTGCACCCATGAAGCTACCCATGTCCAACCTTTGAACAAGGCAGTGTCAGCAAAGGCCAAGGGGGTTAGATGGCTGTGGCTATTCTTTAACTTGTCTTTAGACATATTCTGAAGGAATCATACTTACCTCTCTGCTTGCCAGTTGTTACCACCGATGTGTCAAAATACACCTCTGATCATTATTTGAGACATTTTGGGAAAGTAAGAAATGTCATAATTCGGCATATATGCACAATGCAACCTTGTTACTCAAAATACTGTTTATAGTTGTTCTTTCGGGGGGAGTGGGGCAAGGAAAGGAAAAAAGTGTAACTTCAAGACACTGTGAATGTTTCCTTGATTCAGCACCAGGTCAAAATGGGATTGTCACTATATTTACAGCTTCTGCAAATATATCCACACATACCTGAACAACGTGTGTCATGTAGGTGGTAGGCCCTATCTTAACCTTTCAATTTGGCTCCATTCTTTTCTTTTTTCTTCCTATAGATTGTTTAAAACTTTGACCTCCTGGAGAAGTGCTTTGCAGCATTACTTGGCATTCAAACCAGCAGAGATCTTCTTGTTGGGATGGATTTTCTTCTTTTTCCTTAGGGCGCTGTTTGCCTGAAGGTGACTTTTGTTTTATTCTTCACTTCTGAATACCTCATCTCATTCTCTCCTAGCACTGATGTTCTACTGTAAGGATGTCACTGGGACAGGGATGAGGGGCTTGACAGTGCATGAGCGTATGACTCCTGGACAAGGATATGCGGTCAGAAAAATTATCTTGATCCCAATCACATTCACGTCAATAGAAACTGGTTTACCTTTAGCACTGTAAGTGGAGAGAGGTGGTTGTAGGTGACAGCTAAATGAGGTCAGAGAACTTCACCAGTCAGTTCACTGACATCCAAAATGTGGAGGGCAAAACTTCTATGGAGAGATACTGATTTACATCTACAGGAGTACTTCCATTCTGTTTTTAAACATAAGCCTTATGTTCTGAATTTCCTGGCATTGGGGCTTTTTCTCATAATAACGCTGCAGTATTGTTACACCTGGCTTTTTTGGATCGATTTGCAGATACAGCAGATCAGAGTTGCGTCTTGTAATGTCTGAGCTCAAGTTTGGCTTGAGCAGTGTGTAACTGCGAAGATCTTGTATGAATACTTCTGTGCAAGATATAAAACTGTTGGGTTGCTTGTGGCTGAAAATTGGATCTTTCGGCTTCAGTGATTCCTTCCTGAGTTCCTGTAACTAATTTCTAATCTGGCTTTTGTCTCTTCATGTTTTTCAGCTGGGAATTACCTAGCACTGTGGATAGCTCTCTTCCATTTTTGTCTCTCTGCTGCACACTAGTCTTTTAACGACCCTTTCTGACAGTCTTCCTTTGTGCCTGCCTGCACCGTAGGGATGTGGAGATAGTAACGGGAAGGAGAGGATAAAGGAGATAAAACCTCTACTCATTTTCTTCCACTTCCCTCGGTGCGGCCTGCACATAGGTGGTGAATGCATAGCCCTTTCTGCGGTGGTGTTAGGCTCCCTCTGCACGTGGAGTATCAGTTAATACCATGTGTAATACATGCCAGTGCAGAGCAGGCGCTGCACAGACCCGTGCTGGCTTCATGCTGGCTGGGGTCTCTCCCAGCGGTGGCCTCTGTGCTGCGTTCAGGTGAAGCATCCCGAAAGTGCCGTTCGGGCAGCTGGCACGCGCCGTTTCCCACTGCAGCCATTGCGCACGTTTTGCAAGCTCCTGTCTTCAAAACTGCAGCCCCTGCTGCCTCCTGAGTCAGGATTGTCACTGCATGTTTGTTGAAGCGCCTTGTGAGCCAAAATCCACTGCTGTTACAAAATCAGCAGCCGGTCTGGTTCTGCCAACGTCGGTGATATCGGTCGTTAGCATCTGAAGAGATGACGTGTATTTTGTTTTGCCTATTCAAATACGGGTAACTGCCAGAAGCGGGATATGGGACAGTGTGGTCCAGAGGGCTGTCCTGCATTGCAAACCCCACCTCTATGCCTGCCTTCTCTTCTTGAACTACGTTGTTTCTGTTTTACTGATGTCACCCATCGATTAGCATGTTGCAACCTAGTTGGTATGATCTGGAGGGAAGGGCAAGAAATAATTGTATGGAAAGGAAGAAGTCCTCCGACAGCTGTGGTCCTCAGGTGTTAACTCCATTTTGGGCATAACATTGCAATAAGAGAAGAGCAAAGGTCACCATGCAGATATTTTGGGTTTTCTTTATTGTATTCTCTGGATGCAAATTCAGGCTGATACTTCTTTAAATACAGCAAGGAAGGCAATGTAAAAGGTTGTAAAAATGTCACTCCTTCATATTTATCATGTGTTGGAGTGAGCAAAATCAAAGCTAAGCAACTCACTGTGAAAGTAAACACAGCTGCCTTTTTTTGCATAGCTATAAGAAATAAGTGGGGAAATACAAAGAATCCCTTTATAATGAATAGTTTAGAACAAGGTTAGTAACAATTTGCCTTTAATTCAGTGCATTAACAGATTGTTCTCTGTGGCATTCTGTGGTCTTGGGTCTAAACAGAGCCTTTTGTCTCGGGTGAAGTTTTCATCAGTGAGAAGGTTTATGTTTCAGAGGGCCATGTTCAACAAGCTGCTCATGTAACCAGGCAAACAGTTAATTTGACTGAAAATGGTGCCATTCCTTTTTGTTGTGTGCAAATGTGGGTGTTTCAGTACAGTTACTTGGTTGCTCATTCGTGCACAAGGGTAAGTTCAGGAGCCTGTGGAAATGCATCCGTTTAACAATATTTTTTCTTTCCGCCACCTTTCATGCAGACTTAGCGGTTGAGCCAAATAGCTAAAAATCCTCAAGGGTTTAAAGGATTAAATGAGAACAATTGCTAAGGTGCAGGAAGGGCTGAAAAGTCCTGAAAATATGACAGGAGGTAGATGCTGAAGGACCTGCTTAGTGAACTACAGCCTCCCCTGTTACGGGTATAAATATAACTGTGAGTGGTGGACCGGCGGGTTGGTAGGGATTTTATAGCTGGGGGGGGAAAAAGAAAGGCAGGGGGGAGATGTAGTGATGGCTGACCTGAAGGTTTGCCTCTGGGCAGTTTGGTGAAGCCAGTGGGAAGATGCTTTCTTGTTAAGGGTCGCAAATTTGTTTCTCCTGCCGGATGACAAAGTCAGCGCTGGTTTTCATGCCCCCTTAGCTGGACTCTTTTGTTCCCAGTGCTTCCTGTATGTAACCTCTTCCTTCGCATTCTTCTGTTTGTCTCAGGTACTGAAAGGTTCAGGCCGGAGGTTTTACTGTGCTCTCCATAGCCGCCGCCTGGCACTGCCCTGAGGAGAAGCGGTGGCGGGAAGGCGGGCGCTGCCCTGAGGAGAAGCGGCGGGAAGGCGGGCGCTGCCCTGAGGAGAAGTGGCGGGAAGGCGGGCGCTGCCCTGAGGAGAAGCGGCGGGAAGGCGGGCGCTGCCCTGAGGAGAAGTGGCGAGAAGGCGGGCGCTGCCCTGAGGAGAAGCGGCAGGAAGGCGGGCGCTGCCCTGAGGAGAAGCGGCGGGAAGGCGGGCGCTGCCCTGAGGAGAAGTGGCGGGAAGGCGGGCGCTGCCCTGAGGAGAAGCGGGGCGCTGGGGTGAGTGAGTCTCGTCGTGAGGCCCGCCCTGCCTCTCTGCGCCTGCCACCATGGAGACCCTGTCCCAGGACTCTCTGCTGGAGTGCCAGATTTGCTTCAACTACTACAGCCCCCGCCGGCGGCCCAAGCTGCTGGACTGCAAGCACACCTGCTGCTCCGTGTGCCTGCAGCAGATGAGGACCAGCCAGAAGGACCTGCGGTGCCCCTGGTGCCGCGGGATCACCAAGCTGCCGCCGGGGTACTCCGTGTCGCAGCTGCCCGATGACCCCGAGGTGATTGCCGTCATCGCGATCCCCCACACCTCGGAGCACACCCCCGTCTTCATCAAACTCCCCAGCAATGGGTGCTACATGCTGCCCTTGCCCCTCTCCAAGGAGAGGGCGCTACTGCCGGGAGACATTGGCTGTCGCCTCCTGCCCGGTGGCCAGCAGAAGTCCTTGGCGGTGGTGACGATCCCGGCGGAGCAGCAGCCGCTGCAGGGTGGCCTTCCTGCCGAGGGGGGAGCAGAGGAGCCGGACCGGAGAGGCGTTGTGAAAAGCTCCACCTGGTCGGGGGTTTGCACTGTGGTCCTGGTGGCCTGCGTCCTGGTCTTTCTCCTGGGCATCGTCCTCCACAACATGTCATGCATTTCCAAGCGCTTCACGGTGATCTCCTGCGGCTGAGGCGGGAAGGGGGGGTCTGCTCCCCCGGGGGTTGGGTTGGGTCGGTGGTGGTGGTGGTGATGGTGGTGGTGGTGGTGATGGTGGTGGTGGTATCGAGCGAGACAATTCACCACAGCTTTGCCCAATAACTGCAGAATGCCGTGCACCGGGGCAGCGGTGTGCCGGCCCGGCTGTGGCCCCCAGCGGTGCAGCATCAGGCCTCTCAGCAGCGTGCAGAGAAAATCACGTCCCGTGTCTGGCAGCAACAGCACTGAGGAGGACTGCATGTCTCACCATAATCATTTATCAAAGAGACTGCAACTTACAGTGATTTTTTTTATCGTGTTACGAGATTAACGGCCTCTATGTAGCTGGTTATACTGTAAAGTATATGGTATGAGCTCTTCTGTAAACACAGTAGATTAAAATCAAAACTGCTCCATGTAGAATTAAAGGAGAATTGGCGCGCGACTCTGTACAAGGTGTTCAATACCAGTCCACACATGCGTTATTTTTTAATGGGGGGAGGGAGGGAGACTTGTAAAACTAAGGAATCATTTAGCTGGTAAGGCATTTTATATGTTTTAAACTGCACATTAATTAAACCAAGTTAGGGAGTTGTACAATAGTTTTTAAAAGGAAACGTTTTACAAGCAATCATTTCATTCCGTGGTGTGTGTTTTTTGCCTCTCTGTTTTTCTCCATTTTTTTTCAACTACAGGGAAGTGGCACTTCAGCATCTTTTATTTGAAGGAGCTTCCAAGCAGGGAAGCAAAGTGGGCTAGGAGGAATACCTAAAAATGCTGCCAAAATACTTCTGCCTAACTGGCTTTACACAAAGGATGGCTTTGAGTGGTAAACATTGGACATGCTGTTTTACTTCCAATCTGGCAGCAGGGCTTCCTGACGACCTGGCCTTCATAGCCACTAGTGAAGAAATGGGTCATGAGAAGTCCTAGGACTCCTCCTGCAAGGATGTCATAGCAAATTATTATTCTTTTTATTTTTCTAGAGGTTGGGTTTTCTTAATTGTTTTTAAAGAATTTAGACCTATTTTGCTTCCCTCTTTCCTAGGAGATGCAACTGTGCACCCATGGATGGTGTGACAGAGGAGTTGCTCTAAGGAAGCCTCACCATCCTAGCTGAGACCAAGGACCCTTACATGCAATCATCTAGTAAGAGGCAGTGACATAGCTGGGAGGAGAACCCAGGCCAACCTAACCCTCTACTGGGTGGGCTACCCCTCCTAAACCACTGTGGCTGTCCTGGTGTCACAATGCCTGGGTGAGCATAACAGAGCATTTTCCCACATTTCAGTCTTATAAATGTTGGTGTTCATAAGGACAGATTTGAAAAAAAAAACAAACAAAAAACACAGGAAGTGTCTCCCTCCACCTGTGACTGTCATGAAACCCCAGCCATTTGCAGTTCACTTCTTGGAAAGAGCCAAAGTCCTGAACCTTCACTGCAGTAGCGCCTTGCTCTAAGCAGTCCCACTAGCGCTACTAGTACTGCTCATAAGTAAAATAGAGCTCAGTGTGAATTTGGGTGTTTGGCAAGTCTGAAAGCTGAAATTTGTGTGAGATTTAGGGATTGGATAAAGGGGCACGTGACAGACCTTTAATAAGACAGAAAAATCTGTTGATTTGCTCTGCTTCTTTTTGCAACTACAAAGCGTAACCTCCCTGAAGTGTGACAAGTGTGACCTCTTGTTGTCTACCTACTGCTCTTTCTAATAATTAATTAGAGATTGCTCAATGCCGTATTATACCACCGGAGAACATAATTTTGGCTATGCAGTGCCCAAGTTGGCCCTGTAGACATTGGTGGTTTTCTGGTTATGTCACAAAATCCAGATGCTGGTTCACAATAAACATTCGCAGCTAGGACTTCTGTCAGGAACATACCTCTAACTTCGTGCTGGATTTCCTCCCTTCCTTGTTCACAAACCACCATTTTCTTCCTTGATTCCTGTTAACTGAAGAATAGCATATATGGTGCTTAATTGTTATGGTGTGTGTTGGGTCATGTATGGAGAGGAACCATTGTGCTGATTTTTATCTACTGTCATATGTATGCATAGCACAGCAAAAAAAAAAAAAATCCTCAGATAACACATTCAATGCCTTTTTTGTGCAAGGCCCATGTGCAGTATGCCTTGAACCTGGCTTATGAGTATTGTAATTACACGGACACCTTTCCGCAGCATGTTTAATTTGGTTGCAGTAGGGAACAGCAGGTATTCCAAAATGTGTCTTGTGAACGTGCTAGTCTCTTGTTGCCAGTAGGTAGCCAGATTTCCACTGACATCCATGCTATGCTGCTTATTGTGTACAGGAAAGCCAGTTCACAAAAAAATCTTGCCTTTATAAGACTCTTGAGGAATTGACCAGATACAAGACTCGACCCTCTACTGCCTTATCCCCTGTAGCAATTGCTGGGTGTACCTGGAGTGTATAGCACAGCTGAAAGATGCTCCGAGAACAGCACTGATGCGTTTTGCACCAGCTTCTGCATGTGTTTATCAGAGTTGTCAATGACTGCACAAAAACACAAGGCAGTCAAAGAGCAGGTCCTGGAGATACAGTGCTGACAACGATAACCTCCTTCCAGCCATACCTGCCTGAGTGAAGCTCTTGAGGCCAAGGTTTCTCTGGCATTGCAAAGAACAGCTGTCTTGAAAACCGCCCTTTTCATCCCTGCATGGAGGGTGCAGTATGAAAGAGAAATCAGAAATTAGGTTAAAATACCACACTGCATAACACATTATGCAACAGGCAGACCGGGAGTTTATCCGGTATTAATGACGTAAGTATTATATTAGCAGAATACCATCCTGTATTACGTAACACAGTACATTGTTTCATTAATATGAATTTCGTGTACTTTTCGTGCCTGCTCAAATGCATGTTTGACCTAATTTCTGATCCAGACATTTGCCTGCTCACAGCCTTGTGTAAGAGCAATAAGTAAAACCTCAAGATTTTTGCCTGCGTGTGCGCGCACAGTGTGTACGTTCATTCCTTTTTATAAATAGGAGTTCTGGAGATGTTTTTGTTCTGGCTTTAGACTGTGACTATCATTTTAAATTTGCAGCTGCCATATCATGTTGGATCACCTAGCTTTTTTGCTGACTTGTGTAGAAGTGAAATGAATAGTTTGTTGTAATGTACAGTGTTAAAATGTTTCTCAAGTATGTCGATAGTCATACCGCTTTAAAAATGCAGTGCAGTCTGTCCCATTCGTTGGTCCAATACCTGGCATTAAAAAGTGATTCTGCTATATACACCTTTAACTTCTTTTTTTTTTTAACCTTTTTTTTTTTTTTAAACAGCCTTGTCTTTGTAATTTTTCTTTATGGGGAAACACATTTGGACTTGTGTCAAAATCTGGGCTAATTATTGTTCTCTGAGGTCCAGTAAGAAATCACTGCCCAGTTCTACCAAAAAAAAGAAGGAAACTTACTGTGACACAGTACTGTTTGAGCAACCCAAATTTATGCTAAAACTTGTGGGTAATTACTCAAGCACCTGCATTTTTAGAGCAAATTAATCTGTATGAATGTGTATTTATTTGCTTGTTTAATGGGAAGGATGTGTGTGTTGGGGTCCAGCTTCATTTTTTTTCCTGGAGGGTCCCAACATCCATTTTTGGCTTGTGCTTTCCTGGCAAACAGACTTTAGGGTTCACTCTGTGAAATTTTGTTTAGTGAATTTTAAAAATTCAAAATATGCAATTTTGGTATGCAGGATTTTTTTAGGAAATTGTGTGTTCAATGATTGTTCATGGTTAACCAAGATGTAAAGGAGCCTGGATGTTTTGTAAACATGGAGCAATCATGAGTCCAAAGTTTCATCTTTATTAATGAAGCTCAGTCTGAATAAAACATTAGCAGGAAAAGAATGATATCAAGTGAATTATAGTACCTCTGTTACTTTGCCATCAAATGAAGAGCATGGAAGGGAATTTGGCAGAATTGCTCTGTATTTTACGAGGGGGTGGCTGAAATTTGGCTCTCAGCTTTTTAAGGCAAAGTGTTAAGTGTGGGTTGGGGTAAATAATAAAAAGGTTGTTCACATTTTAATTACCTTGGAATACAGAATTATAGCGGATGACTGCTGAGCTACACAACATTTTTTTTTCTTTTTTCTGTTTTAATCATGTGACTTATAAGTAAATACATTGTTTATGGAAGTGAGGGATTATTGGCCTTGACTTAAACATGTGTTGTACAGACTGGCACGCTGCCTTCCCCTTCCCCTTGAGCCCCCCTTCCCAGTCCCATTTTTAGTGCTGGAGCCCTGGGCAGCCAACCTTTCTAATACTGCAAATGCTCTTCTGGAATAGAGATGGCTGACGTTGCACTGGTTTTGTTACATTCACAACAGGGCTAAACCAAACCCAAACAATTCATACATGATTTGAGCTCTTCTGTAGGTGTCCCAGTATCAAAGCCCCAGGCACCAGTCTACTATGTAAACTGGTCCAAGTCTCTATATTCCCTGGATCTTTTCACAGCATTGCCACATAGCGGAGGATGTTGCCTCCTCTCAGTCATAGACAGGGGCTGTGCCCACCATCCACAGCTAAACTGCCCCCAGGGAACGTGGCTTGCTGGCATGAGACACTTCTGTGAGGATGCAGGAGACATTTGCATGTCAAGTGAACACATCTCAAGTAAATGTTGGGATTGAAATGCTTCCTTACCCTAGTTGCGCAGAAAGCGTGCCTTGAGATTTGTTTTTTCCAGACTTTTTCTATGGGCGGGTGGAGGGGGGAGGGAGGGAAGAAAGTACCTGGCAGCAAATGAGTCCCAGCATCATCTGGGAGGCTGTTGAAGGATCTGCTGGCCCTGAAGGCAAAGGTTTTTGTGTAAGAGCTTCAGTAGGACAAGATTGTCTGGAAATGCTGCAATGGATTTACAGCGAGTTAGTGACCTTTCCGGTGCTGTACACTGTCCATAGGCCTGACAGCTGGGGCTGTTGTGTTCTTTCTCTTTGTCACTTTACCTCTTGCATGCTCGTGTCAACCAGCAAAGCTGCTTGCTTCATCCTCAAGTTGAACGATTTTACAGACATTCCTTAAGTTGCCCTGAGCATCTCCAATGAAAGAAATTATCTTCCAAGTTCAGTGAAATTTAGTGCTTAATAAATGTTAGGAAAATGCATTTTTCAAGCATTTCCTTATGCTTCAATACATTTTAATTTTAGTTTTAAATAATTCCTGTAATTTTTGTGCTAAGCGTGTTCCTGAACATCAGAGGCAATTCAGAGGGATTAGGTAATATTTCCTATCCCCCCTATCCATCCCACAGACCCCTTCAGATCTACAGAAGTCTGTTTTCACTCTCCTCATCTATATTGCAGTGAAGCACCTAAGCATGGGGATGAAATGGGGACTCATGGGCATGCATGGAGCCCCTATACATACAAGCACAGGGACATGTTTCCATGCTCGGTGGGGGGGGATATGCACACAGCACATGCTTACATGTAGTAGAGAGAGGCCAAGAGGATTAATAAAAGGGCCTCAGGCTCGTACATCTCAGGAAGGTCACGTACTTTATGGTGCTGGGATGATGAGGTGCTGAGATAGCTTGGTAGTATGAAGCCTAGGTATCGCTACCTGGATTTTGTGTGGGATGAATTGCCACCCCCTCTGAGCTGTGTCCTGCAAACCAGCTCCTGCTGCTGTTGGATGGGACTCGCTGCTCCACAGGTGACATCTCACCTGGGGTTCAGGTGAGGAGCCACATCATTTCTCTGTGTCTCCAGGCTGGGATGTCTACCCAAAGGCAACGGCCAGATGCCTGGGCTTTTAGTTTGCCAGGAATCTAAGTTCAACTGGAGGTCTTTTGAAACAGAGGTGCATAAAGCGCTCCTGAAAGCTTGAAGGCAACATACAGACTTGCCCTGAACTGGTTTGAAAGAGTGAAGAAAGGGTGCAGAAGGAGGACACCTGGAAATGAGCAAACAGTTAGGCAGTAGCCTGGAAATTCAGATCTGTATGTGCAAAAACATCTACTGGGCATGTTTTGCAGTGGCCTGCATATGTCATTGCTGTCAAATTGTATCTCGAGAATGGCAGCGAAACTCCAGATCTTGCTTTTTCTTCAACACCTTTGAGCTGGGAAGCTGCCTATTTCAAAAGTGCAGTTTTCCACTTAACTGAAAAATTTGATGGGTGTGCAGAATTTTTTTAGGGTGCTGAATCATCACTGAAGTCTAGGACTCAGACACAAGCTGAACAGGAATTCAGTGGGAAGAAGTTGGGATAAAAAAGCAAACCTTTGAATTCTTGGTGCGTGCAGATGTGTCACATTGCTTAAAATAAAAACTTGGTTTATTTGCATGTGAGTTGACTGAACGTAGAAAAGCAGGTGGCGATCTCCCAGGACAAATAATGAAGTCGACAACGTTGGTAATGCCAAACAGCTAAAGACAGGATTTATTGAACCTAATAGGTCTGAGAAGCTGAAAACAAAAGAAGTGGCTATTTGGTACAGCTGTTGCACTCAAGTAGGATTAGGTTAGGGGTCTGTAGCTTTCTGGCTTGGTTTTCAAGATGGAGTAAATAAAAGAACTGAGAAACCTGAGTAGTTTCATGCTGAAGGTTATTTACTTGCCTATCTTGAGCATTACAAAAAGATGTGTGTGTATTGTCACTGTGCTGATCAGTTTTGGCCCTATGGGTGCCTGCATACACTGACCAGGTCTGAATCACTGGGGTTTGCATCTGCTTGAGAGAAACTGGATCTGCTTCAAGATCTGAAAAAGTCTTCTCCTGCAAGTTGGTTTGAGTTCAGGTTTTCATTGTAAAGTGTGTGATCTCACTTGGAAGAATTTAACAGTGGTGGATCTTACAATACTTTCAAAGCAACGTGTCACGTGGTGGACACGTGTGGCTGACTACAAGCATAAAAGGGAGCTCAGTTCCCAAGCATGACCAATTTGCTGATTGAACTGCAAACGAGTAATTTTTTGCTTAAATTATTTGGAATAATAGTCGCAGATGTTTCTCAAGGATTTGCTTAAGAAATGTATTGAAATATTTAGGAGATGATTTAGGAAAATATGCTAACTGAGAAAGCACTGAAGTGTTAAAACGAAGGAAGATGAAGGGATTCGGTCACACATAATTAAATACTTTCTTGAATAGAGGTGGACTTCACACTTAGGTGTTTGTTTCTTGATACTTGGCTAGTCTGCATGATTCTTAAAGAACATTTGGAGTAATAAGCTTTGCTTTGGGGAAGGTTTTATTTTGAAATTTGAAAGCATATCGGCTAGCAGAGACTCTGTAATACCTCAAGGCAGCTGTTTTCAAGCACTTGAATGTAGAAACCTGTATTTCTGTAGCTCCTATTTTTAACTGCTCATTGTACATAGCTGAGAATTCTTAACTCATGGTGGAAAAAAAAGCTTGCAGTTCAAACCCACAACAAAACCCACCCTAGGAATCCAGAACGATGATGATTTAAAAAACTCAGGAGAGAGAAATTGAATTCTAATCGCTTCTTTCCTGCTGTGCTGAAATGCTGAGGGATTTGCTAAACCTACAGATTGATACAACTGAATCCCTGCTTAATGATTATATTTGCTAAACTGGCTAACTGCAATGGATACATAGGGTGTTCTTTCTTTTCCTTTCTGACTTCCTCCAGTTTAGAGAAGACAAGAGTTGGACAGTTGTAGCAGGATCAAACAGCATGATAAGAGTTGTAAAATGTTACCAGCAAGGAGCATGGTTTTGTGATAAACAAAGAATTGCAACACTGAATGTCTTTCGGCAGCCATCCAGGCAGAGCAAGCATGCAGCAACTTCAGCAAACCTCTGGGATTGAGAGAAATGTTGGCAGGAGTACTGGATAAATGAGGGTATTTTTTAATACCCCAGATACTGTCTGTGTTTGTTATTGCTGATGCCTGGCGTCTTTGGGATTGGGTTCTTTCTTTTGTTCTTTATAACAAGACGCTTAAAAAGGACTTTGTCCTGCTTCCTTAGGAGCGTGCCATCTCCTGTTTCCTCTTCTTCAGCCTGTTGTTTGGCCATCCTGTTTCCCTGCATATTTGCAAGAAGAAACTTACCTTTGTATGTACGAGTGACTGCAAATTTCTACTCCATTTTCAGTGATGAAAATGGTAACAAGTCTCCACAGAAATAGCAACATCTCCAGGGCTCCATACAGTGTCTTATTTGCAATACCTCTTTGTCTGCTGTTATTATAATAGGTCTTCTCTAAATAAGAACTTTTGATTATTGTGTCTTTACTATAGCCCTAATATTTTTGAAAAAAAGCAATAGCAAAACAAAAGAAAACAACGGAGAGACTAGAAATTATTTGTACAATCTGATTTTTAAGATAAGGTCCATTAATTAGCAGCTTTTGGGGGGTTTTGTTCAGTGTATCAGTGACATTAATTTTGTGATTCCACTTCCTTTTGTGGGGGACAGAGATAAGAAGAAAATCCATATTCATGGCTTGGATTAGGTCTGCCGAGTTTCAAAATATATGTATGTGCTTCTGTTTTGTAATACCTCATAAACCTCCTAACAGCTGAAAACTGCAATAGCACCAAAATCTTAATGAAATGTCACGTGCTGCCTATTAAGTTTAAAATGCCTGCTGAAATGTGCAGAGCCTGGACTTTCTGGATGTCAAGCACACAGAGCACTATATGTGGAATTAGTTATGACTGTCAGTTCTCTGAGATCAAACTCGGGTCTTACGCCTCATTTAAAGCCGTTAGTGGACTCGGCCTCTAAGGATCTCTGTCATACGTCCCATACGCAGTGGCAGTCCTCATTTTATAGATCTAAAGCAAGCAGCCTTTGATAAGGAGATATTTACCAATTTTGAGGGCAAATTATCTGTCTCCTTAAAAGATTGTTAAATCCTTGGTTAGGTCAGTGACCTGACTTTTGCCGAAGGAAGACGGGAATTTGGTTAGATTGTCCCTGCACAGTCTGCCCACCCTGTGCTTGCTTAGTGGCCCAAGGGGAGGGGGTGTCCATGGGTGGGTGTTGAACTGGGTGAAACATGGATGTGACCCACCACAAATCTCTGTTGAGACAATGGCCCCGTAAGGACACACTGCGAATACTCTCCTAGCTGGAATGGTCCAGCATAACATTTCTGGTTAGAGCGTGGGGTCTTACAGTTCCTCTGCTGTAGATATGACTTCTAAGGTTTAGAAGAAATGTGAGAACCTTTCTGCAAGATTCCTTCAGCTTTCTAAGTCGTCACAGATGTAGAGCTCTCCCAGCCACCCGGTATCCTGCAAACTGGAGAACCTGCCCTTCTATCTAGCTTCAGGTGAGAAAGGTGGTCCCAAAGTAGGCTGCCTCATGGCAGGGTGCTGTGGCTGTTGCTGCACTGAGGGTTAGCGTGCTGCTCAGAAGCTCTTTTGTGGGAGGCTCTAAAAAGTGTTTCTCATCCTCCCCCCTCCGCCCCCACCCTCATTTTGCTTACATTTGTTTTGGAAAAACAAAAACAGGCACTAGGAAAAACAAAAAGAAGAGTAAAGCTGTTCTTCATTCAGGCCACGTTTATACCATCTGTTCTGTATCTATTTAAACTCTGTTGGGAGAAAGCGGAGGTGCCCCTGAATTTCAGCTATGCTCCAAATGAATCCCGATAGGTTTCCTGTTTTGGAGGCTAAACAAGGACCTCTGAGAAGAAAAATATTTTTAAGTCCTGGGAGTCAGCAGATGTGGTCGGTGGTTGCTGGAAAGTGAAGAGGGAGCAGTGGCAGTCCTTGCAACGAGGCATTCTCCCTGCTGCAGTCCCTGTGGTCCGAGACCGGCGGGCTGGTGTGGCACAGGGCTACTGCAGAGAGGGCAGGACCGACTCTGCACACATACACGTATTCTCTAGGGGAGCTGCTTGTCAGCTTCCCAATGTGTATTTTGAGCTACTTGCAGCTGATATCAGTTTAGATTACTTCGGCTACAGTATCCCTAATTGCTCCAAAGACATTGCAATAGAGCTGTAATCTAAAGCAGACCTAAAAAGCCCATCCCACAGGGCCTGTCTTTGCACTATCCCTATTAGCAAAGGTTTCTGTATTCTAAGGGAGATAGGAAGGAGTGGGGATGGTTGGATGGGTGGGGTTTTTTTGTGAAGGCAAATAAACTTTGCCAGGTGTAAAAACAAAAAGGCAAAGGAAAAATACAGAACAATCTTTATGTCAGCTGAAATGTCCTCAGCACAGCTTTGAAGTGAGAGCTAGTTCTCTCTCTCAGTGCCAACATTGAAGATGTGTGTACATATTCATGTACTTAGTACATTAATTAAAACAAGAGCTGAATGAAGGTTTGGCTCTTATTTTAAGAATCGAAGGCAGAAAGGCCTCCCTCTGCCTGGCAGTGTCGATGTCCTCTTCCCTCTCCTTCTGGACTTTCAGGGTCGTTAATAGTTGCACCAGAAGCTGGAAGGTTGAGTCTAGCCTCAGGCGTGCAGGTATTACATGGCTCTCCCACAGCTCTACCACCATCTCTGCTCCTTGTTTTACACTCTGTTTTACATGGTCCCTTGCCCTCCCTAGGCTCCCTCCCCACCCCTCGTTAATTATATTCTAGCTAAACAAGCAGTCTGGCACTGTTCAGTGGCTGTGAACTGAAGTCTGTGACGTGTTTCAGGAGCAAGAACACATATAACTTGGTTTGAGATGACTTCTCCCTTCTTTTCTTGAGAAGGGCTAAACAGCCCCTACAGATACATGGGCTACTGGGCTGCTGTGTCAAAACCTTGCCAAATATTGACTTTATAAAGGTGAAATCAAAATGCTGTCAATAAAACTGAATGTCTGGAGAAGCATTCTTTGCTTGCTTTGTCTATCCTAGAAGGCCTGTCAAACACTGCTGAGTTTCTAACCGCCTCCTTCCCCCCTGCCCCGTTTTAATACATGATATTTTTGTAGGCCAGTCTCTGGAGTCTTGTCCTTTGTACGTGTGGAAGCGCTGATTTTATGAGAACTGTTCAGACACATTTGCTATGATTAAAATTCTTCAAAATGATTTTTAATAGACTAGTGTGTGCTTTTCTTTTTTAATACAAAAAGTAAAATTGGCCGGGACATTCACTCATCGGTTCCACTGAGAGCTTTAATAGAGTTGCGCAGTAATAAAGGAGGACTGAGATCCTCAGCCAAGTTTCAGATGGGTGGAGGTGACTTTCAAGTGGTCCATCAGAAAGCTGCTTTTATGAGCTTGTGAAAGAGAGGGAGAAAAATGAATGGGTTGCGCTCCCCTTCTTTCCCTGGGCAACTTTACCACTGCAAGTTTGATACAACTTTGGCCTTAACTTGAGTGCAAATCTCTGTCCTTTGTGGTGGGAGCTGTTGTGACATCTCCCTGTGAATGCTCTGTCATATCTGAGTGTACACATGCTCATGCACATGCATGCCTATGCTCATGTGTGTAGGTTTAGAGATACTCTCTTACCTCCTTAACTGACACACATCCTAATAAACGTTATATTAATGGACTACTGGTATTAATGAATGTAAATCCAATGATCTCAGAGGAGCTCTGAAGATTTACAACACTCGGGGTGAGGACCAATAGATATAGATAATTTTTTATATTCAGCAGTCTCTGGTGTTTCAAATGAGTGTATTGCTGTGAGCAAAAGTGTAGCTCGTTTTCCTTGTAAACCTCCCATTTTTAAGCCTGGTTTCCTATGGAATTGAGACCTGCACACTTATGCTCCGCGTCTGTGTGTCCCTTTCCACTGACCTTTCAAACCAAATTTAACACAGTGATAGCCATCTAAAAGATAATTAAATTTCTGTTTTGATGGTGTGTGGACAGAAGTCTAGATGGAAGAGAGAGACAAATGCTGCATGTGCCAAACGTATGAAAAAGCTACAGTGTGGACTTGAATCTTATTAGAAATTAGAAAGACCACATGGGAGATGCTCCCTGATAAATGACTCAAGTGGAAGAAAAACTTAAACTGGAGCTTGCAGTGAACAGTGAGACAGCAGTGCACAGGAAATTAGATTTTATTTTTGCTTTTCTTCATGTAGTTACTTTTCTTTTGAAATGCTGCCTCCTTTAGCATTTTATATATATATATTTTAGTCTTGAGTGATGAATTATGGTGGTACTTGTTGCCTGTATATAGCCTAGGGCAAGTGGAGTTTTGCAGTTGCAAGAGGCTGAATCTCTTAATTAGTAGTGCCATGACAGAACTGCTATGACATCGCTTTGCATTTAGTGACTTCAAGCAGTTCAGCTTGGGTCACCCAATTTCACTATGATGGGACAAATACCAACTGGCAGAACTGTACAGGAGCATCCTCAAAGAAGGGAAATGCCTGAAGATGAGGTGTTTGATTGTTTTTTAATATCAAAAGCAAGGCAAAACCATACAGTGCTCTGTCATTTATGATAGCTTAGTAAATATGGTTGTTCTAGCTGGGATGAATTAAGAATATAAATTAGGTTTGCCAGGTGAAGTGGTAAACTGAGGAAAAACCATGGGTTTTTGTGCCCACAAGCTCGTCTTCTTCAAGCCTGCGATAAGAGTAGCCTACATCAAAACTAGATACAGGCAGACAACAATTGCCCTGAATTTGCCTTAGTTATGCCAACTTAGTTGGAGTACTGAGAGAGCGGGGGAGATGTGATCTATGCAGGAGAGAAGAAATTTTATTGAGAGTCAGGAAAACTCTTAGCCAAACAGAACAGGTAGAGAGTGAAAGAAGCAGTTTCACCAGTGAAAAATTCAAGTAGTTAAGGGAGAAAAGGCCTGATGGAGACTTATAATGTGGCATGAAATATTGATCCTCAGTAGATCCCAGTCTAACAGAAGAGGAAATCTCAGGATCCAGTACAGCTGTTAATTCCCAGGCTAGATGGAAACATTCTCAAACAGCAATGTTTTTTCTTCCCCTATGCCATCAACAGACAGGCATAATGGGCATTTCCAGTGTCTTTAAATTCAGTAATGCCAAATAGGACTTCTGAGTAAAGCTGAAACAAAGGGAATTTGATGTTTTTAGTGGTGTAATTCTCATAAGGGAGATTTGTTCAAAGACTTGATGTATCGCTTGAGTGAGTAAAAGCCTTTCTTACGTTGTCAAGCTAACTAGAATAGCTTAAAGAGTGCTAAGCACTAAAAGCACATCTGGGCAGCAGAAACTGTGTTTCAGCACTTACTACTTCAAACAGATGGAGAATGAGAAGGGAGAAAGAAATAAAAAGACTGACCTAGGCTTACCTGGGGGTCAGATAACCATTAGGAGATCCCGGCTCCGCTGAATCCTGCACTTGTGTGTGCCCTAGGCTGCCTTGCTGCAATCAAGGGCTGCGTCTACAAGGTGGGAGTCATATATGGCACCGTTTAATGTGGATGAGCATCCGTAACCTGCGCAGCTATTTGTGTAACAGTTGTTGTATGGGGTGTGTAGGGAGGGTGTGCAGTGCAGGTTTGCTCTGCTGATGCTCTGCGCCTTTTGGTTTCTATACTTTTCTGAGTGTGAAAGTAAAGCAAAATGGGGCCAGTTGTAGCCATTCTACTGCTGGGCTTTCTCTCTCCGTTGCCCATGTGGGAAGGTGGGAGGAGGGTCCCCAGGAGAAGGGGAGTGAGGCGACAGCTGCACACAAAGGTATGAAAGATGTTGTCTCATCAAAACCACCCCTTTACCGCCAGCTGAAGGCATTATAAAAGATTGCTGGTAGCTGAAGTCTTATGCAGGAAGACAGGTTAAATTATCACAGTGTTCCTCATGGCCTCCTAGGCAATGAATCTGTGAAGCGGTGAAGTGGGTTGTTGCCTTCACCATGGAGGAATTCATCACAGTAGCCAAATTAATGACCGCTTTTCAGAAGTTTCTCCTGCTGTCTGAAGGACTGATTTGCTGCCAGCTGTTTGTTATCTGTGGCATTTTTAAGCTTCACCCAGGTGAGTACACTGCTTTGCGTGTTTAAAGGCTGAATACAGCCTTCCTAACCTTGATGCTGTTCATTGCTTTGCTTTCTTATTTTGCTGGACTTGATGATGATATTGTAACAATTTACCGAGCTAAGAGCCTGTTATTCATTTCCCTTGCGGCTATGTCAGAGTGAGTTCCCTCTGCTCCTCTGAACGGGCATGCTTGCAAGTTGACCTTGTGGTAGGAGCAGTAAGGCTGCGATGTTTTGTTGGTATTTTAAGCTGTGCGGTCTGTGTTTGAAGATGTAGCATAAGGCTCTCTATGGCACTAGGGAAGGGAGAACAAAGCAAACAGGTCAGAGGAGCGGCTGCAAATGAGCTTGTAAAGTCCTAACTGGAAGGCATATACTGACTAGCTGATTTGCTTTGCTGTCAGCGTTAGGCAAATACACACCCTGAGCTAGGTTTAGTCAACACAGATTATTGCCAGCATTATCCTGATCTGGGGTTATCACGTTTTTTTTCTCTACGTGCTTCTATCACCCGTCACAGGCTGAGAGCTGTGGAGCAACAGTCAGAAGGCTGCCAGGGCAGGGGTTGATTGCAAAATACAATGGGTTAAATTAATCCTTCAGGAAACCTCACTGAGCAGAAGGGTGTTGGTTGTGTTCCCTGGCACATCTGAAAAAGTATTAGTAGAATAAATACAGTGGCATGGCTGATAATGAACATGCAGTGGTTTTCACTCTGACACTATCTTTTACCACAGAATATCAGGTCTCCTAACTCATACAATTAATTTGAGCCTTTCATCAGCCTTATATACAGCTTTTGCTACTCAGGCATCTGAATACTCAGTGTTGTCTTCAAGTCTGGTGTGCCCAGGACAGACCAGAATCCCTAGATTTCAACAAATGAGACATCTCCTTCAGAGTCAGTGAGTCAGCTCTGTGTCCTACCTGTATTTGGGAAGAAACTAAACACACACACACACACTCAAAAAAAAAAAAAAAAAAAAAAAAAAAAGCTGTCGTTTAGGACATATTCAGGGGAATCAAAACACACAAATAAATAAACAAGTAAGCAAACCAATGTTTTCATCTATTGCTGCCCTGGTTAGAAAGCCAGGACAATTGTCTGTGGCATGCAAGCAGCTCCCAAGCTACTGTTCAGCTCAGCCGTGTCCCCAGCCTAATTAATTGGTCACAGGTGCAGATGGGCACATTAATTGCACTAATGTATCACTTTTGACTAGTCCCAGTCATGCCTACATAAGGAGAACAATGCAACTTATGCAGCTTTTTGTGGTGGCTCTGCAAGGAGGGTGGATAAATCACGAAGGCCCAGTTCTGCCACCTCTATTCTCACAGAGCAAGATGCCTTGTAAGGAGAGGTCTTTGAAGCGCCAGGGCTAATGGTGAGTAAAATACTCTCAGCATGAGTAAGTATTACTGAACAGCAGATTAGCACACTGTGCCAAGCACTTATCTAAAATTAAGTGTTTTCATCTACTTACACCCTGAGATTCTTGTCTCCAATTATGTTTGTTTTGTTTGTCTTTTCTTTCTTCTGTGTATATTCAAATATTGATAAGACAGAAGTCTACACGGAGACCAAGGGATGGATAAGGTCTGAGTAGCACAGTAAAATAAAGCACTTGGGTGGAGTTCAGCTGTTAAATCTTAAGGCTATACTTAACCTATTATTGTCTTTGCCTGGGTTTGAAGTACTAATGTACCTAGGCAAGAAAACAAATTTACAATGGCTTAGTTAGGAGTTCCCTCTCCAGGAAGAGCTAGAATAAGCAAGAGGTAGCCTGAAACAAGGCCAGACTCCCCTGGGATGTATTGAAAGGGACCTTGTTGAAAACAAAACAGTTGTCTGCTATTAAACAAATGCAGATCCCCACTGGCATGGGGTTGCTGAAGGCAGCCTGCAGGCAGACACCCAGTCCCAAGGCTGCGTTGCAGAGGTGCGCAGCGGAGTGGTGGCAGCCCAGCAGGACCAGGTCCCCTCCTGTCACGGCTGGTTTTGCTGGGGCAGCAGCTGTTAACATGGCTGCTCCGGCTTTGCTCTTCTCCATAGGTGAAACCACACCTACCCCTTGGTTAGACCCCCCGGCCTCGTCCTGTGTCACAGCTGGCCTGCCAGCCCTGCTTTGGCTACTCTCCTTGATGTGCTGTTCCCCAGGGGCCGTTTTGGTGTCGGGTCCAAGAGCCACCTCCCTTCCCAATGTCCAGCTTTTCTTTAGGCTTGGATCCCCGTGCCTCTCCCCGGCCTCCTGCGAGCAGCTCTGCGTTAGCCTCCTGCTACGCCGTGCAAGGGAGGCTCTTGTTTATCTTTCTTCCCAGAACGGGCAAGTCCTACGTCTGCCCGCAGTGTGTCTGGGCAAAAGGAGCAGGGCTGGAGTGTTGGGCGTGCTACAGCCGGAGCAAAGGGAGGGTGGAGACAACTGCCGGTGCAGTAGTCCTTAAATCCGGATCCTGTCCTCGTCCTCCTCTACCCCAGCAGCTGGCTTGGTTTACCCGGAGTCCAGCAGGAGCAAAGTAGGAAATCGGGCTGTAGGTGTTTTCCTGCGGTTGACAATCTGCTGCCCTGAGAAAAATTATTACTTTGCCTATGTGGAGAGCCAGCTCTGAGGGGAGGGTGAAGACTTCACCTTCCTCCACTGGCCTGTTTGGCGGTCAGGAGGTGACTTCATTAGCATATGCAGGCACCTGAACGCACTAGGGAAGCTAATAGTAGCACTGCTTTCTGACCTCACCGATAAACACATGCCATTTTTCAGTGCTTGTAGGCAGAATATTGAATGGAGCAGCTCGCTGCTGGTGCCGAGCATCCTCTGAGATGCCTGATGACCCAGCCCTGCTCACATGCTTTGGGCCATGGTAATCAACAAAGCTGAGGGCAGCCAGAAAATTTCCCTCCAGGGTCAGATGGGTGTTGGTGTTCCATCTTTTTATGGGCAGAGACGTTCAGCTGGTGGGGTCACCTGCACACATCTGCCAAACGGGCTCAGACCTGGAGAGCCGTTAGATGGAGATGATACCTCTTTCCTGCTTTCTGCAGGTGGCCCATAATTTGGCTTTTGGAGGAGTGACATGTACCTGTAGCATCAGGATATTTGGATGAAACTGGGAAATGAGACTGGATCAGGCTAGATGCTCTAACAATTCCTGCTACCTTTAAGTTCTATAATGCTGTATTTTTTGAGATGTAGCACAGGCTGCTTCTGCAAGCCTAAAAGAAAAAAAAACCAACCAAACAACTACCAACCCTTCAGATTACACGGCCTGCAGACCTTGTGCAGCAACTATCTTAAAATACCTTTTTAAAAATATGTTCAGGTCTTGTTTTTAAATGAAGGCTCTGACCTTGATCACTTGAGAATACATGGCTGAATTCAAAATGAACTGCTTAAAACTTGTTTAAAATATTGCCATGCATTATTTAATGCAGAAAGACATTTCAGAATATGTTTTATATGAAAACTGCTACAAAATTGAATTGCATATTAATGTATCAAAATCAAAACTGTATATTAATGTAATTAAAACAACCCTTTCATTGCTTTGGAAATTATTTAATGGTTGATAAGTTCAAAGGGAAACAAAAGTAAAAATTTCAGAAAAACATGGTTTTGTCCTTTACTTTGGTAATGTAGGTATCGGTGTTAGTGAACTGTTCCCCTTGTATGCCTGTATGGTTTTAGTCAAACAGCAAGTATGATGGAGGTATCCTGTCAGAACTGGGTAAGTCTGTTGATAACAATTACTCCTCAAAAGTGTTTGTGTGAAACTAAAATAAAAAAAGGCATTTAGGTGTTCCTTCACATTTACCCCAAATCTGTGTGTAAATTCAGAAACAGTGCAAGCTGAAGCATGTTTTATAAATATACGTGTATATATACAAATGTATATGTGTATGCGTGTGCATATATATGTGTGTTTATCTGTAATGATATATATGTTGTAAAATTTCACATGGCATTCTCTGAGAAGCCTTGGGAGCATAGAATGTTTTTGTAAGGTTATAAAAAACTCATAGGGAAAAGCTTGCAAAACCTTTCATCTAAAATAATAAGGTTGGAGATTTTACTCTTCAATGCAACTCATCTCAACAGGAGCTTTTCAGTTTTGCAAGGAGCATTCTCTCTGCTCTTTCACTCTTTCATGCATGCAGACATACAGATATACCTTCTCATGTGATGTGACTCCAAATTGCTAGATACCAGTACTCTAATGTTAAAAGACCATCTCCTTATCTCTTTCATCTTGCAAATAATTTGATGTGAATGTGCTATGCAAACTGATCTGTATTATACACTGATGTAATACATGCATGTGAAAAACTGGAGGAATGCTTTACAACAAAGCTGGGTGGACATTATAGTAGACCACATATTGTCTGTGAGTACACCAGTGTATTCTCAACCATACTTCTTTGCTCAGCAGTCATCAGGAAATTATTCAGGGGTATGTGAAAGACAAAGGTATGGTGAACTGTGGATCGACGGACACCACATGGACCTGGTTTCTTTTTGCTGATTTTTTTTTTTTTTTAAATTCAAAATAAAAAATGGCTTTGTTGCCACTGCACTCTTAAGAAAGATGGTTGCTTTTGCTGCTATTCCTTGGACTAAGTATTTGAGGGAAGCAAACACAATTGGACACTGCAGAACTCATTACCCAGTTAACAGAGGAACTGGGGTAGTTCCCAGTGTGTATTCACTTCCAGCTGAATGCAGGTGAGACTCTTGCCCATTTCTGGTTGTTCTGTGGATTAATGGGACCTTCCTTTTTTGCTGTAGCACTTCTTAGACTTCTTTCTCTCAAGCTTCTCCAAAGTACAGCTGCTGCTAGAGCACCACATTTTCACACTTACACTCCATAACCCCTCAAGAGCCCTGGAAACACTGCAGAGGAATAATTTTTATGCCCAGATAAGTTGCACAACTTGGAGCTGGATCCTGAAAATGTGTAAAACATTCTGTGCGAGACCTTATGCTGGGGTCTTACCAGGTAAAAAAAATTAGGCTGTGGGGCTTGGAGGCAGGGAGGTTGCTGGGAAAAGGGCACTGGAGTAAATGCCCCTTGCGTTATGCTCATGTGCATGTAACCTAAACTAAATTGCTGGGATTTCTTACAGTATAGCAAGTTATGTGTCATATCTTTTGTATCCTCTCTGTGCGTCTTTCACTTTTTTCCCCTCACCTCTACTGTGACAGTTCATTTTTCTGTGCTTATGGTTGCCACCTCATGCAGGAGAAGAAAATGCATCATTTCCAGTGTAGTCCTGCCCATGGAGTTTTGGCCGCCTTGCAAAACAGTCCAGGTCCAGACTGAAAAATACCCATAAGCTAAAGGGTGGGCTTCCTTCCAATGATGTTTACCAGAACAGAGACTGTCAATTGGAAAAGTGCTATGGAGCCGTGTTTGTTCCTTGGAATGGTTTGGGCAGAGACCTGAAAGCATCCAGGGCTGTGGGATGGGAGTGAATGAACATCGGGCTTCTCCAAAGCACTGTTGTGCTACTGGGCTTATTCGGGCTGTGCTTGCAGCCTGTATAGTTTTGTCCCTGCCAGCTAGAGCTGCACAGCTTGTTTTCAGCCACAGGCACCCGAGCTCTGCTCCTTTTGTAGTTTGCACAGAGGAGCTATGCTTATGGCCCATCCAGAAAGCTCAAGGATCAGATAACACCTCTCTCATTCCTTAATCATAAATCATCCAGGAGAGAGAGTGTTTACTTCTAGATTTAAGAACTTTTCTTATTATGGTGTCTGCAGATTGGACTGCTTGCAAAAATAAGCTGGATGTAGAAAAACAAAGACAGCCCTCTGGCCTTTCAAAGCAGCAGAGAAGCTGCCACCTAGAAACCATCAGGGATGTGTACCTTTCTCTCCTGTTTTGAGCCAAAGGGCAGTTACTCTCCCACTAGCTTTTCTGTGAGCTGACTTTCTGTGTATTGATTTTATGACCTTTCAACTGCTGTCTGTCAGTCTTCCGCACTGACAGCTTTACAAGGATCAGTTGTATGGTCAGAGATTGGAAAATGTTTATATCTTTGGTTCTTTCAGAGTCAGATGGGTTCACAAAATCCTCAGGGCCAGATGATGGTATAATTCCTCACCCCTAGCAGCACTGTACTTCACAGGTCAAATCAATGCAGCTGCTCAGAGAATCAGAAGAGTTCAGGCCACAGAATTAGCCTTTAGTGTCCATTTCTGTTCTTAGTGAAGTTAGGCAGAAATTCCTCCAGGATCAGAGTGGCTACCTGTGTGCACACACTTGTTCATGCACTCATCTACTGAAATCTGGCTGCACACTACTTATGTTGAATTCTGCACCTAAAAATGGCTTTCTCTGTGAAAACGAGAGGATTGCTTTGTTTGTGTTTGTTCCTTTATCCCTGACTGATTGTTTCTGTCTGTCAGCAGCAAAAAAGCCCCATTGTTTTGGTGCTCTGACTGGGACCTGCTAAATGGATCCTATTTTCAGAAACTGCTGAGCCTCCAAGCCCTTGAGATGTCTGCCCATTAGAGTGTTTCACCTTGGCTAACCCAAAATGGTGGCAGTTGCACCCTCTCCCCATAGTAATATTCGCCTTAGATGCAGCTTTCTGCAACTTAATAATTTAAGCCCACCTAGTTTGTGATTGCTGGGGAGAAGAGATCGTAGATTGCTCTTCAGATATTCATCTTGGCTTTTTGTAGAAAATAATGCCACTTCTTTGCCAAGTGATCTCTCACTTTTGTTCATTCTCATCCTGCTGACCATTCATCCTCCATTCACCAAGCTCTCAACCAACCTCATTTTTCATGCCTACTTCTCCATTTGTTGACACTGCAGGCTCCTGCCCATTGCTCTCCCTCAGCAACAAGCTCATTCGCATTCCATATTCAAAACCCACAACATGATTCATTGAACAGAAAAGTGCTTTTGCTTTGCACTGTTTGTCTGAGACTGACCTGGAGGATGACATTATAAATGAGCTCTTATATTTGAATTGCTTTGTCCTGCTTGCTTAGCGAAGCCAGTAGAAAATGGCAAGGAGCTCTTGGTCTTGAGGGGGGTCAGCTGCTTCTCTGAAGTCTCTCTTCTAACTGATCTTATGTCTTTGATTCCTTCTGTTGCATGGGGTGTACCAGTTTCAGTTTTTAGGCTCGTGAGGGAGATTTTTGGAAAGGAGAGTTTGCTACAGACAACTTTCACAAAAAATGCCCGCAACAGAACAGAGGTGGTATTCAGGTGTGAAAAGAGGGGGATGAGCTGGACACTGGGAATGTTGTAAACTGTAAAAATGCTGCCACTCTAATTTTGCTGATTGAAGAGTTTCCAGACTGTGCATTATTCAGATCATTATAATTAATGGGAATTCTACCACTGAGGAGTGAATTTGCAACTTTTAAACTTCACGTTATTATCTAAAGTCTGTGTTGTTCATTAAGACCAATATTCCAAATCCAGATATGTGTCTAATTTTGACACACATCACCAAAAGGGAATAACCAATGATCAGTCTGATTTTTGTCTTCCGCGTATTAATGTGAAAATATTGCCCCAGTGTGCTGTCTGTTTTTGCAGATTTACTCAGCTTGCTTTCAATTTCAGTCATATTCTGTATCCATGCAATCAAGGCCTCAGTCAAGCCCACTGACTACTGCTGATATCAACATCAAGATTTATAGAGCTGCAAAATACTACTGTGAGGGCTAAGACTTTATTTTGAGACATAATGAGTCTCGATAGATACCATAATAGAGATTATCAAGTGCTTTATTACACACAGTAGTTATTGTTGTCATGCAGAACATCCCAGCTCATGACAGTATAATATTCAGGAAAATGAGTTTAAATTTGAGATCTAGAAGAAAACTGTCGTCAGAAGTGTGATCAGAAAAACTGGTGAGCTTTCCTAGCACCTGGTACAGTTCACCGATATGAATATAAGGCCAGAGTAATACAATTGGCTGATAAAGAGCGAAGATTGTTCTGTTACAGAAATAAGTGAAAGATGGAAGTGGCTAACAAACACAAGCAAGTGAAACAGGTGTCAAAATTGTGGTGTCTTAACACTGTTGAAAATTGGGACTTTTTATTTTAGTAAGTTGTGGTTAAAGGTATAAACAGGCTTTGGTGGGGTGGAGTACTAGTCTCGAAAAACCACTGGAATTCAAAAATTAGAACCTCTTTCAAAGCAGGTGAGGAAGGAGAGAAAAGGAGGATATAAAGGAAGCAGGAATTGTTTTTACATTAGGAGTGGTGAAATATAGATAATAGTTGTGACTAATTTACTGATTATGTGATAGTTTGTGACTTATTCCATGTCTGGCCACAGTGAGATTATTACAGAGTCTTCTGGTGTCTGCCATTTCAAAAGGATTTTGGAAAACTAAAGGGAAACAAAAAGGAAGTGAGAGTGAATGTTTTTTGAGGGCTTGGGAATCTGGTGTTGAAACAAGACTTAAGTATCTCAGTTTATTTTATCAGCAATGAGAATCAAGAGGTGACAGGTTTACAGTGCAGAAGTTCCTTCAAGGAGAGAGAGTAATGAGGTCTAGACAAGCGTGTGACATGATCTTGTAGCTGGAAGCTAAAATTACACTGGTGGAGACAGCAAATAAAGCACAGATTTTAAACTAGGAGCTCTGTGTAACAACACAACAAAAACCCCACAGACTTTTTCCCCCATCCTCCCGATGTTCATGTCACCTCTTTGGAAAGTGTACTTCAAGTACAAGATACTGGTTCCAGTACAAGACTAGGCAGGCGAGCATTAATCACTTTTAAAATAGAGAGGCATACTGGATCGATTAATTACTGCTTTTTGTGGCCTTCAGCTCTGTGAATGTATTACGCTCGCTCCTTTCAGTCACAAAGTATTCAGAGATCAGGATCATTCTGTATTATTTGTTCAGATATAGTATCTTCCCTCTGTGTCATGAATGTAGGATATAAAAGTGATAGATAGTCTCCTCGTTCCTTTAGCATTCAGGTCCCTCTCCCATCAGCTCAGAGTTTAGGACTGAGATTGCGGATGCTGCTTTGTCATGCAGTCTATAACTTTCATCACTGTCTTATTTAAATGTAGGATTTCAGTTTCAGATGTGGATGTTATCACAGGA
Organism: Haliaeetus albicilla; assembly: GCF_947461875.1. Taxonomy (NCBI): domain Eukaryota; kingdom Metazoa; phylum Chordata; class Aves; order Accipitriformes; family Accipitridae; genus Haliaeetus; species Haliaeetus albicilla. The sequence continues at coordinate 12,019,996 of NC_091503.1, read as the reverse complement.
TTTGGACATAATGCCATCATTGCTGCCATGCAGACATAGGCAGCATGTTAAACAGTGCTTAACCGAGTGTGGTCTTTTTCATGGCTCGTGCATTTGCTGTCACCTAAATTCTAAACTCCTAGACCTTGGGCACTAACCTTGAGGCATCATTGTCCTGTGGTTAATGAATATAATGTGGTCATTTCTGGCATGAAATGACCAGTCACATTCTGTACAATACACACTCATTTCTATATTACAGTTTCTCTTGGGGGGGGGGGGGGAATCTAATTTCAGAACTGTATTCCCCCATTGCTATTATTTACTTGTTTATGAGGAGTGGTACAGTTAAGACTGGGAAAAAGCATTTGAAATTCTAAGTATAAGGTAGGAAGATGCAATCAGTGACTGAACGTTTAAGGGGAACACAAAATAGGTATTATGCTTACTTAGCTGTTCTTTGGTTTTGGAATTTAGAGTGGAGTCTGGGAAGCTTTCCTCCCAGATGGGTGTGGGATGGAGGTGCTCTTTCCCTGGTACACAGCAAGTTAATCGTAGGGAAGAAAGTGTCCTGGTCTTGGGCTTGGCCTTTTATCAAGTATTCTACTCCAAAGTGAAATCCAGTAATTTCATCTTCAAAGAGGAAGATGTGGAGGAATTCGTGTACCAGGGTTTTCTGATCTGGATGCTGTAGGAGAAGTCTTGGCCAGAGGGAGGTAGGGCAAAGGGGCATTTTGGCAGCGGGAGATAAGTGGGAAGAGGATACAAGCACGAAGTGAAAGATGTGAGGAATGAAGTCAGAACAGAGGACAGCTGATTTGGGGTTCAGGGCATTTCATACAACCACTTTTTCTTGCCTGCTGGGCTGAACCTAATGCTGGGCATGCGCCAAAGTGAAAGAGCTGCCGAGTCAGTTCAAGCGGTGTCTGTATGAAGAGGGAGCCTCGCGGAGGTAGCCTGGCTGGGCAGCCATTGCTCTCGCAGTAATCGCATGCACCGGGAGGTGCAGGCAGGCACGAGCTGCCTGGGTCGGAGCCTTGACCTGGAATTGCAGGGAGGAGCAGCGGGCAGAGAACTCCGGGCTGTGTGGATGGAGCTGGCCCCACGCGGGGTGCAGAGCAGCGCTGCAAACGCGGTGGCACTGAGCTGATGAAGCCCACTGTGAGGATGCACAAGCACTCCCGGTTCTGTCATGGGCTGTTTTGGCTGCTTGGTTTTACAGCCTGATAGCAGCTTTTTAAAAACAGTTTGTGTATGAGGGATATACACATTTTCTCCATTTGTGTGTGCCCTTTTCCCAGAGGGTAGGCACCCGTGACTTTACAGCACTGTACTGCTTGAGTTGTGCCACTTCCATCTCCCTTCTTTAAACTGAGAAACTACAGCAACTGGTGTAACAGGGCTCATATGTTTCAGCTGAGAGAGTTCTGATGTACTGGGGAGAAGGAGGGAATTTCTGTGTGTCTTGATACAGAGCCAATTTAAGCCCAAAAGAAAGATTTCCATTGATTATAACACTGTTTAAATCTGGTCTGTAATACCCACTAAACAACAAATCATGTTGTGATCCTTTTAAGTCATCACTGTTATAAAATCGGGGGTATTATTCTTATTTATTATCACTTCCACTTAAACCTTTTGGGGATAGCAATGCATTCAGTTTTAGTGATAAAGAAAATACTGCACTCAATGGCTTTGGAAAACCACTAGAAAAAAGGGTTTATGTATGGGTTTTACTCCGTTTATATCCTGCTAAGTAGCTATTGTGGAACAGGAGTAATTTACTGAGAAGTTGTAGAGAAAACCGGGTTACAGTAGACTTGGTATATCATAGCTAAATCATGGAAGAAACTTTTAAAAATAATACAATGATGTCAGAGGCTTTTCATAGCTTGTAGGGTTTTCCCCACTAGGACTAAATTTCAATATGAACACAATTACCTGGAGTAGGGCACTCTGGGGAGCAGAAGGCAAAATCCTTTAGTGTTTTCAAAACTGGTGATGGAAGGAAAGTAGCTGCACTTTAGCTAAGACTGAAGCTTGTTTTTTCTTCAAGCCCAGATTTTACCTTATCTGGTAAGACTATGACATACTTGAGGCTAGCACTCTGCAGTCTTGCTCCTCATTGTCATTTTAACTGTCTAAAACTGCTTCTAACATGTGAATGATGAAACACAGGAACAAATCACATAGCAGAGTTCCTTGTGTCTTTCTCAACATGTTCTATTTTTAGTATACACTATTATCTGAAATACTATTAATCATAGAAATGTTTGTTGTGTTACAGTTAATGCTCAGTACGGTTACAAAAATAAACTAATCTGTGTATTTCGGAACAGTAGAGTCATCCTACAATATGAAGGCCTTGACTGTGTGTCCTCAGCCTTGCAGGACAGCTTGGGAGTAGATGGCTGCTTGTTGAGTTTCTTTTACAGACAGTATTGTTTAAACCCATGGGTGTCAAATACTGAGATTGCTGCAGCTGACCTCCCTGCATAGGCCTCATGCCACAGTAGGTAAGCACCTCATATTTTTTTCCTCCAAGAGATCTGTTTTGTCCTTACAGCAGACTTGGAAGTGCCCTGTTCTCACTCACAGAGGTTGGGATACTGCGTGCAAGTTGGCCCAGAAAGTCCTGGGTAAGCGGACTGCCCTTTATGTCCCTGTTGGCTAAATGCTGATTTGTATCTTGATTATTTGCTGCTCAGCCTCCTTCGGTATAGAGGTATCTATCTTTGGGGGGCAGCAGAAATAATATATTTTTTTCTGTGGAATGGTCCTTCCCACTTAATTTTTTTCGAAACTGAACATGCAGAAGGTGGCTTCCAGTTCAGTAGCAGTCTGTATTGGCTCTGTACCAGCTCTGTTGGTCCCTGCAAGTCAATGGATGTAGTGGAGCAAGAAGCACTTTCAGTGATGTAAAACCTGTCTCTGAGGTCAGAAAGACCTAGCTTTTCCTAGAAAGCTAGTACTTGTAGCTATTTTTTTGTATGTTTGTTAAAGACGGTTTCACTATTTTACACATCCACATGTAGTCTGTAAATTTTAAGTGTTTTTTTTTTTTTTGCACAGGTTTATATGATTGGGAAGGGGTCAGGTGGAACAGCACCTTTGCTTTTCTTTGAGTGCCTGCTCCCTAATTTCTCTGAGGATAAAGGCAAAAGCACTTGTGCTCACATGCTCTGACCAGATATAGAGGTAGATACCTCTTTTGGCCACCCAATAGATTGCCAATAGGGGACACCACAGCTACTTCTGAAGGGTTTAAGCCTGTGCTGGCTTGGGGTGTTGATAGGTGACCCTGGTGTGCAAATCATCTCCCCTCAGGCAAATCCATTCTCCTCAGCAGAAGCTGTTTTATAGTTTTGAGTGATTACATTTCAAGGGTCCATGCAGGCACCAACCCCATGCTGTTAGTCATGTGTGAACACTCCTTATGAACTACCTTTCAAAAGAGAGTTTGAAAAGGATACTTAGGCAAAGCGGAATCTCACAGTTAAAGTGGAGTTTGCACTGTGAGTGAGGAGAGTCCCCTTCTCAGACTCCAGTCAGTGTGCAGATTCATCTCCAAAATGGCTTTGCTTACTCCTTGCCCAGAAATCCTGTGATATTCATACTTCAGAAGTGTACCAGCTCACTGAATGCCAGGCTTTTACTGCCTGAAGAGAGGGCAATATTTCCCCCTTACAATCCAATCTTGAAGGCTTCAAGGCAAAGCTTTTCCTTGACAAAGGCAAAATATTTTATTTTGCCTGACTAAGGGACCAGGACCTTAATATATGCAATCTTTTAAGCTGGCTCAGGTTTTAATGCTCACAGAAGTGAAGTGCCTTATGAATTACAGACTGACATCTCCTTTATCAAATGAAATGACTATGTTGGACTCATTCATGGAATGTTTTCGAGCACAAAACTCATTCTGCTTTATATTTCCATCAAGAGCTGATCCACAGTATTCTGGTTTATACTCACTGGTAGCCATTTAACTCTTTTTATTATAAAAACTTTGCATGATGCCACGTGTGGTTCAGTAGAAACATTCTCTCCTGTGCTATAGTGATAGCTTTAAGATAAATAACAGTATTTTCAAAATTGTTTGAATTTTGTTTATAGCTTCATCTACCACTTCAGTAGCAATGCACAGTGCTTTAAGATACATGAAATCATCTCTGGGTTCCTGGAGGGATGAATTTAGAGAGTACTTTGAAAACTCATCTGACAGATTTACTAGTAGCAAGAAAGTGATGCAGATAAAAACCATGATAAGTAAATCCACCCTTTTATTAAGGAGGTTCATCTTTCAAACCCGTTTGTGAAATTACTTTGCAGACCTTCAGTCCAAAATTCAGCTGATGTAAATGAACACCTTCCTATTGATACACAAGAAGATGTGTGGTTTTGCACCAGGTCTATTCCCACATATCAATTGCACAGTCTTTCTTCAGAGCATGCATATGTAATTCCATTAATTTTGGAGGGAGATCCTTGTAGTCCCACATCAGAAATGACATCTCCAAGGTTTGATTAAAAATACCGCTCATCAGCAGCAATTGGGGTTTAATGTGTTACCTCTTCCCAGTTCATTTAGGGTCACTGAACTCTGAGTCCTTTCCAATTACAAAATAAATGTATGAGCTTGCAACACTCTTAAAATGATTCTTTCTTAGATGCACACAGATCTTACCTGACATTGACCTGACTTGGCACCAGGATGACCGTTAGATTTCACTGGATTTTAGTCTCTAGGATTTTATCCATAACATAGCTAATCTCAGCACTGACTCAAAGAAGTAATTTCCTTGCTTTTTGTGTTTTGATAGGGACTAGAAGTGCAACTATCTTGGCACTGATGCTGAAAATTTGTCATTGTGATTCTTCTTTAAGGTCACTTTCTGTAACTCCTACGGCTCGCCAGGAAAGACTCCCAAGGTTTCTGAAACAGTCAATAACATAAGAGATTTACTGCACAGGTACCAGTGAGGAAGAGCTCTGCTTGTTCTAAGCTGTGCTCCAGTGTCCCCTCAGCAGCTCATGTATTTTTTTCCAGACCAATACTTCAGGTCTACAATTTTCCACACTTGGGCTCAGACCATTTACCATTTCAGGGTTCATTTCAGCTTGTTTGAATTCAGGAACTCATACCCAAACCAAGGAAATAACTCTGCTTTCAATACCTTTCTATACCTGCACCTCAGATTTTTTTGTTGTTGTTGTTGCTGCAGAGAGAGATATAATTCAAGATTGTAGGAGCAATTTTTTTTTTTTTTTTTTTCATGGTTGGTGTGTTTTGTGACAATAAGAGTCAGAAACAGAAGAAACGCATGGGCTGAGTGCGGTCTCCTGCTGTTCCAGCACCTGCAGCCAATAGTTGCAATCAGAAAATTTTCTATTTCCATAGTATTCCATTAAGAGATAAGTCCTGAAGTAAATTGGTTCAGCAGGTAGGCATTGAAAAAGGAAAATTGTCTTAATCCAGCAGTTCCAGTTCAATTACAGTGTGAATTGCTGAGATACTTTCATATGGTTATGAAAAATCTCTCAACAAAACAAAGCATAGGATTATTCATAAATGCCACATAGCTATATTTTGCCTTCTGAATGCTGGACTACACTGTAATCAGAAGTATTTTTAAAGTAAATAAAAATGTTGCTTCTGCAAACATAGGTGCTTAAATATTAATCAGAGCTCTACCACCATCCTGCTGAAATACTTAATGATTTTCTGGCTGTCACTCACTGTGATTCTGACAGTGGTAATGAAATGCTGGTGTCAGCCCTGCTTCTCAGTGGCCTGGGAGACTGCAGCAGGTGTCATTACCTTTTCAAAAACAATGCTGCACCAGCAACCAATTTATTCCCATCTGGAAGCGTGGCTGGGTTCTATGTAAATGCAAGGAGCAAAGTACAAAGAGTCAACATGACCCATCCTTTGCAGGCATGGTGCGTAACCCCCGTCTCCCTCTGCTCAAGGCAGCCCCTAGAAATACTGATGTGTGGTCTGAAGGCACCTTCCAAGCCCACTGCCATGGGAAGGGTCTGGTCTGAGAATATTAATGTCTGAATGCTGGGATTTTCCCATTAAGGTAAAAAGATGGGCCACAGGCTATTGGTATGGGGTCTCAATAGGAAGTATGTATTTTCTGTAATTAAATGACATTTGAATATAACTATTTCTGCAGCCCATCTAGACTTATTGCAAAGTGTGTGAAACTCTTTTAGCTCTGAAAATTTATCTAGAGAATACTTTATAGGCTTGCCAGAGATGGGAAACAAGCATGAAAATGGTATTTACTTCTAATTCTATTTGTATTATTAGGACTCAAGCACAGAGAGAGGAAACGAGCCATTTAGATGTACCGCCCTAGCCAAAGGAATACATGTGTGTATAAACAATAAAAATTCCTCAAATGGCAAGACTTTAACCTTTCACTGGGTGGGTACCAACTTCCTGTGGGTGTTTGGTTCCCCCCCTCCCCCACTGAAAAAGTCTTCTTTTTACAATGCCGTACTCCCGTTAATATTTTTGGTACATTTTAGACTGTGTTAACATAAAAAAAATATGCTTATATAATCCAATTTTGTATGGATTGAAAATTAAATTAAAAATTACCTATAAAAGAAAAGATGGCTCTTTCTTTTTTTCAGGTCTTAATGATAAATTTTCTGGGAAAAGCACTGTACTTTTTGGACCAAGATTTCCAGTATACTAAGATACAAAAATATCCAAAGGTTTTTCTATACTGTCTGTAGTGTTACTTCTGTCTTAGAGGGGGCCAAATACTTGTATGCATTTAACATAGGAGGTTTTATTTTCCTCAGCTACCTCAATTTTGAAAGCCTATTCCATTTATTATTATGAACTGGAAGGTATATTTTAAAAGTAATGATGAAACATTTGCTGGAAGATTGGACATGCCAGCTGCGGGGGCTTGTTCTCTCAGGAGAAGGAGCTAATTTATTAGGTGGCTTAAGTGTGGCTGACATGAAGCACCTGTGTTTGTCAGTGGTTTCAATGCTGGCATAGCAGTCCAGAAACCAGAAGTGAAATGGGACCACCAGCTACGATGACACTAGCCAGTGAATTTTACCTTCTCTCCCACTGACCCTGGCTGGAGGTTGGCCAGGCAGCCTTTGAGTATCTCCAAGGCTGGAGACTCCACAACCCCTCTGTGCAACCTGTGCCAGTGCTCGGTCACCCTCACGGTAGAAAAGTGTTTCCTGATGTTCAGAGGGAACCTCCTGTGTTTCAGTTTGTGCCCATTGCCTCTGGGCCAGTCCCTGGGCACCACTGAGAAAAGCTTGTCTCTGTCCTCTTTGCACCCTCCCTTCAGGTATTTATACACATTCGTGAGATCCCCCTTGAGCCTGCTCTTCTCCAGGCTGAACAGCCCAAGCTCTCTGACTTTCCTTGCAGGAGAGATGCTCCAGTCCCTTCATCACCTCAGTGGCCCTTCACTGGACTCTCTCTGGCATGTCCGTGTTTCTCTTGGACTGGGGATCCCAGAACTGGACACGGTAGGTCCTAACTCAGTGCTGTCCCTGTTCTGGCGCCTTAGCTCGAAACTGCTGGAGGGATTCAGCTGACCAGCCCTCCGGGGCTCCTCGACCTCAGCGCTGGTGACTCACCAGAGAGGAGCCCTGGGGGTTGATTCCCCCCCACGGCTACGGGGAGATGAGGTTGGAGAGCGGTTTGTGGTGCTTATGCTGCCTGCTGCGTGGGGCAGGAGGGCCTGGCGAGGCGCTCTGCTCCCGTCCTGCCCGGAGGAGGTGAAGGCTGGTGCTCTGAGCAGTGCTTGATGCTCGGGCAATCCGTGGCTGCTTGCCACCAGCCGGCCCAGTACGGTGCTGGGCCTGCTGGTGCTGTCCTTTCTGAGCTACATCATGCGCCATGGTGCCATCATTTTTTTTTTTTTAAGGATGAGAAAGAAGTTTGCTGTAATTAAGTTAACACATGGTTTCTACATTTATATATATTTATAAAATAGCAAATAATGTTTGAAACAACAAATAAAATTAATGCATACAAATAAAGTTAGTACATTGGGCTGCAGATGAAGCTGATCTGCATACCAAGGTACATTTGTGCATGTTTTTCCTCTCTTACTATAGCTCTAAAATAAGCAGAAAAATGAAATGTTGAAATTAGAATTAATATTGTGTTGTCATTCTGTAAACACGAGTCTACAAATTTTTAAGAATCAGAAATGGTATACAGCCATACTGGAAGGATAAAAGAAATACACATTTCTAGGGAAAAACTTTCAAAAATAAACCAACCAGCATATTTTATCTTAATGCACTAACATAATATTCTGTTGAGGAACAGAAATAACCTTGGATATATGCACCAGTTTAACAATTAACAGCTACGTTTGAAATTATAATTTGCTGATATTAAAATGTCTTTTATAAAATAATTTTTTAAAAAACTTATTAGTTATATATTCCCTTTAAAGTGTATGTAAAGTGTATAGACCTTATTAGTTATAGAAAATATTCTTTCCCCACTCAATTTGAGAGAAAGTGTTTCAAATAAAAAGCTTTCTATTTTCAATTGAAACTCAGTATTGATTTTTTTTTTTTCTGTGCTAGATTTCAGAAAACAAAGGAAAGGGATTTTTCTGAGTAACCTGATTCCTCTTCACCCTCCCCACCCCACTCTTCAGAGCTCCTTCAGGTGAGAGTTCCTGCTGCTGAGACTTCCTCCATAGGCTGCCGTAAACAGCTGGTGCTTACGGTGAATAAACAAGGGGAAGAGGTGGAGAGCCTTAGGAGATGGGGACCAGAGCACATCTTGACTTTCTGAAGTTGACTGGGAGGGATCATTACTCTGTTCTCTGCGGGATGCGGTGAATATGGATTTCCATGTGGAAAAAATGGGAGTAATAATGGTGTGTTACCTGAATCTGGGAAGAGGAGGGTCAGAGGCAGTGCTCAGAGGTGTCTGGTCAAAATACAGCTTTGTCTCTGGACCCCTGCCTTCTTATGAATGGTAATGCCTGGCTTTTCAGAACCATGAGGGTGCTAAAACCTTCGGCTCTGTTCACCCACCACAGGTATCCACTGTGCACCATCCACCAGCATGGTCAGCGCTTCCTCTGAGCTTGATGAAAAGTAAAGCCCTGTCCCCCCAGCCTTGAGCTCTGAGAAAGAGAAAAAAATGCTCAGGGCTTTCTGATTGAGGGTGAAGTGGAGGCATGAAGGGTCAGGCCTCGGGGCAGCATGTCTGGTTGTTGCAATGGGGAGAGAGTCTCAAACCCCAGATTTTCATCCTCAGAACTGGAGGCACCCCAGCCTTGCAGCATTGCTGGCAGGAAGAGTTAGTAAGGATTTAGCATGGCCTGGTGCTCGCGTGTCCTCCTCCGAGCAGGGAGCAGTGATGTGAAATGTCCTGGGACATTTCTTAGCGGTATTATGAACTCCTGACAGCCTGGTGCCGAGGTGGAGCCTGCTCAGAAAGCTCCTGTGCTGCAGAGCTGGTTGTGTCACACAGGAGAAACCTGGAGTCATGGATGAGCAGTGGGAAGAGATGTGAAGAGGCAGGAAAAAACCAGGGCTAGATCTTAAGGTAGGCAGTTGCCTGGGATGGGGCAGTTTCTACTCTGCCCCACGTGCTAGGTGGTCTCTTCTGCAGAGACCCCCTGCTTCAGCTGGGGTGTGAGTGGCAGGGCAGCCACGGGGGGGAAGGGACTTGCTCTTTTATGTGAGATTAGGGGAAAAAAAACAACTACAAAAGCAACTGAAAATTGCAATGAGCGAGGAGATGGTTTGTGTCCCACTGTGTGCTCTGTTCTTCCAGGAGCTGCTCTGCTGCCTTTCAGAAGAGAGGCAGAGTTCATGCTTCTAAAGAGGACGAACATGAGAATGAGGCTGATAGCTTCATTTCTCAGACAGTATTGTATTTTTGGATGCTGACAGGTTTTAACGTGAATTATTGTCATCCAAGTTCACTGCTTGGTTGAATTGTTTTGCCTGCCCCAAATGTCCCTCAAATGTACTTGTTCCACAAGGCTTGTCACCTAAGCACCACTGCAATAACAGAAATCTCTTGTCATATCCTCTTCGTTCACAGTCAAGACCTGGCACTGCTGTTACTCATCAATTTGGTGACTTCAGAACAGCTTCTAAGTACACTCAGGAAAGACTTTTCTCAAGGTGCACCTGAGCCAAGAAATATAACAATGAGAAAAGTTGTGACATCAATTTCAGTCACTCACCTTTAGTGGGGATGCGGTTGCAATGCTTTTGTGTTACATTAATCAATATTTATCTACGGAAAGAATCAAAACAAAACAGAAAAGCCTCACTTTTTGCCTAATCGTGTTATTTCATCAGTCATTCTGCCTTTGGCCATTTCTATTTATGTGTGGACTGACCGTGCTTTATGGTAGATCTGTTTAGAATTCTGCTAAGACATCTGTGTTATATTTTAAAAATAGTATTTCCTTTTAATGAGAGCTACATCCCATGGTACCGACAGGCCTGCCATTCTAAGTCTCAAGTGTTCTCCTTGATGACAGTAGGAGGCAAATAAGACCAGATCTTCCTGACTTACTGTTTTCCCCTGGATGAGCTTTTCTTTCTGTGTTTGTTTAGTATGTAATATTGAAGTGGTATTTAGCTTGTAATCTCCTATTAAATCAAATGAGACGGGAGTGCTGATTTTGTTTAAGTCTGTGGTGGCGAGAGCCGCTTGCAGGAAGATATTTCTTTGCAAAGGGGACATGACTAAATAATTAATTAAACAATGATTAATTATTTTTTTTTCAGGCAGCAGGAGAAGGAGCTCAATAGGATAAACACTCAGGGTATTTTTCATTAATTTAGAAGTCACTTTTATGAGAACAATAAAGAAATCACTTGTCAGAAGATAATCCCAAGTTAGCAAAGCCTTGATTCTGTAGTGATGGATTTGCTGTCTCTGATGGTTTATATTATGCCTTTGGGTTAGCAGCATTGTTCTTTAAAGTTTGGTCTTGGAGTTTGATTACCTAAGAATTAAACTTTCATTTAAAAATAATAAAAAAGGAGCTTTCTGCAGTCTAGAGGAGGACTTGAAAATGCCACCTGAGCCAACTGTGATTAGGATGAAGTTACTTTGTGTAAAGGGGGGGTAAAGGGACCCAAGGAGTATTTATGATGTGGATAACCCATTGGCCACTGCTGGTGGTGATCCATGTAGGCACGCAGATGTGCAGCAGAACTGGCAGCTGAACACATGCCATTTGTGTCCAAAACCACACTCATAACTCATGGGTGGGCTTGTGTATGAGCATGGGTCATATATTGAATTAGACCTTTATTTAAGCTGGTGGGAAGACATTACAACCTTTGTTCAGTATGATTGACCACAAATTATAGCATTCCCTCTGTCTGTTACTGTGTTTTGTTTGATGTCGCAATGCAAGTAGACTGTCTGGATACTGAGAGTGTGAACTTTGGTATTAGTTTTGTAGCCAAAAAGGTGGACTTTTCCAAATGGATAGCTAACGTGGGATACTTATGATGTAAAACCCTAGCTGAAACAAGACATCTGTATTTCATCCTGTGGTAGCAAGGTGAACTCAGCATTTTATGCCATAGCTGTGGGATAAACTTCTAACTTGCCTACAAGTGAAAACTACAGGAGCTTTGTCTTCCCTAACATTTCATTGAGGATAGCAAATGCCAACTTTTAAAGTGTATCTTCTTTAGTAACGAATAGACTGCAAGTTTCTGAGTACCACCTGAATACTGAGTATTCTTTTCCACTGTGGTGACCATGTCCTTCTCTGAGCAGTTCTGTGGCAAGTCATCACTCCTATGCCAATACCACCAGTGCTTATCCTAAGATTGTACCACAGTGTAGGAGAGGGAGAAAGTCATACCTCTAAGGAAACCAGGAGAGTTAATGTCTGTATAGGAAATTTCTCAATACATTACATCACTGCTAGTGTGCGAAAGTGGGGAAGGGGAGTAAGCAAATTCACAGCAGAAGCGGTGATTTGCAATATTTGCTTAATGAGACTAGAAAAAGAATTATGAGGAAGCATTGCCTGACGGGGAATATCTTCCTTCCCATGTGAGGAGGCTCTAAAAATAAACAAAGCTAGGGTCTGTCCATGAACTGTCAAGCTATCGTTACTTCAGTGGGGATTTTGCAGTTGTTGGGAGGAGGGATGGAAAGTGGGGTTTTGCAAGCATCTAGGCTCGCGTTGACACTAGGAGGTTTCTACCCAAATGCCTTGTTGCTCCCTGGTAATTATATACACTAGACTTTACACCTCAAAAATTCCTTGACCTCTATGATAAGTTTCAGTCACTCTCTGTCTTTCCAAGCAGAGCTTTTATTCAAACATGCAAATAAAAACTCACATTCTTTCCCACAAAGAGGTAGGCTTACCTACTTCTCATGGTTTTCATCACATGACTGTACACAAAATAATGAACAATGAAAAATATTTAGGCAGAGTTAAAAAAGGCTAAAAAGATAAACCGACAGATATTTTGAAAATGGGTATTTATAGTTATATTAATCTCCGGTCTATGCAGATTGCATGCCATAGAATTCAGTGTGATTATACTCTCTCGTACCAGCAGTGAAAATGACCCAAGAGCAAAAAGAAAAGAAACAAAAACATTTCTGGCGTGTTTGAATCGGGTTTATTTTGGTGATGACTTCTTGCTTAGCTGTGCACATCAAAACAAAGTGATTGTTATGCTCTCGGTGAGAATTGTATTTATATGCCATGACACTACTAGTACTGAATCATGGTGTTCTTTCAACTCTCCCCAAAACAATGGTCTGCCTGAAAGTATTTAAGAAAATACAGCTATTATTGTTTTCTTACATGTTTTCATACACTGAATATGGGAAGTCCAAAACCACAGCTGGAGTCTTGCTGACACTTTTGTTTTCGTACAAGTGAAATTTACTGTAATTTGTTTTGAAAGGAGGGTTGCTCTCCCATCAGGGAAAATCAGAGGTGTCTAAGGAATATCAGTAAAAAAAAAAAAAAAGATTTCCATTCTTGTGGTCATTTGGTGGGTTGAGGGCGTTTTGGGCTTGCTTGGAAAGATATTCAAGGCCATGATCTGCTATCTGCTTCTCACAGTAAAACAGTTAGCAGCATGCTATGTTCCCTGCAGGGCTTTTGCTGAGTTCTGCCTCCACCAGATCCATCTCTGGATGCTTTCATCACTGCTTTCATGTGACCTTATAGCTTTCCTGACTCATCAGAACTTGCTTCATGTCAGGAGACCACTTTCTTTGGCATCTTGCCTGCATCCAAATAACTCCTTTCAAGGCCTTGTCAGAGTACTTTAGGGGTATGACATTTTTGTTCATGACCTCTCTTTGGAAATGTATGTATCTCTGTGTTTAACCAACTAAAGGCTGTTCCTACTCTTTAAATCTAGACAAGTGCCTATTTCTTACCAGGTGGGCCTTTGAAGACTTTTCTTTCTGCTGGGCAGCTATTCCTGCCTCATGTTCCCAGTCCCACAGAAGGAACTACAACTGCAGGGGGTTATATAATTTTGTAATGAAGGGGAGGAAAAGGGAGAAAAGCCTGTTTCTTCTCTTCGCATTGTAACCATCTGGTAGGAAGCTACCCAGCAGCCTCTCAAGAGTGATAGATATTTGCTGAGCAGAAACTTGCTTCTGTTTACAACAGTCTGTGAGTGGTCATAATGCTAAGGCAGGAGTGGCTTGACTGAACCTTTTATGCTGAAGAGAAGCCAAGAAGTGAAGAAAGGGTAGGGGGAAGTCTGCCCCAGATCCCATACTTTGTGGGAAGTACTAATCTTGGCTTCTCCAGTGAGTTACATCCCAGCCTCCTTCATAAGCCAGAGCAGTGCCTTTGGAGGGCAAGCCCAAAGATCAGGTAACTGATCAGAAGAGGTGGAGAGTGTCTGCCTTGCTTCTCTCCCACTTCATGTGCAATGAACCCATACTTACAGCTACAGATCTGCTAAGCATCACTGTCCCAGTGGAGGGTGCTATTGTTTACGCGTTGTCCTTTCTCCTTTGGACAAGAGCTAGATGACATGCCCATCACCATTGCTGCATAGCTTAATGTAAAGAGTAAGTATAAGTAGCCCTTCATTTCATTATTACTAGTTTTGCTGATCCAACAAACACTGATTCCTGGATCTTCTTCACAATCCAGTCCAGGACCTCACCCTAACTGCAGTATGACCCCATCTCCTTGGAGAAATGCGGATCTTCCACTGAATTGTCCCCTGTCCTGCTGCCTGTGTCTGTTTCCCCTGGGTTCCACAAGCCACAAGGGTCCTGTGTCCCTCTTCGGTTACCTCAAACGTACTGGTGCCTTCTAACCAACCCCTAGCAAATTAGTTGAGCAGTAGTCTCACTTTCTTTTCCTGGACTTCATTGCTTACTAAACAGAATTACATTGCTGTGAATCACAAGTGCTACTCTGGATCTGGTGTCTATTGTGGTGGTGCAGGTACTACACAGAAGAGTCTGGGGTTTTTTCAGTGTAAAATTTTGTCATAGCCTCCTGTTTCCCATCAGTTTTAATGGCTGAGGGTGCAGTCTGGAGCATTGGTGTTTGCTGTGCTGACTGACAGCCTGCACTGATGTTCACCAGTTCTCAGCAGAAGGGCTGAATTGTAATAGCTAGCTGCCCACTAATATCTTAGATAAAAATTCTTACGTGTCTCTACCACTGACCACCGCTGTATGGGGGCAGAACTTGGTAACTGATGAACAGGCCAGAGCAGATTGTTTTGGAGGAAACCTGAGCAGATATGCAGTGGTAAGTAAGGGTGAAATAACACTATGGATTATGATCCAGTGGCTCAGTGTATAAATCGCTGGTCAAGGGTTGTGAGGCAAGTCTGCTTTGTGGGAAATCACTCATGAGACCCCAGGTACTCTGGTTGCTCATACCAAGACAAGGGTACCATGGTAACATCTGAGTGGAATACCTGTAGGGACAATATCAGCTCCAGCTAATGAGATGCTAATCCTTGTTAGTATGTGATCTATATCCCAAAGAGCCAGAGAAAGCAGAAGCAACTTCTGTGGCTAGTTCTGTAAAGCCAGATAATATAGACAGCTGTTGTTCTGGGTTTGAAATGCCATATAAAACAGATAAGGGTCACAACATGTATAGCCCACAGATTTTACCTTTAAACAGTAATAGTAACTGCGGAAGTGTAACAGATCACCCTCTAAGTGTGAAAGCTAGACGTCACCTTTCCATTTGTTCAGCCTTCATTGATGCAAAGAGATTGACTTTGCCCCAGCGAACTCAGCAGTTTAGTCTTGCTTTGCTCTGGGTAAAACAATCTTGTTTCGTGGAACATTATAAATAGAGACACGCTTTTCCATCTCCTGTGGAATCTCTCTTGTCCCCACTTGTACACAGCGGCAAGCTACTTGGGGGCTTTTAAAAAGCAACAGCACCAATCTAGGGTTTTATATTTCTGTGTGAAGAGGAGAGAAACTTCTAAGCATACTGTTCCCAGCCCCGCTGAGTTGCAGAGAATGGGCCTATGTACATCTTTCCTGTAGATGTTGATGTATTGTTGACACTTAGCTGTACAGCCCTTTGCTCTCTCTGATAAGTTTTAATTGAAGAGAGAAACTGCTGAGGTGTATGTCTGAGTTCCTGAATCCATTCACAATGGCATGAGTGATCTAGCAGGAAAACATAGAGCCTGTCAGCAAGGTGTTTTGCTCAACTGTTTCTGACAAGAAATAGAAATTACAGTAGAAAATCCCCTGGCATTAGAGTCAGCCCAGTCCCATGAGCCTGCCTCTGGAGCTTGACCTTCTCAGTGGCATTCTCCTACCTTCTGGCCACTCCATTAGCTCTTCTGAACAGGATACAAGTAGAAGGAAGAGCAGAGCTGGATTTAACCCCTTGTTCACAGCCAAGTACATGCTGGGTCACAAACCATCATTGCTGTGTCAGGCGTGGTTTTTGGTTTACAGCTCTGTGTCATAACACAGCACTCAAATTCCATCCCAGTCCCTGTGGCTCAAACTGCGCAGGGTCATAGAAGACTCTCTCCTGCCCCAGATCATCAAGTCCTACTTCTGGGGTGCAAACACATCCTACACATCCTAGTCTCTTCCACAGACTAATCAATCTTCATTTAAAAGTAGTTAGATCTTCCTGCTTGCTTTCTTCTGTCTCCCATTAGAAGGCTGGTTGTGAATCAAATTGCATTGCCAGGTCTAATTTGCAGGCGAAGTTTATTCATTACATGTCTTTATCCTCTGCCTCTTTGGCTTGAATAGTTCTTTTCCATATCTCATGTTCACTATGTTTCATGTGTTCATAAAAACCAGCTCTGACACGTGCCAACCTCTTTTTCTTTCTTCTTTTCTAGGTGAAACAAGGCAATCTTGGTGTCCTCTGGTAACATAGGGCTTCCACTTTCTCTGATAATTTTGGTAGCTGATACCTGAGCATCTTTCTTGTACATCACTGATGCTTGGTTTCTTAACCTGTGCTATACTTCCCTCAGAATTCCCCAGCCTCAGATCCTGTTCCTGATCACATTAATCCAGTGGCATTCAGAGACTGCTTAAGAACAGTTTAAGGCTGTGCAGAAAGCTGGCTGTGTGTTGAGTACCACAGGTTAATCCCTGTGAATTCAAAAAGTCATTCTATCTTTTTATGGTAAGGTCAATGAATGTCATTTAGAAATTATAACCCCTGAAGAACAGCATCATTATTGGTACTGATAGATAACCATGAAAATAAGTAACAGAATAGACCAACGCAAATAGCTTAATTTCTTTCAACCAAAAAGCTATTAAAAATCTGTTAAAGATTTTTTTTTAAATGTGTCAAGCATAGAGACACTGTTTATAAAGAACTTCCATTATTTATGTCGGTTATCAGCTGCAGTTTGTAGGCTGATATCTGAAAATGTGCATGTGGAAATGCTAATTTGAAAACACTAGGCCTTGTATGATAGTCAATAAAATAACGTTTACCACATGTGTACCACCAGTCTGTACACATGGTGATGCTGCCCATGTGAAACTGAGACCACTGGCAGTGTCTCTTCAAGATTAGATTAAAATCTCAAGGGCAGGCACTTTCTTCTTTATTTGTGTGTAAAGCTTTGTATGTCTTTTTGACAGCTTGTAAATAATATAACAGGGCTCTGCTCATTTTCTTTCTCATATATGAGCAGTTTCTGTCACAGCAATAGACAAGGATAAACTCAATAATATATGAAGATTAAGGTTGGATGTTGGGGTTGACTGATACAGACCTTTTACTCTGCGCAAACTCTAGCTGAGAGTTGCAGGTAAAGCAACTATTTAGACTCTGAAAATGCTTACCTGTTTATATTTGCTCTTCCCACCCACTAGAAATCATTTAAAATGAGCTGGGAGATGGAACTAAGAAGAAAAATATGACTATAACTGTAGAATGAACACAGCTACTTGAGAAAATACGGATGACTCGTTCAGGATGGAGGAAAAGATACTGAATGATAATTGGAGTGTTATCTTTGAAGGTCAGTTGTTTTCTCATTGCTGGGCCAGCTGTTCAAGCAGTCTTCCTACAGTTGCCTCTTGGCTGGGGACATAAATCTATCCATGTAGCTCATGCTGTTCTTCGTTTTTTTTTTTTTCTTTTTTTTTCTTCTCATTGACAAGAATGAGGTAGCCTACCAACCTTTATTGTTCTTGTCAGCCCAGGAATGCTGACTATGGCATTACAGATATCCTCAAGAAACAGAAATTCAGGGCCCCTGTGATATGTTTTCTGCTGTAGTGGTTTTCACCCTTGGGGTAGTTACGATGTATGATGCTGATGTATTGGGCATAACTGTTACCTCAGCATGTTGCTAGCTATGCTCTGTGTGGAATTTAAGATCTTCTCTTATCTGCACTGTCAGATCAAGTCTTCTCTTCTAACGTCTTGGCATTTAGTTTTTTTATCAACAGTGAGCCAATGGTGGAAGAAACTGATTGCAGAGGTACGAGGGTACTTCTCTGCCTCTTTGTACTAGTGATCCTCAACCAGTGCTGTGAGGTGAGTTGCTGTACTCCAGCATTTTTAACTATACAGCATCTGACTATAGGGGAAGGCTTGACTTTTGACTCATTTTCTTTTGTGTCATTTACATTGGCTTTTAACCTGTTTTACTCTTCCTGACATACTGTAGCAGCAGTAAAGCCAGGATGAAAAAAAAAATATTAAAAGACCCAGTCTGTCAGGCAGGGTATAGTGCTGTCCCAGTTGCTGTCCCAGTTTCATGAAGCTTATTGTCACCTGGGTGAAATGCAAAGTCTCTCTTCTCAGAATGAGCATACCTTCCCAGGCAGCAGTGTGGGGAGGGCAGGGGAGACAGACACTGTTTTGCTGGAATGTCAGGAGTAGCTGTGCTGGATCAGAAGAAAAGTCCATGAGGGTCAGCATCCCCAACTCTGACAGTGGCCAGTGGCAGACTCTTAGGAAAATATTGTAAGGAGCAGGGCAAGCCCAGAGGGATACGTCCTTGAGAAATCTTCCCTGCTGCCGGCTGTAGGAACTTCTCACACCAGAGCTTAATATGGGCCTCTTTTATGTTTCATAAGTGATTGAGATAGTG
The DNA here is from genome assembly GCF_947461875.1 of Haliaeetus albicilla. NCBI lineage: Eukaryota > Metazoa > Chordata > Aves > Accipitriformes > Accipitridae > Haliaeetus > Haliaeetus albicilla. Next base: position 12,001,444 of record NC_091503.1, on the reverse strand, counting down.
CAATTTTAAACACAGCAAGAGCTGTCACAGATTCTGCTACCAAATTACAGAGGAGGGTTAAACCAGAGCCTCCTGCTTTCTCTACGTCCCATCTCTTGCTTTTGCTCTGCAGCAGTTACATGCACTGTCTGTAGGGGTTCCTCCAGTCTCAAGATCTGACTTCTGTCTAGCAGGCAGAAGTACCAAGTGTGCCTGACGTGCAAGCTATGCCGATACATTTGCAACACTAACCACGTATCAGATGTTTTCCTTAAGGGGTTGTGGGAAGAGGAATTTACCAGGGAGAATGAAAACCCACAGCAAAGATGAGTGGAAACCTTTTTCTGCAGCTTTGAGGTTCCCTTTATGTGGCTCTTCTCCTCTGACTTCAGTCACCATGTCCCTTGCAGTGCTGGGTGCTGATGGCAGTGGTGCAAGGCAGAAAAGAGATGGAAGAAGTAGCCAGAGACTGCTTGGCCCCATGTCAGCCATTTATTTTTACTGGTATGGGGATCTCCCCACTCAGTAAAAGGAGATGTGTTTAAAAGTGTTGTCTGGTCAGAGTGTATCCTCTGGGACTAAAGCAGTCCAGCTATTGACTACTGAGGTTCTGCTGCCTTTCCATCACCCCCAGCTGCTAATCTGTAAATACCATCAGCATCTGCATTAAGCCACACTCTTCACATGATGGATGTAAATCAGAATAGCACCTGTGGCATTTAGTCAGCAGCAGTCATTTAGCACAGCAACTTAATTGTCATTATATAAGACAGTCAGGTCATGACAGCCTAGCACCTAATAGCTGACTGCTTGCTACATGAAGCTATGTGCTCTGGCTGGGATTTTTATGTCCAACTATTGCTGAAATGAAATCAAAGAGAATGATCCTGGCTAAAGCTGTGCTGCATTTCCTCTTTTTCTTCACTGTATTCAATATATCCCTTCTCACCCACTGCTTTTTCCCATCAGGGTCTGTCACATGATAAATCTGCTCAAAGTCTTGCATTAATCATGCCCTTGTGAATTATCCAGCAACATATTTCCTCTGTCAGTCAGCCTCCAATTCAAAATGATAAAGCCTGCTTGCTTGTGACTACTGCATCATCACTAGTTGCCTTCTTACTGGCTTTAGTAGCAGAATAAATAGATTTAGGCTGGTTAATTTTTAAATCCACAGCACATATATCCGCCTCTCTCCAATTCTTGAAAGCTGGAAGTCCAGATGAAGCATAGGCAACGTTTTCCAAGAGCTAATTTAGAAAAACCTGCTTTTGGCTGTAGCTTTGTAGCAGTGTCCTGCCCTGAGAATCACTCAGGATCCAGATGAAGTTCACCCTTACAGTACGATGCCAGTACTGTAATGTTCTCATTAAAGAATCCCAGATATGTTTTTTTAAGAAACTGTCCTGAATTGATTTAATTAAATCAGAGAAATAACACACCGGCTGTGTTGCAAGTGCAGAGATTTCAGTTTTTAGCTCAATTAGTTTGTCTCTATAAAGAACAAGTGGAATGCCTAGCCTTTAAGTAAAGGAAGAATATGATAAGGTAAAGAGAAAAAGAAAAAAGTTAGGTAATAGATCATTTTAACGAAAACAGTGTTTTGTATGTGGATTAAGGAGATAATTTAGGCTCTCAGATACACTGATGCATGGTGCCAGATTAAAAAAATCACACTTCTGTCTGCATGACTGTGCCTATTAATTTTACAGATTATCCAAGAGATTGCAGTTCTTTTATTACATTCCTTTTGTCTATTTCAAAGCACTTTTGCATGGAATAATTTCACTTTTTCCCTGATGTACTGTCAAATGATTTCCTTGATGCTTACGTGGATTTTTCCCACAACAGTGAAGGAAGAAAAATAATTTTAAAGGCAAGTGTAATTACAAAAACAGTAAGTGTTGCCAGGGGAATCTGGGATGGGGGCAGTGCTATTATCGTCTCTTTGATAGACTGAAGACAGATAGTAAGTCTCTTTACTGTCCCTTTATAAATTCCTCTTTTTTCATCTCCCTCTCCTTTGCCTATATTTTCCTGTATATGAGACTGATCCATACTCTGTGGCAGTGAAAGTTGCCCAGCTTCCTTCAAAGGAAAATGCCCTGCAAGTGCTAGTCACAGGCCTGCTTCTGAACACTGTGAACTTGAGGGAGTGGAGGAATACCTAGATCCTCTTTTGGAGAGTTATACTGAAGTACTGGATACTATAAAGCTTTCTGAAGGCAGTGATCTTGGACACAGAAAGGCCTTTTAGATGCTTAGTGGTTTATATTTATAAGGGGCAAAACTCAAAACCTCCTAAGAGTCAGCTAGCAGTGCAGCTAGGGGGGGAAAAAAATAAAATCAAAGTTATATTTGTTGCCTTAGGGCTCAAACATTTAGTGGTAGACTACAAATTGCTAATAGCTTTCGCTCCTGTTGAGATCAGGTGGAGAGGAGTGCTGTGTGGAAGTCCACAGTACTGGGTAGCACTGACCTTCACTATGAAAACACAGATGTAAGAAATGAGCAGTGATGCTGTATGAGGGCTCACTTTCTGCTAGTCCTGCCTATTTCTCAAAGCTGGAAATGGAAAGTGTAGTAATACCGACACAAAACTGTTCTTGTTTTCCCACTGATGTTAGAGCTAGAAGAAAACACTTATTCCCCCCACACTACCACCGTCTTAATGGCAGACTACTGTGTTGTTCTCTTAGCTAGTTCATTCCCTTCAAAGTTTCAACACAGCAGATCAGGCTGTTTTTCTGGCACTCCACTTACTTGTGCATGTGCCGAAATTTGAAACTAGTAAATATGCCTTCTCTTTCTAAATGGACAGCTTCTGTTACTGCTGTTAATCTCCTGTTACTCTGCAATTGCTTTGTGGAGAGCATTTCCCTGGGTAGCAGCAGCCCTCTTGTCCACGCTACCAGCCCTCTTATCCACACTGGACACACATCACGACCTCTTCCACTATGTTTATGATCTGTTGTAGTTCATCCCCCCCCTCTGGCTCCCCACCAGGTTCTGGTCCTTGTCCTAGGTTGTGGTTTTCATTAACTCTGAGGGTCGTAGCTTCATGTGTTGTAGGGCTTCTCATTTTCTTGAATTTTGCATGTTTTCACCAAGTGTCAGGGCCCTGAGGGTGCTATCAGGCCTTGCTGTCTCTGACCCTCACGGGGCCTGACCCCCTCCACCCATGGGACAACATCCTGGCCTGGCCTCGGCCTGTTCGCCTCCCCAGGGTTGTGCCCCATGCCGGGGGCTGGGGCTGCCCCGGTGCCCCCCCGGCTGCCCTGCTCCCGGCTGGGGCGGTGGGACGGGTCCTGGCTGCCAGGCCCCGCCATGACCCACCGGGGAGCACCCAACGCTCCCGGCGCCCAGCCCCAGGGAGCTGCTGGCCCCCACAGTGCCCTGACGTTGAGCTTTGTGTGGCCTTTGTTTTCCAGTTTTATTTTGAGCAGTATCTTGTTATTTCTATCATGTTCACAGCATGAAGCCCTTGTCCGTGTTGCCTGAGGTCAACTTTGCTTTGGGTTGAGTTCCTGTGTTTTCACAACTCTTCCAGAAGTTTGTTTCCCTGTGCTCAGTCCCGAGGCACAAGCATGACTGGAAAAGCGCTCCTGTTCTTTGCATTAAAATGTGCGCAAAGCTTTCGGTTTCCCTGCCTCTTGCTTGAAAGCATCTCTGCCAGGTTTTTATCTGGTGTGCAGGCCTCCTCCAGCTCCTATAATTGCATTTCATAACCTCCTGTACCTGAAATAACTAAAAGCTCTTTAAAATGTCAAATGATCAGAGTCAAAGCGTGTCAGGAATGGAGCTTGTCAGAGACAAAGCTATCTTCTGATTGCTCTCCACTTTGCTGGCACCCATTTCTTGCTGATACATAACGAGCCTCTGTTTAAATCCTTGGCAGTAGCCTCCTATCTTTCTTTCCATTTCCCATGAGTTTCAGCTCTGGCTGGGGCTTGAATCACTCCATTCTCTTAAGGTGTTTTCTGAGTTTGCCTTACCCACAGGACCAGGCATTACTGGGGAATTGCTCACAGCCAAGGAGGCCAACAACAGCCTGAGCCACCCGGAGTGTGAACCCATCACCCCAGCCCCGCGTGTGGCCCAACACCTCCTTCCATCGCACTGGGAGCACGTTCGGTTCCTCACAATCCCATTGCTTCTGCTTAACGAGGACAGGTGGCTGTCAGGAAAGTTGGAGGATCTGCTAAGGGCAGGCTGACCTTTAAGTCTGTTATTTACCCTTGTACGGCAGTTACTTCTGTAGCATTCCCACAACTCCTATCTCTTTCTGTTGCTTGAAAGCAAACAGTCCTCTTACAGTTCTTAGTCCCAGGGCCTCGGCTCTCTAAGTAATGTCAGTTTTGTACATGTGTGGTTTCTTTGCTGGTTTTACGTGTGAGTTACCCAGGTAAGAGGAGGATCTGAACCGAGAGCTTCCCGCAAGTTTCTCTGTGCCTCTGGGGGAGTAGTATCTGGGTCACTCTGAGCACGAAGCCCTTCCTTATGCCTCTGATAAAAGGAACAGGCAGACTGGGCTCTATAAGATCAAATGAAAGTTAACAACTGCTATCAATCACTTTCCTTTTCCTAGAAACAGCCATTCATCTAACCTGTCGAGGGCTTTTTAAAGGCAGAAAGTTTGTGAGAAGCAGACCCAGCTTCTGCCTGAGACAAAATATGAGCGTTGTTGATGCATGTTGCAAAACTTGGTGTCTCACTCAGCACTGCTCTACTGGCTGGTCCTGTGTTAGTGCAGTAGTTTTTACACATCTTTGCGACATTCTGACTGGCAGTTTTTGCTTTAAGAAATTTACTGCCCTTTGCAAGCCAAGACTTTCAGAGGGCCCGTGTCCTTCTAGTTTAAGTCAGCACTGCCCTCTTCTGGAGATGACACTAGGCCTTTTCAACAGGAGTGATGGTCTTTCCCAAGCATCAGCTTCATCCAGGACCCGGCACTGAGTCAGCAAAAATTCAACTTGTATATGTAATGTAAAGCATGTGAGTAGTTCTGCTTAGGTGCTTAAGGACATCAACACATCAAACTGAAACAATTAACACTGACATAACAGCTTCAGTGGAAACACTGGTGTATAAAAGCACACGTATTTATACCACACTGAACTGCGTCTCTGAATCTTAAATTTTGGGAGCAGCTCCTTGTTTGACCCTTGCCAGAGGGTCAAAAATTTCACTAGGCTGTCATAATTTGCCCACACTGAGCATCTCCTGTTCAGCTGCCTTACAACCACACCACCTCTAATCTAGTGTCTGTAAATGTTTCATAAGGACCCTTTCACAAAAGGGAATAGGCACTTGTAGTCGCTGGAGAAGGCGGCTGTGAATCTCAGCTGCCTTGTCAGGAGGAAGCCCAGGTGGCCACAACATCTGTGCCAGTTTGGTGTGGGCTGGGTGCCTGCTGCAAGCCCCTGCCGTGTCCTGGCCTCTCGGCTACGGCCGTGAGGGGCTGGGTGTGCCTGGGATGTGCACATGGACCCGACGGCTGGCAGAAGGTGCCACGAGTTGCACAGCTGAAGTCACAGCCGACGCTTTGTGTAGGTGGTTCTTGTGAAGGCCTTGAATTTTAAGTTACCTATCAAATTGCACAGCCTTTTTGAGAGCAGTTTATCTTATGGGTTGTGATGTGCTCAAGTGGTTGTAAAGGCTGAAAAGCAGAGCTAGATTAACTTTATGACTGTCACCAAGCCCAGATTTCACTTTAAATATTTTATGTGGTGCATTTGCAGCCCGGAGAAATTTGTACCTTCCTGACAGTATTGAGTTTCCTGAAAAATATGATGTGGGGGATGAAAAAGGAAACCCCAAACCAAAACTCATTCAAGTACAATGAAAAGTACAGTGCTATATCACGCTCTAGCAATTTCAGCCAAGAATTAGTGCTTTTCAAGAATCAATGACAAATGATTTACAACATCCTTGCAACATCTAATGTATGTTATAATGACAGAGTCACGCTAAGTGACTTACACCAAGTCATTCAGTACCTCATCTATAATTGAGGATACCTGATGTTTAATTGTATCAGACAATGTGGTTGTTTTGGTATGATTGTCTACCAAGTTTGCTAAAAAAATAAGAACTAAACTTTGCTGATGTTCAATAGAGTTTGAAATAGATGTTTTGCATCCTTTCTTTCTGTGAACTTCCTAATTTTAGACACTCCAAGAAGAAAAAGAAAAAAGAAAAATAAATTAAAAAAAAGAATTGGCTAATTGATCTTTTAAACATTATTATGCCAGTGGCATAGGAAAACATTGCATACAAGGCTTTCTTTTGTAAGTTTTACTTCCCGATTGGTAACACTTGGAAATTCTGAAGAATTACGCAGAAGGTTGAAAGTGGATATTTATCCAAGCCAGGGCTCCAAGTTCTGAATGTTTCGGTCACTTTCACTAATTATCACTAAGTTTTTGTCCAGCAAGACCCTGACATTGGTAAACTCTGATCTTTTCCTTTCAAGTTGGTCACAGTTTTAAGAGAAGAGTCTTTCACAATATGTTTTGGGAATGTTCATCACAAGATGATTGCTTTTCTGATTTTCCCACAGACAACAAATGCTTATTTGTCTTTTCATTAACTGTTGTGTGAAAAGATATGTACAAGGCTTCTCACATTCACCGACAGAAGTCTCTACTGCCAGTGTAAATTAGGAGTAACTCAGTCAAAAACTATGAAGCTCAACTGGTGTGAAACTGCCTTGAAGGATTCATTCAAGGGCAATTGGAGTTAATGGGAATGTTTCCATTGACTTACATGTGCTTTGAAGTATGTCATGTGTAATGCAAAATAAGTAATGGACTTGTGGGCTGATGGAGGTAGTGAGGAGAAATGTTCAGAGATCAGCTTTAGCACGGGGAGAGCTGTTCTCCTTAGTCTTCCTCTAGAGTCAAAAGGGAAGAGGCAGTTTCTCTTCTGGGCTGTTCTTCTTTGTCACGGCTTGCTCAGTCAATAATTTGCATTCACTTTTGCTCCAGTCCTGCCTGTCTGATGCCTTCAAACCTCCACTGAATCAGTAACTCGCCCCCCTTATTAGTAGTGTTGATTAGTTTCAATTATGTTTTAATGGTTTTGCTGGCAATACTTTAATTGAAACTACTGAAAATCCCATGTAAATAGTACCCAAGTAAGTTTTATATAGGATTAGTCATACTGGATCTAATCAGGTACCCATTTCTTATAGTAGGGTCAATAATATTTTCAGTAGAATTTTCAGTATTTAGGGATTTGAAAAAGCTATGAACATACACAAGGAGTCAAGGACAATCCTTCTGAGCACACAGAGTCTTCACATAGAGCCTTGTTGCTGAGCTACCTGCAAGATCAATAGATTTTGAAAGAAAAGAACATCTTTCAGGATTGGAGGTCTCTCTTTTTTTTTTCTTTAAGCTTTCCTTAACAGTAGGTGATCTGGAAAAAATCTACAATAATCTTCAGCAACAAAATGGCTGCTCAACTCTGAGCTAAGGGAGACTTCTTGAAAAAAAGAGCAAGGCAATGCTTCACAGAGCCTTTGCTCTGCATACTGCAGCTCTGCTCTGCCTTGGCAGCTTTTTGTTGTGATTTGTCGTGATGTAAGTGCATTTTTCTTTTCATCTGACAGAATAGCGTTAATTTCTCCTGCAGTACCATGTTGGAAGATGAAAAGTTTTTTGGCTCCCGTGCGGTATATTATAATACAGGCAAAATCTGTGCAGGTTTTAAAAATTATGTTTGGCCTTCTTTATGTCAAGATTTTATAGTGTTTCATAGAGATTTTGTAATATTTCTGTGGTTATTACAAGCAGTCAATTACTATGGAAATTATAGACTGTGCTTGAATGTTTGGAGTGAGAAATTATAGATAATTTCTGGTATGTTGGTCCAGTTTCTATGGTAATCTGAATAAGTGTGAATTAATTGCCTGTTGTTGCCATGGTTCTTTATGGTAATTCCAGACCCTTAATGTTTGAAATATACCAGGTTACATTTTGTGCATGTCTTTAGTACTTGTTAACATATCTCTTAGGATGTTCCAAAGATTACTGTCATCTCATTTCCCCTGTTTTTCACTATCTAAGGATGTTAACATGAAGCGTTGGAAGATAATCTTCTTTAAGAAAGTCCCTCTAGCCCTATTGGCTTTTACTTTGCAGTCCAAGAAGAAGTCTATTAAGGCCAATTTCCCATTACTGCTTTAGGCTCTGGTTGGGGCCCATAATCTTTCTTGTGCAGCAGTGATTGGCAGGCCCTTATTTTTTACTTACCTTTCTCTCCTGCTGTTGTTAACAGATGGAACTGCTGCCAGCTTCAAAAATGTATTGGGCAAAGTAATGACCAAGTTAGCATAAAAGCAACATTCAGATCCTTCTATCAGGGATTTGAGAGGGGAAAAAAAAAAAAAAAGAGAAGAATAAAATGCTGAAAAAATAAAAATGAGAACACTGAAAAATAAAAGTGTTCACACCAAAAGAAAATTATTCTCCCACTAGTGTTAACCTCATGTCTGATGGATCCATACTGGTGGATGATGACAAGGAATCACTGCACCCTGAACGGGGTGGTACAGCACTGAAAAATTGCAATGGTCTTTCTTAGGGGGCAATCGCTGTATTCAAGATAAGAATTCATGGGTAGTGTGAGGTATCATCAAGGTGTGAAACCTATACTCCTTTATGTGTTTGGCAATGTGGTGGGTAGGTGCGTGCTATTGTGTAAGTTACAAGGACATGCAGACTGCTATCCAACGTGTTATTAACTCCAAGCACTGTGAGCTTCAGAACAGACTCAGGCTCTGCTTTATTTGTTATTCAGATGAAATTGTGTGAAAAACTTGGCTATCTAAGCATCCATCTTTCCCACCATGATAGGTAGATGATTATGGGTCTGTCATATTAGTCATCATTAGTTACACACAACCCCTAAATTAATTAATGCTATTCAGATTGCAAAGTCAAGTGTTCAGGAAATGCCGGTTGAGTTTATAAATGACAGAATTAAGGTATTTGCCTGTGCAGGCTTAACTCAATCCCCTTGTGCATGGGCTTTGTGATCCAGCCTTTGATTACATGATCACATACTGTTTTTCCCACATTCACTGCCAGGATGGCCAGTGCTGTCTTTATAAGCCAGCTAATTGATATTTTGCACTCATACTTTCTTAGTGGGTGGTGCCAGGATTATTTATGATATTCCAGTCAGACACTGTAGATGTGTTAAATTCCCTATTATCTACAAAGAGTGTGAGGACACTGATCACAGACTATTTTCAGAAAAATGACATTTGAGAGAGAAAGAGGAAATTTGGGAAAGTTGACAAATTCCCTATAGTGGTCCCTCCACACCCCCATTGTTTTGAAAAATGCAGAGGAAGGTGAAATTTAAAAATGTAAAAAAAAAAGAAAAAACATTTCAGCATTCTGGAAATACTGAAACAGATTGGTTCAACATTTCAACACAAGCCTGTGAATCTTTCTTGTTTGAGATCAGCATATCTTTAGCCACTGTCTTAAAAACAAACAAGAAATCCCAGAAAAACATTGAAATGGTTAAATAACACAAAAAAATTGCACCAGGCAGTTGTCTTAGATTGAACAAAATGGTTTGGGTTTCCTTAAGTAAAATGTGTTGATGCTTGTGGTTGTCTGGAAAATATCTGTTTGACTGGATCTGAAACAGTTTTTTATTGTATTCCTTGTTTTAGCTGTTGTCTTAAAAAAATCAATTATTTTTGCAGTAAAATGCAAGAGTAACTGATAGCAGTAGTAGCTTCTCCATTAATCAAAATGAAATTGTGAAGTGATCTTATCACTGGGTGTAGGTACTTATTGATGGGAAATAGCTGATCTCAGGGTAGGAGAGCATTACAACTTTGCTAACAAAGGTGTAAAAAGATTCAAAGATGAAATTAGATAAGTTTTATCTTGAAGTAAAAGGCAATTGCTTAGCAGTGAGCCTTAGAAATTATTATAAAAGCTGCCATGAAAAGTGGTAGACTCACTATTCTTTATGACTTTTCAAAGTGAAGCTGTGGTTTGTTTTTTTGTTAGTTTTTTTGTTGGTTTTTTTTGGGTTTTTTTGTGTGGTTTTTTTTTTTTTTAAACATGAATGAAAATAATTTCTAAGGAAAAAAGCTAGTCTGCATATTTGGGAAGTGGCTGGATGTAGAGGTTCTGCTGGTTTAGCAGTTTGCAGATCTCCCATATTTATCCTTTTCTTGAGTTTTGAGAACAACATGTGCCTGCATTATCTTCAACGTAATCCTAATATTTGCAGCTACCCTGCAGCTTGCTGTCTTTGAGACTGATTTGAATCATAGTTTATGTTTCAGGACAGCAGCTATTTGCTTGCATTGGTCAGGAAGGACTTCTGTTTTCTCAGTGTACAGCCAGCCAACTCTATCCTACTTTTTTCCTTTCCTCCTGAAGCAGCTGGAAGATTGGATGGGTTGACATAGAGCCTGATTTTCCTAAGCTGTCTGGCTGGTGTCTCTTGCTTCCCTACTTGGGGTCATATTGATCACTGTGTTTTGAGCAAGGCATAATCTTTCTGTCAGATGGGCTGAGAACTTGCAAGCTTTAATCTTTTCCCCACATACTTAGTCTGACAGGGTCATCTTGTAGAAATCTCAAGCACAAGTAGCTCTTTGACTTCACCTGTGCTTTCACAGTAACGCTCTGCAGACTGAAAAACATCCTTCTAGCTAAAATCTTTAGCTTTGGTACAGGTGCTGCTTCAATATAGGAGAGAACATAGTTGTCCTCTCTTGTCTTGAGTTCTGTGAAACTCTACTTTGAATAGAACTAGAGTAAGATGGGGAAAATACCCTTTGCCAGAAGGTTTCATAGGTGTTTGCTAATAGTAGGGCTCAGTAAACTTGGTCTTGGGTGAAGGCATGAATACTTCAGTGAACACAGACTCTTTCATCTTTTCTTTTTCCATTGTCTTGCTCCTTTTCCTCTAATCTTCCTCAAAGGGGGTCGAGGAAAGCTTGATACAATATGGCAAATCAAGCAACTGAGTCCTGGGAGTGATTTGTGAACTGAAGTTGAGAGGCAGATTCCAGGCATCCTGTGAGAAAACTTTGGGGTCTGGAGAGGGGCTTTCTGGATCCGCAGATCATAAAGACGTGGAGGCCACTGCAGCCCAATTTGTTTCCTTGTGTGACCAGTGTTACAAGGCCTCTCTTGTGTCACTGTACTTCCTTGGCACTTTCTGATACTTCATTCAAAAAGATAATAAGAATTTAAAATTATTGTCATCTGAGGAATTTGCCCAAACAGTAGAGAGAGATGCTTGTAGCCAGCATCACACACTTCTAGTTCTGTTGTGTTTCTACACACTTTCTTAGCTTTGGGTGTTTTAATGTAGAGAGATGCATTAAACACTCTGTGGTAAAAGAATGTTCTTATTTCTTCTTTGTTTCTTGACTCCTAGATGTCTGCTCTAAACTTTCCCCTGTCAACCGTCTTGAAAGATTACACAAATGAATAGATATTTTGAGATTATAATGTCCTATCACATGACACATCAATTTATTATGACAGCTTACAACACGTCATGACACTATGTATCCTTTCTACTGATGTAATAGAATAAAGTGTAGTGAAGACAAATATAAATTTGTCTATTTGTATAGACAAGTAACACAGTATTTTGAAATTCTGTAAGGAAGAAATAAAAGGAGGGCTCCAAGAGGTACTGGTGAGTCTAAGAGGTAAAAGGCTAGAAGGAGATGGCTCACCCAGTTTCACCTGGTGTTTTTATTCCCAAAGACCAGCTGGTAGACGAAGAATGGAATCAACAGTTTCCAAACCTTCACTGAAGCTCTTACCTTCTATGTGGTGGAAATCTGATTGCTACCCTGGAAACAGACAGATGCCTGGGAGGCTTCTTCTCTGCCTGGTGAATTCAGAAGGGCTGTAAATCTGTTAAGGAAAGATCATGAAAGGGAGGTGTGTAAAAGGCCACAGCCACTTCTGGGATTTCTTCCTACTGTGTGCTCCTGAACCCCATGTATCATCTGGGAATGTCTATGAGGCCACCAAGCACTAACCACCTCTGTCAGATGGGGTGAGACTCTGCAGAAAGCCATTACTACATCCACCTCTCCTCTGCAAAAGAATTGTCCTGGCCCTGGCTGCTCCTTTTGATCTTTGAAGATAAGTAACATGCATAGTCCTAACAGTCATCCAGTCCTCCTAACATTCTGAGAAAAATAAAATGGTTATTCACCATCACTATAAAAAGAAACAAACAACAAATCTTGTACCTAATTTCTTGTTTAAATTTCTCTTCAGCTACTGGTCAGTATTGTACCTTTCTCTTCTCTTTTAAGGGATTGCTGATATTTTCTTTTCAGGATGCCTCTTCCTCACCATTGCAATTACTTCTGTATTTGTTGTTAAAGGCATTGCATTCAATGCCTTTGTTCCTGTAAAGCTCTCAGGTTTCTTTTAATAGTTTTTATTTTTCGCACCCATTTTTCAACATCCTTCAGGAAAACCAGGCAAAAGAACTGTATATGTTTGTCTGGAATTACTATAAAGTGCATGAAATACAGAGGCAATGTCACCTCCTTTTCCTCCTAATGACTCTATTCTTTATGGATCAAGGCATCTCATCAACTGCTTTTATTACAGCATGGGAGTGTGCATGGAATTGTTTGTTCACTGTGGCCATAAGATTTTTTTTTTTTTTTTTTTTTACCCCAGTCCTCCAACTGTGTAAGGCATAGGTTGTTCTGGCAGGAGGGCATGACACTCTGAACTTTATTTTATTATGTCACTTACCAAATTTTATATGCAGTGACTATTTAATATTTGTTTCTGAATAATTGATAAAAGTATTTGTAAGAAGAGATTGGTGTTAAGAGGACACTCAGACCACAAATACTGCAAATGTGATCTTTTCTGCAGGATGGGAAAGGGTTGCTCTCCTTTGAGTCTGCAACTCAAAAGGTGTGTACGCTTGGGAGCTCTTTAGTCTGGGGCTCTAAACTACCTATAAAACATTGCAAATTTATTTAAAATTTGCATTGTAAATGATTACTATATTATTATATTCCATTACTCTGTCTTTTAAAAAAGAGAAAATGCATCTAGCTTTGATTTATATTTTATATTTCATATTTAATATTTAGGGGAAGCTGAGTGAAATTAATATAGACTTACTTGAAAATATTCTTAAGGTGACACAGTGCCAAAGCCATGAGAATTGCAGGCCCTTTGATTCCTAATCTCAGGATCCATTGCCTTATCTTCCTTGTCTCTATTTTCTACTTCAGGCATAATTCATCTAGAAATATCTGCATGTCCTTTCATCATCTGTCATCAAAGAGAGGATTTTCTGTGATCTGCTGCCTGTGAATTTTGTCATGGTCTGGCTCAGCCTCCCTAGTGCATGGTGACCAGATTGTGTTATTTGGACCTAGTGTTTAAATTCTGTAGTAGAGCCATCTTCAAACTGAATTCACTCCTCTCTTCATGATGTGGAGCTCCTCAAATGCTCTTTCAGGGGCACATCTTTTTTTCTAGTCCCTTCCCTGCATCTCTAAGGCAGGGTTGATACATACTAAAGTATATACATCCTGACTTACAATTTAACCCCTGGGAGCTTCGTGGCAGTTGAAATAAGGAACACAAAATTTGCGAAGGAACTTCCCAAGCACAGATACATGACTTTAAACAGTGCAGGAGAACCGCAGGTCCATGGAAATCAATACCTACCTGGATGCAGTGCTCCCTCCATCCTCCTGAAACAATTTCTGCTGACATGCAGTAGATTAAGTCAGCGTCCTTCAGTTCTTTGTCTGAGAGTTCACTTTCTTTCATGTTTACTTAACAGTTAGTGTTACCTTTCCTCTTTGTTAGCATTTTCTGGATATTTTTTATGCCTCGAATCACTGTGGGATTTCTATGGCAAAAAGCCATTAAAAGTCAATGATTTTGTTACAACGGCTGGCTGTCTGCTTGGACAATACTGTTCGAGCTAGAGGACCCCAAGAGGACCCCATTCAGCTTTCTGGACAGGATTTATTCTTGTTTTTAAGCTGAGAGTCTAAGTGATACTGAAGGTTGAAATGAGAAAATTACTGTATTTACTTGAATAAGAACTATATTCCAAGAACGTACATACCCCTGGACTATTAGCAAGTGATGCACTTAGAACAGCTATAAGTAGCTAATTTTTAAAGAAAATCCTGAAAGAAAACATCCTGGTTATTATTTATGTACTTTATGCAATGCATTAAAGTAACAAACATAATATGATGTATATTCTGCAATCTGTCACAGGTGTTTTTCCTAGACAGATGCTATAGCTCAATCAGATGTTATGTACTCAACTGAGAAATGACATCTTCCTCCTTTTCCACAGCCTGGCAGTCAGAATGGCTCAGTGAAGTCTTCTGACTCTTGTGATCTTGCAGGGTCACTTAGAAAACATGTATCTGTGGTGTCTTAGCTCAATCTTATCAGAGAGTTATACTTTTGACTGCAGAACAACAGCAAAAAATACTGGAAAAACAGTCCATTTGTATTAAAAGACAAACAAGTGAAATAAATCTGCACTCCCAACAAACTAAACAAAATTGCAGTGTAAAACCACCAGAACCTCCCCAGGCTGGTGGAGAGCTTGTAAGCCAGGGACTGCAGTCACTTTGCAGCAGAGCTTGCACTGGTGGTGGTGGGAATCACATGTCTGGCAAGAGGGCAGGCATGTGGTCCTGAAAAACAGCTTCTTGGAGAGACACCATTCTGGCAGTGTCTTTGCTTTGCTGTGCAATGTTGTGTCGTGGTTTGAGGGGGTGGAAAAGAGCATCAAAGAGGTTGTATAGCGATGGAAGATGAGAAACAAGGGTAAAGGTGACGATGAAGGTAAAAATGAGAGAATGATTTAATAGCTTTTGTCAGGAGAGAAAAGAAATGCTCTGTAGTGTTTGACTTACCATGTTTGTAGACCTGAAAAATACAGGTGGTGGTTTGGTATCAGGAATGAGGGTGCCGATGGGTGAAAACTGCACACTTCTGAGGGTGAGCAAAAGCTAAAAGAACTTTTGGGTGAAGTGAACAGACTCTAAAAGTGCATGGAGGTAGGACCTGGTTGAAGACATGAATGACCCTTTGCAGTGCCAGCCCTGACGGGTGCTATCATTGCATCTGGGCATAGGTCTGCGTTGCCCATTCTCAGGATTCCCTCTATAATTTTGGATATTCATAGTGTAGGTTCATGGCTCAGAAGTGGGAGGAGCTGTGAGCGTAAGGATGAGTAAGAGAGAAGAGAGCCCATTAGTGTCCACCATCCGTTGAGGGGATCTGCTCAGAAGATAATCTGGCTAATTCAGGGGTTTCCAGAAATGTAAATATTCTCAGCAAGGAGTTGGCATACTGGGACCTGGTGACAAGAGAAATGCAGGGGACTTTCTTGTATGTGGTAGTGTGGAAGTACGAGTATAACACATCACTGAGGGAGAGGGTAGGGTAAGCAGAAAAACCTGGGTTTAATTTTCCTCCTTGGACAATGTGAAAGGAATGATGACCATCTTCAGTTTCACTGTGGCCTCTTTTCATGTGCTTTATGTGGGAGGTGTTGCAGAAGAGAAATGCTAAACAATTCAGCATTGTTTTATTCTATCTTCCAATATTTTATGAGGTGGTGTATGCACTATGTAAAGCACTGTATGCAATAAATAGTGTGTTGAATATGATTATAGGTATTGTGGCATGGCAGATATATGAGAAATGTCATGTCATGTAAACACTGATAGAGGGAGATGTAAAATGGGAGAATTTATTATAGCAAAGTTAGGTATAGGTCCCCAGGAAGGAATGAAAGCACAATCACTAACTGCTGTTCCTCCCATAAAAATTGATTTTCCTGTCTTTCTCTTTTGGATCTTCTTATGTGGTATTATAGATTTTAAAATATCATCCAAGGAGTAAAAGAAGAACTGGGATGTGAGCACTTCACATTTAATCCAAAATTCTTGATATAGAAGCAGTGGCTCACCTTTGATTTTCTGAGATTTGTGCTTCCTTTGGACTGCCATTTTTTTTTTTTTTCCAATGAGATTACCTCAAAAACATGTATTAGAAGTATCTGGTGTTGAGATAAGGATGGTGGTTACAGTGGCAGTAGCATAAAGACTAATGACAAACTGGATTACTGGAAACCTTGCTGATGCTGAAAAATTCTAAATGAAATACAGGATTGGAAACAATAGGTGGACCATAATTTTATTTGAGTAAATAATTTTTCCTAACATTATTTTTGCATTTAATCTCTGGACACTGTGGATCAGAATTGTTGCTGATTTTCTACCGGTGAGAAGATGAGTAACAGTTCTCTGGTGTTCATGCTTCTCTGGGAAGAAGCTGGCTGAGCTCTGGACAAACCAGTGGAGAGTCACTGGCCCCAATTTACTGACTGAAGGAAGTGGTACAAGGTGGACCGCTCTAAAAAGAAGCTGGGTCTGCTGGGACTGAGAGCGTTCCCAGTGCCTGTTCTGTTACTAGTAATTTCATTTCAGGCTTTTTATTATTTTGTGATGCCAAGTTATTAGGGCTCTTTTTGCCCTTCCCAATGCTCTTTCAGGCTGATCAATGAAATGAAAATGTTTCTTTTAGGGTATTAATGTCCAGCAAAGACAAGCCTGAGAGGCCAGCAATAGCTTCTTCCATCCTTCTCTGGATGGCATTCGTGGGTAGTTAGAAGGGAGCCTTTCCAGTTCATCTCATCTTTTCACAGAGATTTTACCTCTGAAGAAGAGGCAGCTTCATATATTTATCTACCTGTTCCTGGGCTCTCAAAGGTGATTTGCCATTTTCCATCAAGGGAGGGAGTGGGTACATCCAGACCTCTGTTATTTCTCTGTAAGAACAAGGCAACTGAAGAGAAAGCTCTCTTGTAACATTGTACTATTGCAGAACTAATGAGCACAGCACAGCCATCCCAGGAATATAAAGCCACTTTGAAGCAGGTGATAACTTTTTTTATAACTTTCTTGTCCTCCAACAGAATTTTAACCCCTGCTAAACTTGTTCGATGTTTTGGCTATTCGCTCCAGCCACTCTTTAATCTTGAAGAGCCCAGGCTGTAGCTTCCTTGCAGAAAAACAAATAAATCGTTTCATTGTTACCCATTTTTATTTTGCCAACAGACTATATTCTGAATTGAAGTCACTGGAGACTCATTTTCTGTGAGCACAAGAACATCTCTGGGATAAAAGCATCCATAATCTCTGATAGATGAGAGGGTAGCTAAATGACATGAAATGATTTTAAAAAGATAGTATTAAAGATGCAAAGCCAAGTACCCAGAAACAAAGAAATGCTGGAATTCATGCTCAGCTGAAGCCTTAATTTGGTTCCTTTCCATGCAATATGCTTTTTGTTTGCTATTTGGTCATGGTTTTTCCACAGGCCGCCTGTTTCACTCAGCGCACAGGATGATCGGTGCTCATTCACTAAGTATCTTTTAAAATATTTTTTCCACTCTTCCTTGATATGGGCTTTTATGCTCTCCCATAAACATGGACTTCTTCATTTTGCCTTGGGCTTTTCTAAGGTGCTTGTGCTGGAATAACCTTCTAGCTTTCAAATACTAAAGAATTCACAACATCTTTTAAGTAGAGGGGATAATATCATCCACTTTTTACTGACTGCAGACCAAGACCTGAAGATTAAAGCCAATAGCATCAAAAGGAAATCCGGCAGCAGAGACAGAGATTGGACGCTGTTCTTCAGGTTGACTTTCAGTTTCTTTAGCTATGAAATCTTTTTGTTCCTCCTCCAGTTTCCTTCCTCCTTACTGTTAAGTCTTCCTATGTCAGTAACTTCTGCTGTGATGAAGAAAAGCTTTATGTGGTATCTCCTCATGTGGATTGATTACAGTATCAGAAAAGCTTTAGTGTATCTATTTTATTGCCCTATATAAGTTTGGAAAATGTAGGTCATGATTGTAATATCTTCTTTGGAGTAGCAGCAAAACTGAAGTCTCGTTAATTTGTGCCACTGAATTTGTGGGGAAAGGAAGAATGGGAAGTTATTTCTCCTCCCAGCCTGGTCAATTCTATTATGTGAAATAACATTGGGTCTACTTCAACACCTCTATCAGAACCAGTTGGCAATGGGACAATGGTGACTTCCTCATCTTAACAACTATGTTTTGTTACTTCTCTCTGCTCTTGCAATTTTTAAGAGCAGTGACAGCATTTCAGGGATTGCTCTATCTGTGTTTCCATGTGTATGTGAACGTAACTATTAATAATATTATAGGGTTTTGCAGAATTAGTAAGAAATTCATTCAGGTGCTCACAGTGTATCACTTTTGCCGGTTAAGTTTCTCTGCTGCTGTAGAGAAGAACTGGTGTGAATATGCACGGCTCACATGTGAAAGTGTAATAATTACTGTTGGGCCCCAAACTTGTTGAACCTCATCTAGCCAATGAATGATTATAGTGGTTCAGTACTGATAATATCCAGAAGTCTGTCCATTAAATCTTCATTGGTAGGCTGCCTACTATACAGAACTGTGTGTGAGGAAGGGAACATTTGGATGAATACATGGAACAATAAAGAGAAACTTTAGCAGAGTTCAAAGAAATGTGGTCTCTCTGGTGTAATTCACATACTTTCTCACAGACGCGTTATTGTGCCCAATGAACTTCAGAAGAAGAAAACTCTAGCTCAGCCTGCTAGACACCAGAAGACATGATATGAAGAACTTAACTACAAAGTTTAAGACCAATTAGCTCTTCTGTTACCTTAGTAGTGCTAATTCATTTAAATGGATTTGATGGGGTACAGTTTGATCAAACAAGGATCAGAGAGAGGCAGTCATTGACGGTGGCTGATGGGAGGAACAGACGTCAGGAGATTTGTTCCTTTCTTCCCCCATCCCGTTGGGTCTCTGAGAATTACTGTTTGTAATGATAGCAGGCTTCAGAAGAGGCTTGCTGCAGTAGCTAACTTATGATCCTGATTAATTTTCTATAACTCAGTAAACTGTAAATAAATGGATTAAAGAGCCATTTGATCTTCAAGAAGAGGTTTAAAGTGGCTTTGATGACTAAGTACCTGGGGGAATACAATGGATTATCATGGATAATTGATTAAAGAGAAGAGGACATTAAATTGATGTATATATGAATACATATAATCTACAGCTCGTGCATGTGAGTTCTGTGTATCTGCATGCATGTGTGTAAATGCAGACACATATATGAGAGAGCAAAGTGGGTGTATAAAAGTATACACATTACTATTTATTTACTTTGTCTTCTTTCTAGTTAGGAAATGAGACATTACTCTGTTAAACAGTAATTGCATTTGGAGATACAGCAGCATGCTACTAAACTCCAGGTGAAGTTCAGGCACCAGGCAAATTTCTATCAATCAGACATGCTATCCTTTAGTAAAACTGTCTGAATGCAAAGGGCACCACAATAACTATAAGCTTGTGTGAGCTGAAGCAGTCAGTGATGACTGAGAAGGTAGATGGGTGGTATAAACACTAAAATACATTAGAAATCACCTCCCAATAAATAAGAGCACAAGAAAGCATGCTTGCTCTTGCCGTCTTCCCCAGTGTGTCTTAGCTTGGATACCAACACTTCTTTCTACTGTGGGTATGTGCTCAAAAAGAGGACTCTGAGGAAAGCTTAAAAACATGTAGGACAAATAGTAAGGGGACGAAAAGATCAAAGAGCTGCCCCCTCCAGTTTTTTAATGGAAGAATGCAAAGACTTGTCTCAGCTTTTAAAAGACCAAATTTTAAAGTCCCACGTGGCCAGAAATGAAAATAATGTAAGGTAACCCTGAGACTGGTTTTGTGACCTCTTCAGATTAAACAATTGGCTCTCCTGCTTTGTAAACTGGATTTCAGCCTGCAGTATATTAAGTCAGCAGAGGTGTATAAACTTGCTAAAAATAAGAAGTGAAATGGAAACAAGAAGTCCGTCTTGACCTTAGTCCTGTGAAAGCTAGCTTACAGGAACTGAAGCAAATCTATATATTGTTTGCTCTGAATTTCATTCTTTCTCTTGGATGAAATGTGTTTAATTTTACAGATTCATTTTTCTTTCCCTTCATTTTAGTAAAGACTTTGTGGAATAGGGAAGGGGGACTATAGCTTGGGGAGGGGAAGAGGAAGGTGATGTTTGTGCCTTGTGGCAGTTACTCTCTTGCATCCGTGACGGTGCTTTTAGTTTTGCCAGTTTTGTAGTTTAAATGGTAGCTTTACAGATAATACAAATGCAAAATGATATAAAACAATTCAATACTTGCTTTCGCTCCTCTCCCACATATATTCCCTGCCCAGCCGACGTTGCTCTTTAAAATTAAGTGGAGAGAGAAGGATTTATTTTGCACCAGGGCTTTAGGAAATCTAGAAAGCAGCTGTTCATTTCCACTAGAGCAACAGAGACAGCACAGACTGTCCTCTGGGAGCTGACATTGAGTATAGTACTGCATTATAAATACCATTTCCTAAATACAGTCTAGGCTCCCTGCGGCTGATGAATAGACCCACGCTGTCTTAGTACAGGGACTTAAAGAACAACATTTTCCTCACTTTCAGAGCAGGGGGAGGCATCTCACAGCATTTCTTTTACTCCACCGATTGTGTGTGTGGTTGGATAGACCTTTAACAACCATTCGCGGGCTGACCTTCACACTGCCTCTGGCATCATATCTCCCACTGAGGTGAGCTGCGATTAGGGGTGCAGATCCTTCCCAGCAGAGTGAGAAGACAGACGTGAGTTCGGACCCTTCTGTGCTTCTAGGCTCAGGCACTGGTTTGATGCATAGCCCTTGATAAATGACTTCACAGCATCTTTGCATCGCATTGCTGGTTTGTGAACTGGAGCCTAAACTTCCTCATAGTACTGTGGGGATATAATAAGCCACACTAAATGACTGTCGGCTTTGCTGAGTGCCTGTCTTTTTTACTCATCTGAAATAACTTGCCAGTCTCATTAGGAGAGTTAAACTCCTCTTGCATGGTAGGAAGGAATTAACTTTGTACAACCAATGCAAACTAAAAGAGACAGTAAGTAACTGAGTAAGCTCCCACTGAATGACTGCTGGAAATGCTCATCATTAGTGGATGCTCACCTCTTCGTGTGCTTTCTTCCTCTTTTGTGTTCCCTTTTCTGCAGGAAGATATGGCCCTTCCTGTGTTTCAGATTCTTATGAACCTGTTTGCCATGAGGTATTGTCTGAGGAGGTAAGAAAGTGAAGCAGAAGGCACTTTATAGCTCCCTGTATCAGCTGGGAAAAGCCTACTGTGAATTACAGTTGAACGGACACGTCCTCTCTTCCTTAGAGAAGGCATCATAAGACAAGACTGTGCTGTCAGGAAACAGACAAGCTGCAGTGGGGTTTGATTTTTTTTTTTTTTTTAATACCTCTTAAGTGAGTCTTTACCACTTTAAGAGCTTCTTAATCACCAGAATGGAAATGATTGTCAGCATTCAATATGCTCACCTGCATGATCATTTTGTTTCTGAAGATATGAAATTGCAGTAGCTGGTAATATCTTAGCCCTCATTAGAGGTAAATTGCAATTGAAACTTAGGAACCTCCTGTCAAGGTCACTTCCATGCTGTGACACCAGCCCAAGAGCCAGAGTTTGCCACACACTGCAGCGATATGGGTAGTAATGCAAGAAATAAGAAAAAATAATGATTTTGCCCTCTGTGTGAGGAAAAAATGAAGCTAGAATAGGTAAATACAATTTTTTACAGGGTGGAGCAGGGTTGAGTTACAACTTCAAAGACAACATTGTTTTGGGAATGAAAGAAGACTTTTATGTTCTCTTGATACACCACCTCGGTTAAAGCTTAACAAGTGAATTACCGAAGTTTGTTCTTTCCATCTTATTTTTCAGTGAGTTGCCTGATTATCAGAAAGACAAGCACCTACCAGCTGCTGTTGAAGTCAGTAAAAGCAACCATAATGTTTGCCTTTTATTAATTGCTTCTGTGCAGGGGATTCTCCCCTGTGAATCTGTCTGCTTTGGTTAGAAAAATGGATACTTAGAGCAGTGCTATTTGCACGTACTATAAGAACCAATCAACCAAATTAAACTTGTGTTAAAAAACTGAATCCCAACATTGAGAAAACTGTAGTGCAGATGAAATATTAGGAGGAACCACCTGGAAAATGGGTGAAGTTTTTCTCATGAAGAATTTAAATAATTTTTAATAATTTGTCAAAATGTTCAGCAGATGATCTTGTTTTTTCATTGAAAAAGTGAATAGTTCATTTTTTCCTATCAAGAGAGAGCAGTAATCAAGGAAAGAATATACATTATGTAATGACAACATTATTGTAATAATAATAAATATGCAAGAGGTCTGAGTTGATGGAAAGGATGCTGGAACAGGACAAGTGAGGTGGAAAGGAGGCTGGAACAGGAGTCAAGGCAAAACTTATGGGTACCTCTGTGTGCTGAGGTTCCGAGGACCTGTCTCACCAAATAGCATTGTCTCAGCAATTGAAGTTAGAAAAGGAAAATTAAAAAGAATCACAGAAGTCTTGCCATTCGTCTTTCATTTGCAGATGTTGCCCCCTCTCACTGTGTACCACCAGGCATCTTATGCTTTCTGATTAGCAAAGAAATTATTTTAGGATCGATTTAATGATTTATATTTATATTTAGTTATTTCATGTAGATACCCTCTTTTCCTTTTGACTGCAGCCAGCTGAGCTGATGGGACACAGAACTGACTGCATCAGTACCTCCAGTAGGGGCAGTTTAACTGTTACTGAACATGAATTTTTCAGGTTACTGTACTATCTGTGTTCCCTGTCTGAGTGTGCTGTTTAATGCTTCGTAGCTGTTTCCCTTGGAAATAAAACCAGAAATGATGATTCAAGTTATGTTTTAAAGATGCTGATCTTGTGTTTGCGGCTTTGCTACTTCCCTTGAGTGCGGACAGAGCAGAGCTCTTAACCGGTGTGCGGTGGTACAGCAGAAACGGTGCCTTGCCCCAAGGCAAGTTCAGGACAAGGAAGCCCGAGTGCTGCCTTTCCTTTCCTGTGTGTGTCCTGTCTCTTTGGAGCAAAAGTATTTCTGGTGCAACGATGACACTGAATGAAAGTAAACAGGGCTGATGGGCAACTTGCAAAGAGTTTAGCTCAGCTAAGCATTCTGGTGTTATTTCTCATTAATTATTAAGAGCAGCTGTGTGCTGGAAATGGTGGAATACACGGAGGGTGACATGAACTAGAGAACACACAGTGTGAGTCACTGTATTGCTCTTCCACCAAATGCAGTTTACTGGGGAAGAGCGAGAAGGGGAAGCAGTTTTAGTCTCATCATGCCTGTGGGTCAGGCACCTGTAGACACAGTGACTTTCTGGAGTGTCCAGAGCACACGCTTAGTACGAATCCTTACATCAGAAAGCCTGTACTTTCTCGCCCTTGCTAATACCTGGCTGTCAGGTGGCACGGAGAAGCGCAGGCTCACCCCGGCCTCTTCTATGCCTGGTCCTCCTGGTGTTGGTAGTGATAGTGTCAATTTGCTTAAGGAAAAACTTGTTCTGGATTCTATTTTTTCCGGTCTATTCCAGCACATAGCCCTGACTGTGAGAAATTAATTCAGGACTGAGCCATGCCATCCTCTCAAGCTGAATGGAATTCAAGGTGATGACTTAAAAGGGAAAAAACAGAAAGGTTATTGGCAGTGTCATGTGCCTGCAAGCTCTCTATGCACCTGTAAGAATGAGTCTTCTAAATTTTTCTCCTTGGAAAAGCAGTGGATGAAGTCGTTAATTCTTTCACAGTAGAGTCAAAAGATCTTTTCACAGGGCTGTTTCATCTGGACTAAAAATTGCTGTAGGACAAAATCAGGGCAGATGATAGAACTGTTTTAATTAATGTGATGCAGTCAGTGCATGATGTGAATCACACACACGAACAGCAAGTGAATGTGCTCTGAGTAAATTGCATTTGAAAGGAGGTTTAAAAGATGGGGAATGAGACCCAGTTTTCAAAACAGAGGTGTCATAGTGCCCTTTCAGATGCCCTCGATCTCCTGCACTCCATCTGCTTCTCCGGAAGGCTGTGGATTTCCAGTCTCATGTCATGTGTGCCAGCCCCATGCGGATGCCTCACGTACTTAAGGGCATCTAAAATGGCACTTCATGCCTATGTTCAGGCTGCCAAAACCCCTTTGAATGACTATTCCAGAAAGTGCTTGGGTGGAGCTGTGGGGCCCTGATCCAGCTTTTTGCTCTCTATTAGTAAGTCCTATTAATATTTGGTTGCTCTGCATTGCTGCTAAGACTGAAAATTAAGTTAAAGCAGCCTTTACCACAAGGTATTGTGCATTTATGTCTGCCCCACTATGGGGCAGAGGTAGAAGCAGTAACTTCTAACTGAGGTTTGAAAGGTGAATAACTCTTACTGCCACATGAGGAGCAGGTGTTATTAATCTCTGCTTGAACCACACATTAGATCTTTTGACTGAGTCAGAGGATAACATCATTTATTTTGCTAAATTAGGTATCAAAAAGATCCTAAAAGTGAACATTCCAGATCATGTGAAACTGAACATAGTATTTTCAGTCATTAAAACTTGTCCAGACAAGGAAAAAGAAGAGCTGTGTTAATTAGCTGTGTACTAATCAGTGGCTACTTAAGACAGTGGTTAACATTACCATAAATGCTTGATAGTTCTTGGACTTGAATTTGAATACTGAAACATACATGTGCCATATTTATATGGTCTCATTCTCTCTTTTTCTTTTTCTCTCTTTTTCTTTTCCTAACAAGATAATAAATTCAGTTCTTCGACAACTGTTCTAATTCTTTTCTTCCCAAACTCTTCAGGTTCCTGTCTGTGAATAATAATTGCTTTTTAAAGCAGTTGCGTGTGCAGTGGAGGGCAATACATTTGTGTTTGGAGAATCCAAAGTTTTCAAATAATTAGACTGAGAGAGGGATCTTGTCTTATTTGTATGTCCATAAAGTGCTGTTATTCTATTCTGTACAGGGCCATATGTCATTCTAGCATCTGAGTTCCTTCTGGCACTGCAGTAAGCAGTGTGCTTAGTGTTTTGCAGTCCCTGAATTCCTCTAGACCAAAAGCAGAGCCAGAGATTGCATTTCCTTTGTTTTTCCAGCTACACTAGGGAGCAATGAGCACACTTAGTATTTGATACTACCACCTGATCTTGGAAACATCAGAGTTATAAAACCTTCTTTACATTGGCTTTATAATACTGTATGTTTCATTGGAGCTCAGACAATCCCAGTTTTGCAAATGATTTGGACATCCTCTGAGATCTGAATGCAATTTAGCTTTCCCTGGAACAAAATAATGATATCTTTGGGTGTTTTAAGGGCTGCTGCTTCCATCTAGATCAGTTAATCTGATAATAACTATATGCCTAGAGTTTGGTGATCCAAAATTTGCAGGTTTACATATAGAACTATTTTTTTTGCTGAGGAAGCAATGTATAATGAGCTCTGAGAGCTGCCAGCTAGTGTCTGCAGCTTTCACTTGTGCAGCTAAAAAATGAATTCCTCTCTGTAAATTGTAAGCAGCTCCTCGGGAATCTTTTTAATAAGTGTAAAGTAGGGTGTGCATAGGAATAGCAAATGCACCGATACCACAGTGTCGGAAAAGCAGGAAAAAAATGTTTTTCGCACTGTTTTGTTTCAACTAACTCAAGTGCAGCATCAAAAATGATATCCAAGACTAACTTTGAATTCTTGAAAAGTCCCTGTACTGTGTTAAACTGCAGCAGTGGGATGAGGAATGAGTGTGAGAGCGAAGAAAGTATGGCCCTGTGCGTTACGCTTCGCTGTGCTTTTGTAAGGCAGGCCTTTGTGACTTGTCATGGGTTATTGCCTATTTGGAGAGCACAAAGAAGTTCTGCAATGATTACTTGCACCAGTAAGTCGTCATACTGACGTTCTTATCAGACCACATTGCCAGGGCCTAGAAGCCACTTCAGAGACTGCTAACTAACAAGTTACTGTGCTTGGGTAGTGAATCACCCAGTTTTACTGGGCCTCCTTGTGAAAAAGCTTCAGTGAAGCAGCTCTCACGTTTTGACCGCAGTTCATCGGCCGGCCAGCTGCAGCATGGTGTACCGGCTGGTGGGACGCTAGCTGCCTCTCCTGGGTCGGTGCTCACAGGTCACTGCGCGTCCTGGTGAAAGCTGTAGGTCAGAACTGCTGAGACTGGAACATGACACTTCCCCAAAATGCTTCACTGCAAATGTAACTTTGATATCAAACATTGGGATGCGTTTGCAATCTTTCTTTTCCAGTTAAGCTTTGGGCAATGATGACTCTTTAGAACTTTCAGTTGCTGAGGTTGTACAAAAGCCCAGCCTTTCAATGACTGTCATGTTGCCTCTTGGCACTTGTGGACTCTGTGCCTTCTTTATTTTGTTTACTTTATTGCTTCTGCTGTTTTCTCACAGAATTCGGTAGGCATGCACTGTACTGGCTGAATCATTTTTATGTATGTGATGTATCTTCTACAATACCCTAGTTCTTCAGAAACATCCTGGTAAACTTTCAGCAGTTTTGCTTCAGGTGTTCTTGCACTGTGAGCAGCCTTAGATGAATGCTTTTCAATATTCTTAGTTTCTTATTTCACTTATCTGTAGGACATGATTGGCTTCTGGCATGCTGATCAGTCTTGGAGCAGAAACAGAAGAAAAGAGAAGACAGTGTAACATCCAGGCTTTTTACTCTTTCTGCCCATTTATTATTCTCTGTTACTAAGCGAAGCAGAGCTCTCTTATTTCGTAGGCATAGATTCCCTCTGTACAAGAGCTCTTTCTGTCATCTGGATCACCTTAATTTTTCACCATTCTCTGAACATAAACTATGAAGATTGTCTCTTTTCTTCCTCCCTACCTTGTGAATCCCAATTATAAATCGTGGGAGGGTCACGATCAAGATGTAAAGAATACAAGATGTTGCATTATAAAGGTTTTACTGACACTCATTTGGGGTGACCTACATAAGTCACTGGTCATGTAATACTTTAGAAAATTAGAAGGAATTAATTTATAAATGAAATTAATGGAAAAATGACCATGAATTTTAATAGAAGTGTAATATTAACAGGAATGGAACTCATTAAACTTTGAAATATGAGGCAGCCTCTTCATCCACTAGACTCCACAGCTGTGATTATAACTGATGGAGATTCAGAGGTATTAAATTGGCTGCATGAAGGCGTTCAAACTGGCCCATGAATAGTGTAAGAGTAAGGGGAAAGGAGGGAAATAGTTGCAGGGGAACAGCAAAGAAAATCAAGAGTGAGGGCAAAAAATATTGAGCTTATACCGTGTCTGTTCTCCAGTTCATGGTGAGTTACAATGTTCATCATCTGCATTACCCCAGGGGTTTGGTTTCCCCAGTAAGAAAGCTGGAAGAGTTCTTCTTGCCCCTTGCATCTTTGCTTGTTTGTGTTCCCCAGTTAGAAGTATTTTTCTGCTCTGAGCATGCTTTTTCTCTCTCATAAGCAGAGGAGCAGCCTCCGTGCAGCCTGGTGCTTCCCTCTGACTACAAAGGCTTCACACCACTGAGAGCAGATCCAGAGCAGCACCCTTTTCAGTTTGGCTTGCTTCAGACTGAACTGCAGCTCTGTACCTTGTATCTCTTGATTTCTCTTGTTTTCTTTCCTGCCAGGCAATGCTAAGGTGTCCTATGAATACCTGATTACAAGTTTTCAAAAATGTTCTTCTAGGTAAGAAGCATCCCTCTGTAGGCTGATGCTACCTGACACATGCAACTGAAATGTATGTGCGTGTGTTGTCTGTCTGCCTACCTAGTGACTAATAATTCTCTTGGTCTTTGGAAAATTAAAGCTCATCTATGTCCAATTTCTTCAGCTTGATATCTAAAGTTCGGTTCTTTTCGGCTCGTGCTTTTCTTGTATGTCTGGTTGGTGCTTAGTTCTGGTTCACTTAATATGCATGTATACACCTTACTTTTCAATTGAACTTTTACCCGTCACGGGCTGAGAGGCAAGTTATATTGCCAGGCCTCAGTTAATTACCAGTGCCATTATTTTTTTATTTGCAGTGCCTGAGCAAGCAGGAGAACAGCAGGTTAAGTCACATTTGCAAAGAGATCATGACTCAATTAGTGCTTATGAGTTAAAAAGAAAAAAAGGGATAATTAAGGGTATGGCAGTAACAGCATTATATGCCTGCCTTAGTGCTAAGGAACCTGCTCAAAATAGAAGCCCAATAAAAGAACGAAGGATTAGAAAGGATGTGTATAATGCCTGAATGCAACAGGGAATTTGTGTGAGAGACTCTTCTCACAGAGGAATTAGAGGAGCTTGTTAGAGCAGGGCACAAAACCTTGGCTCTGGTTTTGCAAAATCAAATGTCTTGGTTTTGGAGGGTTTGCTGCGTGGCTAGTTTAATTTTGGTTGTGAAAGCAAAAATAAAAAGCACCAGACATTCAAGATCATCCCTGCCCAGTACAATCAGAAAGGCCTGAAAGTGTCAAAGTTTTGCTTATAAGCTCTGCTGTGTCTCACTAGGAAAACTGTTTTTCCTTTTAGGTTCAGCTGTATTTTTTCCTCCAGCAATTTATGGTTATATTAATTCCCATTATTTTTAACTACTTGCCTCAAAAAGTGCTGAACTGCAAACGCAATAACTGAATGGATCACTACATGGGATTGGAAAGGCTGTCTGTAATTTTGTTCTTCTACTTATAACCTGGTGGCGCTGACAGTCTGGACTTTGATGTAAAGCTAACTATGGGCAAAGAGGTGCAGCTCCCCTCAAGGTAAAAGAGCTACAGCAGTTGGAGCCAGATGAAGAGCTAGCTTTTGGGGTTTTGTGTCCTTCCCTGAAAACTAACTTGAGGGACCTCACATGTGTGCTATTTGTCAGCTGGGTGAAATCTTTCTGAATAAACTGGCAGTTAAAGGATTTTTAAAGGAATTCTGGGGAAGAAATTGTCGTACACAGTAGCAGGGATATGCCGTGAAAGGTCCTCTAGCTTTTAAAATCTAAGGGGCAAACATGTGCCCTTAAAATGTGTGTGCTGATTTCAGTGAGAGGAGGGGCTGTCACCATCACCATGTTACCAGATCCAACCAGCGCCCGGCTGAAGAGATGAAGCCACAGGCTCCATGCCCTGAAAAATTCTGCAGGGATCACCCAAAGCCACAAAGCGTGTAAGACCACAGTGTACAAAAAAAAAGAAATAACCCCCCAAACCTGTTAACTTCATTTTCCACTGAAGAGGCTGCTCTGGCTTGTCCTTGTCCTCCTGGCTGAGAGGAAACAGCCCCTTGGCTGTGACCTGCTCTTTCTCAACACTGCACGCTTGTCTTCCAAGTTTGTCAGCTTGCTCACCATCAGGGTAGTCTGTCTCTCTGTACCATATACAACCGTTTGCCTTTCCTACAGGTTGCTGGCTGGGAAGATAAGGTGTCCTACATGAAGAGAATCCAGCCACTCTTAAACCTGGGTGCCTTTGGCTCACTTCCTTGTGGCACTGTTTTACCCTTTCTTCTTAATTTTTTAAAAACTTCTGTACAGCCCCTGTGATGTGAGTCTGAGTAATCGGACTGGCAGCAATACACAGTGGGATGGGGAAGCTGAGTTGCACATCTAGTGCAGTAAAAAATAACACTGGCACCACCCCAGTCTGCGGCAATGACTAGATGGTGATTTCTTTTGAGCATGGATACATTACAGTGACAGAGGTTGGTTTTGTTGGTTTTTTTTTTTCCCTTCTGCGTGTGTGTGTGTACAGATCATCACAAAAGGCAGATGACGGTGAATGTGATTTTTTTCACTGAGTGACAGATCCATCCAAAGATAAGACCCTAGAGGAAGTTGATTCTGCAGTGGAGAACAGGCACTCTGCTGTTGCCATTTGAATATACAAGTGCGAAGATGTTTATACCCCACAATGCCGTGTAGCATACATGGGGAGTATGCTTCTCCTGCTGGGAGAAGTACAGTTTGGTATTGTGGTATTCTGCTCTAGCACTGCTATGAAGCAGGGGTTACTATTTTGAGAAAAATGAAAGTCTTGTGCAGCCAGATTGCAGCTAATTAACGTGAACTTTTTTCTATGGGACAGGAACATCCGGTAACCCATGGGGCCTCTGAAAGCTTGTGTGAGGGAAGGATTGTCAATTTTTTTTTTTTTGGGTGTGTGTGTAAAATTGCATATGTGACTTTTCAAATGTTTACAAATACTTTCTGAATCTGGAAAACGGATTAGGAAGCACGTTCCTTCACAAAGCCTGCGGCCCTTTGGCAGGTGAGTTCAGCACAACCTTAACCAGCTGAGGGTTGCAGTGGCTGAACTTAGTGCAGACATTTCATATGGATCTAGACAGGCCTGAGGGTTTGACTACATTTGCTTTTCTTATAGAAGCATTGGCGCCAATCTCTTCCCTTGATGGATAAAACAGAAGTGGACTAACCGTACACAGAATTAGCCATTGCTCAGTGTAGGACTTGGAGCAGAGAGTAAAGTAGTACAAGTAGAGTAAGTAGAGTAAAAGTCCTTTTTAAAAGGACATGGTCCTGAGTCAGTGGGTGCTCAGTGTGATCTTTTCTCTGATACATATTTTAGTGGATGAGGATAAAGTGTTTCGCTTACCGTGGGTGGGAAATGGAGTAGAGAGTTGTCTAACAGGAGTGCTGAAAAGTACGTTTCCTCAGTCTGTTTCTTTAAGTGAGCAGCAGGGTGCTCTTATGCCTCCTAGCTGGCCTTTGGTAGAGGCGAAGTATTAACACCAAAGAGCAAAGGAGGAATATCAGTGTCCCAGAGTCACGGTACGCATGATAGCCCTGTCAGAAATGTTTGCTATTGGAAATCCAGGTAATGAGATGGGAGATGCTGCATTTGCTCCTGCTCCAGAAGAGCAGGAGCCTGTTGACGTTCAGGGGTAGGCTGCCACGTTGGCTGTGCTGCTTTGCCTGTGAGCTGCAGGTTAAGAGCCGGAGATTAACAGCTCCGAGAGAATGGGTAGGTCAGCTGGCTTTTGTAACTTGTACTTGGGGTTGTGCTGAGGGTATGTTCATGACCAGAGCATTAAGGGTTAATAGGGCACTGAAAGATGTTTTAATATATGGTTAATTAGTTATCACGCAGGCTGATTGATTGCCTATCTATTAAATCTTCTGTTGATGGACTTATAAAATGTATTACTCATCTGTAAAATGGTTATAACAGCTATAAATCATTTAAGAAACCTCATAATTCATTTATGAACCTATTCTTTAGAATTAAGCGGGATTGATCTTCATCTTCATGCCCTGTATTTTTAAATTACACATATGACGACAGCACCTCATTTGAACATGTCTACCACACTGGGCAATTAACTAGAAAGGATCCCATGTGTTTCATAGTGGCTGCCTATTTTCCTCTCCAAGTTTTGGTGCTTGTCTTTGTGTAAGTTATCACACTGCCTTTAAAGATGCTCTACAGGGTCTGTTGCAAAACCCTGTATAGCTATTGGAGCTGACTGGAACACAGCCATTTGCTCAGTCTGTGGAAGTACTGCGTTTTGGGCTGTTACGCTGCTGTGAGGACCAAAGCGTGTCTGCCAAATGCCAGGTGGTCCTTTCCAGTGGAAGCTGGTGGGGTTCTCCGTGGCTTACGAAGAGTAACGTGAGCTCTTGGCCAGCATTGTTTTGGTTTGATCGAGTTGTGGGTAGCCTGGTTTAACCTGGTGGTACCTGAGGGCATTTCTGGGGTTGAGCTCACTTACGCCTATTTGTGGAGATGAGGAATGGTTCCAGGGACTGTGGAAACCTGGGAGTGAAACTTGTTCCCAAACCCTCTTTTTCCCAGTAAAACACTCTCTGTCTGAAAGGGCGAGGGCTATGCCAGCTTTAGGCCACCTCATCATTTCCCTGCTTTTGGAGAGACCCTGTGGAGGACTTGGAGACCCTTTTGCCTGAATTGGAAGCTGTGTAGCTAGGCTGACGGTGTAATTCTGACTTCACGGCCAGAGTTTCTGGCACAATTTAGTTGTTTGTTCATGCACTGCGACTTGTAAACTCTAACAGAGATGTCAGCTGCTGAAGACCACGGGTGCCGCTGCTGGGTGCCAGTGTGTCTCGGCAGGACCCGCCGGGAAGCAGGCGCACCCGTGCTGCCCGCTGGAGCCAGGGATGCAGAGGGCTCTGTGGCGGGAGTGTTGGGGAAACTCTCTGAGGACTTTTTTTCTTTTTTTCTCTGATTCACCTACAAATGTGCCATCCAGCCCCACCAATGCTGCTGGGAAGAGACTGCCAGGGCATTTCTAAAAATGAAATTTTCAAACGCTTCCATCCCACTCCTTTACATTTTATATTAGCCTCTTGGAAATCGGAAATTGAAATCTGTTTCATCCCTCAGGTTTTCTTTTTCTTTTTTTTTTTTTCTTTTCTCCCTTATATTGCTTGAGCATTTGATGGCTGCTTTTTTAAAGGCAGCCTGTAAATTCATGAAATGAAACAAGCAAAGAAACAAAGTGTACTGTATTGAGATGGGGAGGATGTTAATACATTTTGCAGAAAGGCTTTGCAGACTTCAGACACAGACAGGAAAGCAAGGACACTATAGGTAATATTAGCATAGACTGCATCCCGTAAATACCTCTGTGCTGCTCTAGCACACACGTGGATTGCCAATAAGCAGCTGCTGCCAGACAAGGAAGTCTATAGACCCTATGTAATTCCGTGCAAGTCTCTATGCTGCGTGACAAAGATGTTTCTAGCTGCTGGGTGCCTAATGTCTGATACATCTTTCAGGAGCTTATTCACATAGGTCTGTCCTATGGCCCGGAGACCTCGCTCACTTGCAGAACAATTAAGAGTCCCAAATGAAATGTGTCTCATTATGGCATATACTACATTATGCCTCAGGACATGTTGTCATGAAGGCTGGACATTGGTCCAACAAATGATGCCAGTTTCTCTCCGTGTCCTGTTAGTGCAGTGGGGTGTGATGTCATGCAGCCGTCTGGAGGTGACGCTGACTCAGCCTGGGCTCCCTGGCACTATGCCCCTGAAACCCATCGCCTCTCAGAATGCATCAGCGCCACAAAGCGGGTGATGAGCCTGTGCCTGTCTTATTTCTCTTTCCATGTGCCCTTCCCTCCTGTCAAGGGATTAACTTTAGGTTTGAGATAGTAAAAAAATCAGTTCCTTCTTTTATAATAAAAACCTGACTCCAGGAGTCCTGGTCAGTGTTGCTGGCTTTGGGGATTTCATGACAAAATTCAAGGAATTTGTGTATTTTCATTAAAAAAACAGCCTCCTAAAAAAGCAGCTCAGCTTTTCCATTATTTAGAGAGGCAAGGTTTTCATGACTGGGATGTGAGCTCCAAAGTTGCCAGTGTTAGTGGCAAATTGTTAAAAACAAAATGCAATTTTTTCTTAAAAGGTAAACGTATTACAATGAAGCAAAGACAGTTTAATAATTTGGGGACAGCTGACTTGTGTTGTTTTGGATGCTTGTAACCAATATAACTGTTCCCCCCTACAAAAGCAACCACAGGGGTACAGCAGGATTAACTAGCCTCCAAGCCTCCTTCTAATTCCAGTATGATTTACCCTTCATCTGGATACTTGGTATTAATGACACTAGAAGTATAGATCAATGAGTTTTGTTGTTGTTGTGCAACTTTTAGCTTCATTATTGAACACGTACCAGAGAAGGGCTTCTGGAAATGTTCAAATTAGCAAGCACAGGTATAAGAATAGGGCGCCCTTTTTCTCTTGGCCCCTGGCTTTGCATGACTGTGTAACCTCCTCATCTGCATCAAAAATTCCAGCATTAAGTAGCTGCTGCAGCCATCACTTTCTGTGCATCTTCAGGTCTTTGTTCAGGCATTTCTAGCACGGTCCTTACTTCACTGTCTGCCCCTTTTCAGCTAAAAGGATGTGAAGCGGGATCAATGCTTTCCTATTATTGTCCTGTCCTCATGTTCTGAATGTATTCTTTGCAGGGATAAACTGAGCATCCTCACAGCTGAATACCTCCAGCTTCTCTCCCCTGTCTGATTCCCAGCCCTTTAAAATAGTGCCTTCTGTCCAATGTGCCCCAAATCTCATGATCACACAACAGCTTCCCTCCTGCTTCTTGCTGCTCTTGGATCTGCACACTCCCCAGCCTTGAGACGCCACATCCCCCCTTCTCATGTGAGCTGCACTGCCCCTTCATACAAGTCCACTTGCACATCTCAGTCATGCACCCCTGTGCTTGCCTGACCCATTGCCTGGGTCCCACAGACCTGCATGAAGCAATGGGGAGAGGCCGGTTTCACCCGGTGACAGTTTCGGATACGTGCAGCCTCCACAGGGTCTTGGTTCACAATCAGATGCATTTTGACCCCCTCTGATGTCGGTGTTTCTAGATGGAGCCCACCCACTCCAGCACAAGCCTCAGGAATTAATTACACTTTGCCAGGGCTATCGTGAATGCAAAGTAGTTATTATTCACCATGAACTCTGTCTTGCCTGTCCCCTGCACAACAGGATCCCCTTACCAGTCATGCTTGAAGCAGCTCAGCACTGGGGGAAATCCTGAGCACAGTTAAAAAAAAACAACAAACGAGCTCCGAAGGCAGGAGCTTCCAGCTACGAAAGACTTCAGTTATAAACTCAGCTCATCCAAGCACCTTAAAAACGTCACCAGGCTCCACAAACACCACTGCAGCAGGTCAGCCCCAATTGCTTGTTGCAGGGAAAATGAAGATTTTCCTGTTTTCAGAGCGGTGCTGTTGGAGCCGTTGTAGGGTCGGAGTGGACTTCATCAGCTATGTGGAGCATGAGGGAAGTCAAAAGGGCTGAGGGGAGGCAGGAGGCTGCCATGTGCAATGGTGCAGTTGGCTCGCAAGAAGTTGCATCAGAGCCTGACCATACTGTGGCTCCTGATCCCTTGCCTCATTTTCAGCAAAGGGGGACGCTCCAGCTTTTATAATGTATTGATTAGCGGGAAAATAACGTGCGTGGCGATGCTGTCTGTAGGTTCTCTCTGCGAAACTTTCCAGCCAAAACTAGGTCGGGTTTAAAAGCCTAACATGTGCACTGAAGCGCAAAGGCAGCGAGAGAGATTACTTGTTCCCAGTAATGATATTTTAAACAAAAGAAAAGAGCCGGCATTCTGTTTGTTTAATGGCTGCAAGATGATCGGATATTTCACTACAGCTGTGTTTTGCTTTTAGACGCTATCATAGTATTTACTTGCAGAGACAGGACAATGAGTTGCAGGCAGAAGCTGGCAGGGAGGATGCTACAGCAAAAGTAGCTAAATAGCATAATTTTTCTTGTTGTAATTCTGATACATTGCAGTAGCCATTATCTACGCACAAAATGAGAGATGCTCCCTGGCCTTACAGGCAGAGTAGCTAAGGTGGAGGAGATCATTATCTCTGATTTGTGGACAGGGATCTGATACTAGTAGAATAAATGACTTGTTACAAGTCTAAAGAAAGTTTACCACAGCTGTGTACGAAACCAGTGCCACGTTCTCACGTCTTCTCTTCAGT
Source organism: Haliaeetus albicilla (assembly GCF_947461875.1). NCBI lineage: Eukaryota > Metazoa > Chordata > Aves > Accipitriformes > Accipitridae > Haliaeetus > Haliaeetus albicilla. The sequence goes on along the minus strand of NC_091503.1, from coordinate 11,965,972 downwards.
ACAAATGTCTTTTTTTTTAAAAGACAGGTTGGCCAGCTTGGTTTTGCCACGTGTCAGTTTGAGCCGCAGAGGAGGTGGTAATTGGTGCTGACAGCGGGTGTATCCACCGGCAGTGGCAGGTCTCACTCACCTCCTTTCTGGGCTGTACACCCTTGTGAAGCAGCGTTTGCAGCACTACAGTTACCCAGCCTGGCAATTTGGGTTCCTCTGAGATTTTACTCTTCACTGGTGTCTCTCGCACTAATGTCTCAGTGAAACCTCTCTTCACCCCTGTTGGAGATGTGCAGTCAGAGGTCAGGATGCCCTCAGCTGTCCCCTGGGCACCTCTGGCCTACGTGGACACCTCCTGTGTGCCCAGCAGCGGATGGCCTGGGGAGGCAGAAACACTCCTCCAGGGGCAACTCTGCCTCTCCTGAGAAGGGTGTCTAAGGCAATATGGTTTTCTTGCTGCTTTGTCTCTATTGTCTACAGAAACAGCTTAGACATTTAATTTTTAGATCTGTTCTGCATTTTTCTGGAAAAATGGGATCTGCTGTATTATTGGTCTCAAATCCTGCTGGGCTACACCAAGACACTCAGCTGATTTTCTTCAGCCATAGTATTAACATGTAATACTCTCCAAGGGCTACTGATAACAGAGTCACCATACACATCGAGGATGCTGTGCTGCTTCAGTAATTCATATTTACTGTGTCCTTTGATGTTTTTGGAGAGAAGGTCTGACAAAGAAGCAAAATATTGTGACCACAGCTGATAAAGTGAGACAAAGGGAATGGATTAGGATCTGGCTTGCTACAGCATTTTGCTCAAGTCTGTTGTAGGTGGGCTTTAAGGCAGCCTGCATCACTACAATCTCTGAGTGCCTTCCAGTAGCGCGTTAAGAGATGCTACGAACATCTGCTACTTATGAGTCATCCTTCTTTTCCTCTTTTCCCAGAGCTAGAAGGGTATATGCTTTTTGAAAAGAAATATGTGGCTTTATATCCTATCTAGCATGTGGCTGGGGCCCTAAAATGCTTAGCAGTCTGCTTAAATAAGTACTGAAACTCTTCACTTTGTTATGCTACTTCAGAGTGGGTAGCAAAGATGGTTATCCTTGTGGTATGCCGGGTGGAAAGCCACAGCACAGAAAGACCGTGAAAATTTGTCATACTCACATGTAGCATCAACATCAGAGTCAAAACCAGACCCCAAGTCTTGTCGTGCCTTGGTGTTGCTTGTTAGCAATGAGCTAGGAAAGCACATTTGGTGATATGTGGTTTATACAGGGTTATGGCTGTTCACCAAAGTGTTGGTGGGAGATGCCTTGCTTTCTGTGAGCCCAGATATAAAAATATGATACTGGGATCATTGGGGAAGGCTTTCAGCCTTCCCTTCTCCTTCACCAGACATGTTGTCAGGGTGGCTGCTGCAGTGGTTTATACAGTCTAACTCCACCTGTGGGATGGAGCCATTTTCCTTACTGACAGACAGTAGTTTCTCTTGCACCAACCTGCAAATGAAGTCAGGGCTGGGAAGGCACTGAGCGTAGCCCCCATCAAAGAATGCTGACAGAAAATGCTTGCTTTACTTGGTCTTGTTCTAAGCAAAGTCAACAGTTTACCACATCTTTGAATATGTTGTTCATTTATCAAGGACATCCATGAGATGGCTGAAATTTTTCAGGGAAGATGAAGGAGGCTCAGTATCTTATAAATTGGTCAGTTTGGAGCTCTCACTGTGAGTGATGTTTCTAAAATGCTAACATCATCTCTAATTTCTCAAAATTACACATAATTTATGTTGTGGTTGTTCACTACTCTAACAGTTTAGGAAAATACTTTACAATTAACTCTGGATGATAAGATTTAATAAGAGCTTTCCCACATTTTTATCCTACTCATCTGTTTAGAGTTGTAAATGCAACATTGACTTTTGATTTCTTTAGTGGTTGGACAGCTGGCTGAATAGTAATTGAGAGTTTCAAATATACAGGAATCATGAAATGAAGTTTCCTTGGATTAGTGGCAGCGATAATTTTCTGTTGTGGGACTATATTTCTCATTTAACCCATAGACAGGTTTATATCATCAGTAAAAAATAACTTTGCACCTGAGTTACAGCTCAAAGTTCTATTGCCAACCTGCCACCTATGCCATAGGCATAATTTATGAAGTCATAAGAGGAAGCCTGCTTAGATCAACAGACTGTTGGGACAGGTTACTATTTCTACAATGATTTCCTCTGAAACCTTCATATTGTTTTTTAACTTCTCTCTGCTTCCATTTATTCCATTTATTTGTCTGGAAAAAAAGCCTATGACGATTCTGTACCAGATATGGGGGCCTTACTTAACTGAGGTTTGCAAAACACTTTGCAATCTCAGGACAAGAGCATACAAGCTATAGGCAAAATATGCATGTTTTTCCTTACTTTTAGTGGACATCCTGAATGCAAGACCATGGTCAGTAGGCACAAGATTGAGGCTGTTGAAAGTACGTACCTCAACTAGTTAGTTTTCTTTTTGAGAATGTGGCTCGAAACTGGAAGTAAACACGAGTTTTCTAAACCAAAAGGATGCTCCAAGGTTGGAAGAGTTCACATGCAGGCTGGGGCTCAGTTTCTGTTATGATTAAAAGGTCACTTGTTTGCTTTGTACCTCTTTTTTCCTACCTTTTCCATCTGTGATACCTATGACCTTACAGAATATTTTGTTGAGGTCCTTCAAAAAGAAATGGCCTTTCTGGACAGGTTGTCTCCCTTTGACTGCTCCAAGAAGAATCTGTTGAAAAAGAAGACAAAATAAGCCCAGACAACCCACCCTGTGTTAGCACTACTGCTTGGGAGAAGAGCAGCTTTTCTCCTCTGTGCTTGGAAACACTTTTCCTGTATGTTCATGGTGATACATGTTATATCTCAGGAAGGCAACATGAAGGTTATGAAGCTGTAAAAATTCTCCTGTTCTGAACTACACTGCAGGCTATCCAGGGGCAAATGCCTCTACACCTGAAGGAAAAAGGGGATTCTTGTGTTTTCTGATTTCTCCATCATAACTGATTTGAATCATGATCAGGTTAAGGCAATCTTGGGCATTTAGAGACCCACTGGGGACCAGCAGTGGCTCTGATGCTCTGCAGTGATCATGGCAGTGAACCCTCTTCCCATTGTAAAGGGGTAACAAGAGGTGCAGAGAGGTTTTGCTGTACCTATAAGAGTGACAGCAAGGAGAGTGGGAGCAAGAGGGGAGGACAAGTTCCCTTGGCCATGGGTTATCTATCTTCACTACTGGTTTCAAGACGATCTCTCTTTCCCTTCCTTTGTCTTTCCCATCTGGGAGGGGTGGCCCTTGTGCTGAAGGGCTGGTCTCAGTGGAGCCCAAGAGCATTAAGGTGTGCTGGGAGGAACAGGGCATCGCACACTGCTCCAGGCTCTCTGCATGCTCCAAACAGCGTCCAAATGATGTTTTCCAGATTTTTCTTTTTCTAGACGTGGTGAAAAAGGCAAAATCTCCTGTTCAACCCACGTTTGCTTGGCAGGATGAACGCCTGGAAATAGTGAGCCTTTAACTAGGGGTTCAGCTTCCCAAGTCCCATGGTAAGTCTGGGAACCTTCACCCTTCCCACAAAACAGGAACAAAATCTGACCCCCATTATGACAGACATTGTCATTATTATTATTATTATTTTGTTATACGGCATGGCAAGCACTTCTGCCTCTAGTATTAAATGTTGTAGCTCATGCACCTTTGAGAAAAAATTATAAGGTCAATCATTGTGTGATTGGCCTCTAGATATTAAGATGCTAGTTTGAAAATTCATATTCCCCAAGAGGCCCATTCCTTAATGGTGGGCTTAATAACAACTGAGGTCTGAAACAGACAGTGTACCGTCTTCTGCATCAGCTCTTAACCCCCCCCCCGACATGATTTTTTTAAAGTCATTGTAAAGTGACACTGTTCCACTTCATCCACCATATTACTCTAATGTCTCTTGGGAAATACAGTATCATCATTGCACTGCTGCTTCTGCTCAGAGCCGGTGATGCAGGTGGCCTGATTTGCCACCTCTGAGGCCAAGAGTAAAATATCTTGCATGCCATTGGGGGCAGGATCTTTAGAAGGTTGATATAGGAAAGCAAAACTGAAAATCTGTCCATAAAGCCTTGGTTTGGCAGTGAGACTCCCCAGCCCCTGTTGATTTCCTTGGATCATGGCTCTGACTCCACTTCAAGTTCACTGCTGTCCTTGCTAATTTTCCTCTGCCTGTTTAAAGAGGATGCACTGCTACAGATTATTACTGCATTACAGTCCAAATGAGAGGCAAATCACTGACCTCTATGCATGAGAACGAATCCCTTAGGTGATACAGCTGTTTTGTAGCTGTGGCTTTCTTGGAGCACTCGTATGGCATCTGCATTGCCCTGAGAGAGACAGGGCACTACTGAGTGAAAGGCAGCTCCTCCTCTTCTGAGTGCTGCAGGTCTCAGTAGGCACAATTTAGGATGTCTTGGACAGACCCACTCCCTGTTTACACCAGCTGCATGTGAAGAGAATACATTAAGGCCTGTTTCTTGAGCAGGATGCAATGGGCTGCCTCACATTCTGACAGACAGGAGGAGGGAGAGCAGCAACATATTTAGCTTGCACCAGTATGGATTTCCTCACATGCCACCCTCACTTGTTACTGGACCCACCTTCTCTCCTGGGGAGCAGCAGCCTCTCCTGGGTTTGGTCTAGCTGATAGCTAAGCTAGCATAAACCAAGTGATCACCTCTGACAGCACCTTAGTAATAAGACCCTGGCAGCACAAAGGCAAAAGCAACTGAATCTCTTCAACTTTGAATTCGTCTATGTCAGAACTTCTCTGGAGTCTGTCAGGCACCATTTGTGCCTCTTTTGTGTGCCTCATTTCTCTTACTCACGGCCAGGACAAGTAAGATGTGGTGCATATGCAGGGCAGACCTCTGGGACCCATCTGTCCCTCTGGATTGATGGTTCCCGGGGGCTATGGTAAGGCAGCAGGCAATGAAGCAGGTTCTAGTTTGCGCTATATGACAGTTGCACAAAGCAAAACCCAAGTAGAGGCTAGTAAATCATATTTCAAGGTGACCAAAATATAACTTTTGGGTCCCCCAAGGATCTCTGTCACTATTGGTTTTAATGAATGGTCTAAAAGGGGATTGTAGGCAGCAAATGTGACGGTGGCATAAAATGATTAAGAGCAATAAAAGCTGGAGGAGAAATGACAAAATCAAGAGGGACCTAATAAAGCTGGATAAATGGGCAATGCAGCAGCAAATGAAACGCAGCGTTGCAAGAAAATTTATGCCAGAAAGAATGATGTTAACTCTTTTTATGCATTCTTGAGTTCTGCATTTTCCTCTGAAGAGATCTGGGCTCTTCACAGACAGCTTAAAGTGCTAGTCAGTGCCTAGACATGATGACCAATGCAGTATAAGAGATGACAGGTCATGCAATCTACCTAGAGAAGACAGAGGTGGGTGGTAGGGAAGGGAAAAGGAAAACATCAGAGTCTGTAGTGTTTGCCCATGGTCACTCATAAAAACCAAATGCAGAGCAGGGGGCTTGAGAATGTCATGCCTAGGGCCAGACTGAACCACATGGATAAATCCCCAGAGGCCAGGCCATTAACTGAGAGAGAAGCACCTCCAGAGGGCCATAGCATCATACAGATGGCCAAGACAGGGGGAATGAATCACTCTTTGTCTAGCTCTGTTAGAGAGAGAGCGCTTAGATGGGTTGCTTAGGCCATATGCTCAATTTTTAAGTGGCTGGAATTAGTCAAATGACTTACACCCTCTGTTATTTTTTCCTCTGAACCATTTATTTTCAGCCACAGCTGAGTCTAGGGCATTGTTCTTGGATGGTAAGTCCTTTTGGTTTTTTTTCCTGAGAACTGGCAGCTGTGGGAAAAAAAAGTCATCAGAGGAACAAAATTAAATGAATAGTGATAAAGGCTCTATGCACTCAGACCAGCCTTGGAGCACAGGCGGACTGGGGACACTGGTGAGGGCATATGGGATCTTGTCCTGGCCCTCTGACATTTCTGCCCTGACGGCAGGGCAGTGGGTAGAGTGTGGGTCCCATGCAGGACGAGGGCTGTCACTGAGGTGTCTGCTGGTGTGGTGAAGTCCAGTCCCTCCACCATGGCAGGCTGAGCTCCCTGGCTGTAAACCACTAGCAGGTTTTATGTAGTGCTGCAAATGTTCGTGCACTGCCAGGCCTGGCCTTGAGGAGCCCCAGGGTAGGAGACTGAGGACCTGCATGATCAGCAAGTTTGTTTCACTGCCAGCCTGTGGCACCGTATGTTTCCTTTGGGCTTAGAGTCTTCTCCCCTCTTCTACTTTGGGCCAGGCCTGCTGGGCCCTGATGTGTCCAGAAATGGATCCTTTTTCGTACCTCATCAGTAAAACCAGAGTGTTCTTCAGTTTTGTTTGTGGGAGGGTGATAGATGCAAGTGTTGGTTGTTTGCTTAGAGATTTCACAGACTGCAAAAACACTGTCACCTCTTCCATAAAATGGAAAAAAAAAGCTGGGCTGCCAAGTGCTTACTAAACACCAGCTGCTGAGTGTCACAGCATCAAGCTGTCCAGCTATTGACTGTGCTCACAAGCTGAGGCAAACCTGAGGATAATCAAATAGCCTAATGGTGACATGCAGCTTGGGAAGGTGAGTTTGGAGCCTGCTCTCCCTGCAGGCTCCCCTGTGGTGTGAGTCCAAGCACCTAATGAGAGTACTGTTGGTCCTTCCCTACCAGGTGATACACAACCCAGGAAGATGGTCTCAGCTGCTGCATAGCCTGTCATGCAGAGGCCACTGCTGGGGGCTTCTGTAGAGTGAAACTGGACCTTGGAGCAGCTTGTCCTGGGAAAACCCTCGGTAAATGCAGTAGGTATCTTCAAGTTGAAGGCAATATGATGCTGGACTGCGTTTCTGCTCCCCTTCCTCCCACTCTGCCTACAATGGGAGAAGTAAACCATTGCAGTATCAGGACATGAAGAACTGTCCAGAGGCTTTTTGTTACGGTAGACTGTGACTAAAAGGAGAGACAGTAATGGTCTGAAAATATCAAACAGTAGCTCTGCAGAGGGACAAAGTAACCTATGGGCATTGCAGGCTTGTATGGCAGCAAGGGATACTTGCCTTATACTTGCCAGGAACGGCTTTCAGCGCTGAATATATTGGTGCAGTGGAAGTTTGCCTAGAAAGGTTACAGAGCCTTAACAGTCAAGGGTTTTAAGAGTAAACAGGCATCTGCTTAAAATATATAAAACTGAGGATTAATTCAGACAGGGAAGTAGTGGAATAGATGTCCTCTCTACCTTCTTTCCTGCCCTATGCTCTGTGATTCCTATTGCGTCAGGAGGTGAGGAAGCTCGCAGAAGTCTCTCAACAGCAGTTTTGCTTCCTGTACGCCACTTCCTTGATCATGGTGGCTGCAGTTCTTTTTCTGGTGTTAAAAAATCAATATGATATGTGGGGGTAAGTGCTACAGGATGAGTAAAAGAATCATTATCACATACTTTTCAGTGCTCTGTCTGCAATGGTGTAAGGCAGGTTCAGGTAATAAGCAGAACCAATGGCATATTCTGTTTGTGAAGGCACAGATTTTCATCACATCAGATGAACAAATGTTTGAGAAGTCACTAAAACTTTTTTTTCTTCGCTGGCTGCCTGGCTCTCCAGGGGTGCATGACTTTGTACGAGTCTGTGGAAACAATGCTCCTGTCTTAAATTGGTACAGCCTAAGATTAGGCAAAGTAGGGACAGCAGCGTTTTGTGCACACCTGCAACAGAAACTGAGCACAGTGCGCACGTGGTAAAAGAGTGGTAACTGGGTGGTTGTGTCTGCACATCTATTTTCTGGGCAATTTGAGATGGGGAGAGTCCTTAGCTAGAAAGAAACCTGTGAATGCCATTACAGACTGTTCTGCTTTCAGAAGCCTTTTGCCACCTTCCATGAAACTTGTGTTAGTGTAACTTCCCTGGCTCTTCCCATTTACACATGCAAACAAGATAAGATCCAGACTCAAAACTTTGATTGCAGAGTAAGAATGACCATAAATGGATATTGCATGTTACAGTTTGTCATGTCTCTGAAGGCATGAGATTCTGTCAGGGCTGTGTCACTGGTTTCCAAGCTTCTCAATGCCCCAGACATAATGTTTCAAAAAAATCAGCCAAGACTTTCTTGTGACTTTAGCATGGTTGGAATAGAAAAGTAACTAGTCTGGTGGGCTGCACCTGGGCTGATTCATTGCTAAGGAAAATGTCCAAGTGAACAACGATAAAAGAAGCAGACAAACTGTTTGAACCTGCAAAGTGAAGGCTTGTCTCCCTGACACGATGCTTATGAACTATTTTTTCTTGATGCTTAAGGCATGTAAAGCCACAGATAAGCACTAACTGCTGTGTGTAAAGCAGTCAATAAATTGCCATCAGACTTTCCCTTCTGTTTAACTTTTATTAAAAGAGGTGCTAAGGTACTGTACTGTATGCAGTACATCATATTTATTACCAAAATTAACAAATATACAAAACTTATACATGTAATTTTCTTACATCCATTTATTGGTCTATAATACTGCATTTGTTCAAGTAGGTTATCTACAGTATGTAAACATCCCTTGGATTGACCTCACACAGATTAGGAAAGCCCATCTAACCCATGTAGTTACCAAATATAGCTTTTTCTTTTTTTTTAAATTTATTTGGCTTTCATTGGTAGAATCTAATCTTCACATTTGGCACGTGGAAGAGACATCTACAGTGCAAAAGAGGCAGATTTTCTGGTTTTGTTCTGAGCAGTTTAGTGGAGTCATGGTTTTAAAGAGCTGAGAATAAATTTACACAAACTTGATAGGAGACAGATTAGTGTTAACGCCAATGACTCATAGATCAGCCATTAAACTAGAGCAGAAATTCAAAGCCTCTTCCCCAGCCCTCTCAGCCAGGTGGAAAAAAAACCCTCAGCCTTGTTTCTAAAGGATTAAAAAAGGACTCTGTTAGCAACAGAGAGAGGAGGTTTAGTTTACAAAGAGCTCTCTGAGTTTCCAGTTTCAATTTTCTGCTTTGTGGGATTTTTTTTTTTCTCTTGTTAGCAAGCAATTGTTTTTCCTTTTTAATGGGGAGAAAATAATCATTGGGGAACAACTTTTCTGTGCTGGCCATTTTTCAGTGAGTCAGAGATTACAGTTGGAGTTTACAGATCTTTGAACCCAGACGCGTAGAGCTCAGTAAGCTGCCGTGTACAAGGGAGCGAGAAAGGGAGAGAGAGAAAGAGAGTAATGTCATTATATTCCAGGCGTGGAGCTTTCCAATTTTGCTGTAAAAACCAGGAAAAAACTTCCTTCTGCTTCTCACTGTTTCAAAAACGTGACTTAATGTAACTGAGTAAAGCTGATCCAGAGAGACCTTCATTCGCACCCTTCTTCCCATTCTCATCCAAGCACCGTATTGCTATTTTTTAGGAGGCCTCACCCATGTCCATGGAAGCATCTGATGAGAATGGACCTAACCGGACACTGTTTCACATGGAAAACCCTATGCCATTCCTTGTCCATTACCACAGAGCCCCGCTGCTGTCCGTGGCACCGTACATCTCGGCCAGCTTTTTGAAGCGCGGCCCCCAGTCCGTCAGGTAGTCGTAGCTCTGGTCTGAGTCTGTCGTCACCGACTGTAGGGAGCTGAGCGACTCCGCCACCGAGCCGTTCCCTTCAAACATGTACGTCTGGAGGGAGTCGAAGGGAGGTGCCCACAGGTCCATGTCAGCTTCATACAGCTTGGCGAGCACGTAGTTGTGGACGTTGTTGTCCATGACGCACGCCTGAGGCACGTATCGGGAGAGGCTCTCTATTTCAGGGAGCATGTCCTGCCGGTTTTTCACCACCAGCTGGGCCTCCCGTGGGTTCCACATGGCGGCGATATCGAAGGCCTCCGTGTCCTGCTCCCCGCCGCCCTCGTCGTCGTACCTGACGATGTTCTCGTGGATGTTCTCCTCCTCGTCGATGATGTAGGGCTGCTTCCGCTGGCGCCGCATGGAGAGGATGAGGAGCACCAGCACTGCAGGAGGCAACCGAGACACCGGGCTGTCAGCAAGGGGGCAGATCTTGCAAGGGCTTCAGATTCTCTGCTGCCCTGTTTTCCCCTTGGTTAGCCCAGCCAGCCCCTTGGATTTAAAGAGCTGTGGTGTTTGCAGGTAGAGGTGTGTAGAAATCCCCCACCCCCCAGTCAAAATTAGTAGCTTGAGGTCCTGCTAATCTGTCCCTTTCCTCACCTTAATTCTTAACTCTTGGTGACACTTAGGACATGTATATCCAACGGTGCTTGCAATGCACTATAGCGATACTTGAGCTACTTCTAGGCTAGCCAGATCAGTTATCAGTAACAGTTTATCTGCAGCGGCACCCAGCTCCATAGAGATATTTTTTTTCCTGCTGTGTAACTGGGTTTTGCAGCCTGCTTTGGGGATGCCTCTTGGGCTGGGTGCTGCATATGACATAGATGTACGGTGCTGAGACACCATGATGATATGTCTGCCTACACAGCAAAATGCAGAGCTAGCCCCTTAGTCTGCTCCAAACCATTTTTTTGTTTATCTGCAAGGCTCCTGCAGTGCTGCAGTGCTGGCGCTCCTCATCCTCTCCATGCTGCTTAGCATGGGGAGAAGTCGTCATACAGGCACCAGAGCCCTTTACTATTGAAAATGTGCCATCAGCTGGTGACTGTATTTCCAGGGCTAGAACTCAGCATAGGTTTTGAATGCTGAAATTTTGAACTGAGGTGTCTAGGCTCCTTTGAAGAGCCAGAATTGAGGAACTTTAAAAGAATTTTTCCTGTATCTTACTCCACTGCTCCTCAAACTGGGTCCCCTGAAATTTCAGGGAATGTGTGTTTTGAACTAGTATCTCATGACTCGAGAGAGTAAATGAGGGAACTGAAGTTCTTTTGATACCAATAGCTAACAGTGGACATAGAAGGTCTGGGCAAGTAAAGGATGAAATTTATTTGTGGAGACAGAACACATGCAAGATGCTCAGCTCCTTTACAGCAGCACAGGCACCATTTAAATGTAGTGTCTCAAGGACAAAGGAGGGAGGTGGGGATATCTCCTGCCAAAAGACAGGAGGTGGAACTGGGCTTACCACTCCTGTTTCCTGTGGGAGCATATGGTCAGAAACTGCTGAAGATGAGAAAGTAACCTCTCCCCAGCTGCAGCTCTCAGTACTTCCTCCTCGCATACCCCTTCCAGGAAAACAGGGCCATACCAGACACCCTGGCACTTTAGGCATCTGGAAGAAATATTTGCAGGCCATAGTTTTCCCTCATTCCTACACCACGGAGTCTGAAGCCATATGCAGCTGACTACACCACCTAGTCCTTGATTTGGCCCCTTAAGTATGTGTGTGTCTACATATAATATATACATATACATAGATGTGTGTGTGTGTGTGTCCTTCACCTTTCGTGGATCAGCAGCCCCCTGGCCAGAACTGAAGAGTTTGTCCCCTCTCAAGAAGAAGCCAAGGGTTTACCTAGCAGGACAAAGATGCAGGCGAGGATCGCAATGAGTGCTCCTCTGCTCAGGCTGACAGGGAGGACGTAGGTCTCCGCGTTGCAGGACATCACCATGCCGTCATCATCGCAGCTGCATACGTGCACGGTCAGTGTGCCCGTGCTGCTCAGCACGGGGCGGCCGTTGTCGCTGATCAGGATGGGGAGGTAAAAGGTGTTCTGCTCATGTTGTCTGAAGCCAGAGCGCCTTGTCAAAATCCATGCCGTATTGTCTAAGAGTAGAAAATAAATGGAGGGAAGAGCTTATATGCAGAGCAAATACATTCAGCAGAGAAGGAAGGTTAAAAGAATGAGCCCTACACCCACATCCATTTGTCGTCTTTCTTTTTTTCTTTGTTTTTTTTTATCAGTTTGTCACTAATCAGCATTTTGCCACTGCCTCCCCTATTCCAGTAGCTTCTCAGGCCATAGCTCCAAACCTGCAAGGCATACACACCTTAGGAGCTGCCTTTACTCCTTCTGACATAAAGTGCCCAGAGCTAACTCACAGCCTTCAGATTTAGCTAAAAGAGCTTTCAGAAGGCAAGACAGAAATAAACAGTTGAAGGCAACTTGTTGTCCCTGTTTGTTCACGCTCAGCAGCTTTTCTAGACCTCACTCTCAAGCACTGCCACCATTTTGAAGAAGCTGGGGTATAACCCCTGTGGACAAGTTAAGGTATTCTTTATGTTTTTTGATACATGGCATGGTCGTCTGCTTGAGGCAACAAGAAGGCAAAGGAAAAAAAACCAGCTTGCTATCCTAAACCAGCAGCAAGTTGAAAATTTGCAACTAAACATTTCTCAGTGAAATACATGCAATTTCACCGGCACTTTTGCCATTGAAAAAAGTCAGAATGCTTCATGTCATCATTGTCAGAATTATTCTGCTTTGATTTGACCATTCTGCTTCATTTATTGTGACTGCCTGTTTTTTATAAGAACTTAAATTAAAAGGAATCAAAATGATGCTGCTGAAACAAAATAGTAAGAGAGTGACTTAACAGACAGTTGCTGTTGGTCATTTCAAGGGAAATTCCTACCTTTGGGGTCTTTTCCTTCCATATTCAACATGTTTTTTAAAATGACAGAATTTCCCAGTGGCATTTGAATTCCTGTCTACCCCCTCCCTCAAATTCCTCTGACTGTGCACTAAGTTTCCTAATCAGAAAGAAATTTGATTCAGGAATTTGTTCTTCTCTGTTCTCATCTCAGGAATGCCAAGGCAAAATCTTTGGACACCAGTGATGATTTTGTCAGTGCTGACTTCCAAGCTTTTTGGCCTCAGAGACTTCTGGAAAGGGCAAGACTGAGTGTCTCCAATGTGATCTGGGCCTCCAGGGAATCTAAAGGTACCTGCAGGAAAATTTGCCCTTCTTACAAACATGTCTGCAAATCTTGGGCCAGCAAAGATAAATGGGGAACACAGGTACTTTTTCTCTTTGGCAGACCTACAAGCCCTGACCCCGTGCAGTGATGCTGTGTGATTCTTGGGAGCTGAGCTTCATGCAGTTTCTTTTATTACTTGGTTTTGTTTCCAGTTCCCTTGGTTCAAAGGAGGTCACAGTCTGGCCATCTGCATCTCCAGGTTTTTACTGGTGTGCATTTGCTATGCCTGGAAATGCAGGATGCCAATCAGCTACTCCCAGGTGGATTGGCACAATGGGACTGCTACCTGGAAATGGCAAGAAACCTGCTGATCGTAAGTAGACTGTGAAAACCACAAAATATCAACAAGGGATTGTTCCATTTCATTATTATTTTCCTGTCAATTCACTGCTAAAATTTAAATCTTGGGTGATTTTCTTTACTGCAGAGACTCAGGCTGCATGCAGATAAATCAGCTGTATCATCTGTTGTAGTCTGAACATCAGAAATGATTTGATGGCTTTTAGGAGTTAAATCAGAGTGTTATATACAGCCAGCTATGGAATATATGCAAACTCAAACTAGACTTGCTAGACTTGCCTGCTAGACTGAAATTGTGCTCCAAGTTCCATACTTTGTGCTGCAGATCTTATGGCATCAGACAGTACTGGCACACATAAGTATTGAGATGTTGGGCTCCGCAGTTCATGAGATCAGTTTGAATTTGTGACGTGTTTTTAAAAGGAATCTCAGGGTCTTTTATTTCTTGCACGTCAATGACACTTCAAGCTTTTACTCTGAAAGTGTAAAATTCTGAAGTGTGCGTGCATGTCTGTATGTGAATATATAGTGAAATTGTAGTGTCTTGTTAAATCACATGATCCCAAGAGCTGGAGCTTTGAGGAAAAACCACCAGGTGCAAGATGAAATCCCCAAAGTTGCTTAAAACTGATTATGTGTCAGTGTTAACTGATTTCACCAGCCTTTGATATGCCCCGCAGCTCTGAGTATGTGCAGTGGGTCTGGACAGACATAGATAATTTTCAGGAACGTGTCCCAAAACCCAGCAGAGAGCAGCACCCTGCAGCTCCCATGGCTCCTGGGCAAGGGGTGTGCTGCTGACAGGAGCCCTCGCCTCCCGCAAACCTCCCCTTCCTCTCTCCTGGGGCACACACAAGAGCTTTCTCTCCCTCGGTCTGTTTATGTGCCCTCTGGTATGTGGTCCCCAGCTATTAATACCACATCTTTTCATCACTGGGCCTGGTTTAGCATGAGAAAAAGCAGCCCAAAGGGCAGAACATGGCAAAGTGCCTGCATTTATGCTATGTCAATGGAAATGTCTGAGTCATCTTAACAGTGTAGTAATTTGGTTGCATTTCTCTTTCTTGGGTGAAAGATTCACTCTCTTGAAACTGACTTACAATAGAAGTCACAAATTCTATTCGGGTGATAGCAAACCTTCATTTTATGTAAAACTGCTCTTTGTGAGGGAAAAAGACTTCATTATTCTGAGCTGGTCATACTTTGCTTGTAAAAGAAGTCACAAGCAGTGTACTTGACTGAAGCTGTGCAAAATCAGCTAGTGAGAGATCTCAAGTGTTTTTTAACCATAATTCTTTTTTTCAGGCCAAACCCTCATTTCTATAATCAAGTATTGAAAGATATATATGTGTGTGTATATATATATATATATATTTTTTTTTTTTTTTTTTTTTTTTTGCTGTGATGTGCTGACCATATCACCCAGGTCTTAAATGTTCTTGGTGATAAAGTTCTCCTGGTGACTCTTGGCATTACATTTTGGTCCTTTTGTTTTGTTTTGCTTTGTACTAGGCAGGCATCCAAATCTTCCCTAAAGAATCGCTCTACCTGTTACTCTGCAACTGCAATACATTGGTGCCAAAGCTTGTGGTGTGACTCATCAAAAGCCAATGTGATTTGACGTGCTACTGCAGTGCGAAGGACATGCTGGAATGTGATGCAGCATGGCAGAAACCGGAATACACAATTTTCTTCCAAATTTGGTATCTGCTAAGCCCCGGCCATCAAGAGAAGAGGGCTTGTGAGGACATGAAAACCCCATTATATTAAAAAAAAAAAAAGCAAGCATGATAAGAATGCACAATATTTTTGCATCACAGCTTCCAACACAGTGTCTTTGGCTCACAGAGGGCTGGATGGTAGCATTTAGGTACAACGCTGGGCAGAGATACTGAAGATTGCAGGATGGTGGGTCCCACACCTGTGTGATCAGCAGGAGGTGAAACCTGTACTTCCCGCGGGCATGCAGGCTGGTGTCTTCATGTGGTTGTGAGAGCAAGCCATGGAGCATCTCCTTCCTGCAGTTTTATGCCCCCCTGGAAGTGATGTACCTCTGTGGAGAGGTCAGGGGAATCAACCACTGTGTAGGTCCAAACCCCGAGATGAGAGCTAACCACGCTCTTCTCACAAGAAGGGCTTGGTGTCTTTCTGTATGCATCTGTACAAGAACTGGGGATGATTAGCCCAGAAATTCTGTTAGTTTTTAAAAACTAATTGTAATAATTATGAATAGTTAGGAATAATATAGAGAAATATTTCACCAGGTGTGGGAGAAAGAGCACAAGGAAGCAGGCATTACAGACACCTCCGGCTTGAGGAAGGGGTCACATTTGTTCTTGGGGATTTTCAGCACACTGCTTTTGCATTCTGCCAAAGTGTGAGGTAGACCACAGTTTTAGGGAAGGAAGGAAGAGCTAAAAATTTTTCTAGGACAAATTCAAATGCAATGGGGAGGACTGCCAGAAGTTTCCAATGATGGGCCTGGCAGTGGTATGACACTGATGCCTGCACCCATTAAAATGGCTGCTCTCTTCATCAGTTCCTGGTACCCAAAGACAGAGGGCAGCAGTTAAGGGTCAACAGAAGATCAGCTCAGAGTTGCATTAAACTTATTTCATTGTTCATCCCCTTCCTACAGCAAGCCTCTTCTGCCAACTTTTTCTCAGCATAATCTGACCTGGATTTAGACGCTGGGGAAGATGGCTTGCCAATGCCCTACTTCAATAACGGAAGAGATGGGAGACCCCAGCTCAGTTCCCTGCTTTATCACATATATCCTCTACGGCCTTCGGAAGACATTTAGGCCCAGATCTTTGCAGATACTTACATGTCTACCCGCCACTGATTTTCCTGAACTCAAAGGGAGCCAGGCGTGTAAGTAGCTTAATTTCTTCTTGTCCCGGATTCCCGTCTATAAAGTGGAGAACAATAGGATTTCTCTGTCTGCCAGAGATACGTGGAGAATGAATAGACTGAAGAAGTTCTCAGAGACTAAAATGACAAGGGCCAAAGAAATATGTAAAACAGCTCATCAGAATGCAAACTGTGGTCTATCTGTTGCTCGGTTTAAATCAAGGTTTTAATTCTTGCCGGGAAAGCTGCACGTCTTGCACTTTCTCTTACTGCTATATTGGACAACCAAGTAATCAGCACAATTGCTAATCTTAATAGCACCTTCCCGCAGCCTGGGAAGTGTTGCTGTCTCGTGTTTACGTGCACAGGCTGTGACTAGCAAGGTGGGTTCTATTTCTTGTCTTGCCACCCTGTGACACAGAGTATAGCTACCCCCTCTGTGACTAAGTCATATAATTTATATAGTCCTTAGTGGTCCCTAGATGAAAATATAAATTATTTTTAGTGAAATGATTACTGCACTCTAAATTGCTGAGGCAGTAAATTAATCCTTAACGTGTATATTTCAAGTAGTCAGTGGTTTGATACTTAATATTTTTATTTCAAATTTGTAACCAATGTTACCCTAAGCTTCTTGTGATATATATCTCTGGAAAACTGGTATTTTACAGAGAGCGGGAGGCACAGCCATTCAGTCACTGCTGTCACTATAAATTATCGCAAGTATGGCCTTAGACAGAAAAAGTGCATCTGATGCTGGGAATTTTGTGAGTTGCTTTTTTTAGAACAATGCCTTGAGGATGAAATGAGCCTAGTTTGCCAAATGTTTTAGCAATAGTTGTGTTTTATTTGTTCACTTATTTTGGCAATATATATTCAAAAATAAAAAAGAGGGAGACAATGGGAGAGAGAAGGGGATAACAATGCAAGAAATTGTGTGGGGAGGCTTCAGGGACACTGAAGAGAAAAACAATAGACACAATAGAAAAAAATTGCTTTTGGAATGAAAAAGCATTAGCATGCTGTGGAGGAGGGCTCCAGACTCTGCAAGTAGCATGTTTTAAGACATATTTGGTTAGCGAAGGCAGGGGCTTCTTTATTAGCCTCTATGTTGCTCTTTCATATGCCTCCAGAGGCACAGACAGGGGCTTATGGAAGTTAGCGTGACAAGGAGGCATGTATGGGAGCAGGGACAGGCACTCTGCTTGGGGACCGGCCACAGATGCTGCAGGTGGCCAGTCTTTCTCCCCATTTATTCTGGAATCGCATGCTGATTTGTGGTACTTCACAGACTAAACTCCTACTGAAATCCAGCCCCCTCATACTGACTTTCAAAGCTCTGCACTAGGTCACTCAAGGTTGTCCCTCTTTCCTGATGAAGGCTGGTGTGGACCCGACCTCAGTGCTGCTGTCTGCCTGTGGAGATCCTCTATCAGCAGCAGTCATGTGAAGGCCTGCCACAGCGGGGCTTTTCTGCAGGCTCCAGAACCACCAAAGCTTCTCCAAAAGAAGAAAATTCCACTGGTTAGGATACTCAAATGCCAGTGCTTTGCCATGAGTCTTCCCACTGGTGTTTCAGTTTCTACTTAGCGCATCTTAGGCAGACTTTTAGCTGTACGCCAAGTTACCCCTCTAAGGCTCTGCATCTCCTCCCTACCTCCCTCTCTTCCCTAGGAAAACAAGGATATGCAAAGAGGAAGAAGAAAAGTGCTTGGGGGAAAAGACTGGAACAGTACAAGAACCTTCCCTTTCTGTGCCTGGGAGAAAACATGAAGAGTACAAAAAAAAGAGCAATGTAATTCCCTTCAGATTTGTCTCCTAGTTCCAGTTGCTATCCTACCTTTAAGCATCTCCTTTTGAACGAATGCAATTTCCACTCCGGTAATCCGAGATGCCTGCAGCCTGACCACAAGACCTGAATTTGCACAAAACACTGGCACATTTCCTCGAAGAAGAAAAAGGGGCCTATTGCTAGAGAATATTTATAGAGAGGAAAATATCATATAACCTTCAAGTGTATTAAGTAATACGTCATTTTATCACTGCCTTTAAGGAGCAGGTGTCACTTGGTATTATTTGAAATGGCAGTCTTATCACACACTGTAAGACACAGCCTCTCAAGTCCAACTCAGGCATTAGAAATTAGAGTAGCTAACTGTCTGTGTCCACTCTGATTACCTTGATTGTCCCTTAGAGTAAAGTTGGGGTTGTTGGCTGCCTCCGGAGCCAAGCTGTAGTAGAAGTGCTGACCCTCCTGTGGGTCATCCTTGTCAATGGCGCTCACTGTCTGGATCAGCTACAGAATATGAGAACAAAGCAGAAACAGGTGAGAAGCAAAATATATATATAATGTAAATAAACAAACAGGTAACGTATTTATATATATAAATATAAGCAACTGCAGCATTTGAATGAAACTGTCTTGCAGAGGTACAAGAGATAAATCATGAAGAGACTCAAGACCTTGCAGGCTTCATTTATTTTGTTATGATCATGCAAATCACTTTTATACAAAGGAGGACGTAGTCATTTTGCTTCAAATAACAGACACTTTTCTGTCATACATCCCTATCTTCTGTTGCATGTTTCTTTTTTCTTCTGAGGGCCCAGGGTGTTCAGAAGATTCATTGTGCATTAGAGAGCTTGTAAGAAAGCCCATACTTATTTTCAGCTTAATTTTTCAGGTGAAGAAGGATTTCAGGTGATTATTTTATCACTCTCTTAATTTTAAATCAATTAAATTCTTCCCAAGATGTCAGCGGAAAAGAAAGAGAGAAAAGGCAACCATGCAGACACTCCGCATATGCAATAAATAACACCATGGAAAGAAACTAAGACAATGCTAAATCCAGAAAGAGATTTGTCACCTCACCTATAGAGGCTTAGTAAAGTAGGTCTATCAGCTTGAAGCACAGTGAGCTATAGCTCTGACTGAATAAATATTCTGACATCTTTTTAGACGAGGAATAAATCTTCATCTGGATTTTTGCATTCAAAAGTTATTTTTGGATTCAAAGGGAAATGACAGACCCATAAAGTCTTATTCACCACCTTAAAACTGATTTCAGAACTTTTCAAATGTGGTAACAGAATTTGGCTTTCTCCACAGAAGGAAGTAGTCCAAATTAGCATGCATTTCTCAGAAAGCTTATTATTTAGGACACTGACCCTTCAAAACCAGGAACAAGGCTAGGCAATGATTTCTATTCCCTATATTATTAAGGACCTCTGTAAATTAGTGAGATGAAATTATCCTGTATATGACTGTTGTGAGGACAGTTGTCCCAGTGGTGAGTAGCTATTTCATTCTGCTTCACAGCAAACTGGGAGAAGTTCAGCGAACACACAGTGATAGTACTAGCATAATTTTTCCTTCACAAATCATGAGTGGTGCATCTATGTTTAAACTGTGCTAGTCAGCTTTTCATTAGGAGACACATGTCCCCACCGTGGACCATGGGTGGTGAAGCACCAGGTCGCCTCCCCATCAGCGATCAGCAGTAGAGCTTGCACCACCTCCAGCGAGGGAGAACTCATGTCCATCTGTGACACAGGTAGACCTTGTTCAAGGGCTTTGATGGGGTTTGGAAGGGAGAGGAGCAAAGAGGCTTCACCACTTGCTTGGAGGTGCTGGTTTACAGTTTGCAGAGCGGCAAGTTCTGTGTTGTCTATGACTCTTTGTCATCTCCAGCTCATGGCAGAACAGATTCAGTTTGGCACCCCTTCGAAGCTGATGTAGTATGTTATGTCCAGCTCCCATAAGTCCGGAGGTGCTTAAGGCTCTTATAAATAGGGTCTTTTAACAGTAAGCCTTGTCTGTCACATGTAGGCCGGGCTGACTCCGTGGCACTTCTCATAACACTTCTCCTCTCTTATGCTGCTACAGGACACACTTGGTGTTTGCCTGCTGGCACCTGCCCAAAGGAAGGCTTTATTTCAGCCATGAAGTGTATTGCGCAGTGAGCCTGGAAACTACTGCGGGAGAAAAAAGAGGTGCTTTATACGATGCTAATCCTGGTGAGATGTGCTTGCCTTTGGAAAGCAGCACAAGCAGCTGCTGACGAGAGTTCACATGA